>NC_141067.1:57112020-57494520 GCF_041138505.1 Cibotium barometz
TTTTTGTTTTTCTTTTTACAGGTTCACATTTTATTTCGCTCCCCTATTCACATAATCCAAGGTGCACTTAGATTATTGATATGTCTAAGGTGCACCTTAGATTATTCAATGAGGCACTTTAGGTGATTGATTTTCAAAAAAGAGAAATTAAAAGACATGAAATTTTGTATTATTATTTACAAATAGTTACAATGGCTTGGATTCAAACATATTTACAAGTGAGCCAGCAGAGTTTTCACAGGTATATGGGAAAAAAAGAAATATACAAGACATACTATATTCAAGTGAAATATTTACAAAACTGCATCACAAGTAAGATCTAGACGGGGTGCAACAGGAATGTATTCATGTTGTTCAGCTACAGCACGAAGAAAGTCTTGAATCTTCTCTCCCTCAACTTCCATTTCGAGTACATCCATTTCTTCAAACCTGCTTGTTGTTGGATTGTGATGCATGCAAAAAGTAACGTGCACGCTCTCCCTCAATATAGTTGTCATGGAAGCAAACCTTGCGGATGTCAGAAAGATCAGCACTTTGAGGATCTTTCATGCACTTCAAGATGGCTCTAGCCTTAGGTGAGCTCATCCCATTTCCTGTCCAAGGAACAACCCATGAGGCAGAGGGGAAGAACTAGACCGAGCGTATCATCTTAGGAGTAGGGCAACTGAAGCTACCAAACCAGCGGGGCCAAGCCAAAAACAAGGCCATGCAACAAAAGCTCCCAGATAAACTAGCGAGGCCAAGCCAGAACCACGGCCATTAAAAAAAACCACCGAGACCAAGCCAAAGATAAGGGCAAGCCACAGAAGCTCCCAGATAAACTAGCGACGCCATGCCAAAACCAACGGCTGATTAATTAATTCGAGTTTAATACCACCTTAGACTCATGATTCCATCTAAGCGTTAGCACCTTAATACCAGTAAAGCTCTCTTAATTAATTGATTGCAAACCAAAATTTTGGTGCCATATTCACATTTTATTTCTTTTCTTTTTTTGGGACTAGTTGGCAACCCGTGCTTCGCACATCTTTTGAGGCTTCCAAAATCAAACTCTACCCAAACCTCCTCCTCCTTTTCCCGAACCTCCAAATTCTTGCCACGTGGCAGCTTCGTGAAACTCTTCCTTAAAATAATATAGAGAAGAGCCTTTAAAAATTAAATTAAACGTAAAAGAGAAAACATGAGAGTACTTTCCGCATACAAAAAGACTAGGTACTCTGATACAAGCAACTTATTACAAAAGCTTAGTCATCTAAATCAATTTGAAACCGCACAAGTTTCAAAATGTGTTTTTCCAGCTTCCTGTTTTTTATGGAGGAAGCAACCACTTCTTTCTTCTTAGCCAGGACAGTAGCTTCCAGAGAGTATTCAACATTGGAGTTGTCCACATCCATCAGATACTGTTGAGATAGTTCAAGGTCTTGGATATCTATATTCTTGCAAACTGTTTCTGATCTACACATTCATAGGAAACTTCAGACTTGCCCATAGATTGGACTGTTTGTTTTAAAATACATGAAGATTCCTGAATAACCAAATAGTGAATTTTACCACAGGTGAGAAAAATGTGAGGATGGATGCACATCTTACACCGGCCATTTGCTATCCCAAGCTTCAAAGCCCTACCATTAGTCTAGAGGGCCTTCTGTAGAATGAGCCATAGAAGATAGGGGGGGGATGACTTTAGACCAAGTATGCTCGAATCTGAAACACCATTGGTGGTGGTTCTAACTATTCAACCATCTCTTGTTGAGAACAGATGATAAATTCATCTCTGTAAAATGCAGAACCGATAGCAACTTGGCATAAGCTGACCAGGTAATGGCCCGAACTAAGAAGTGGCCTCTCAATTGAATGCACTGAGACAACTCTCTATTCCAGAGAGTAACCCTACTAAACAAAGTGTCAAGATCATCTTCATTCTACCTTAACAGTTATTTCAACCCTCTTCTAGATAACCATCTCTAATGGTTATATTACCAAAGGTCTCCCCATGTGCATAAACCCTTGTTGTGTAGCTTGCAAGAGCGGTTGGAAATAGTTCCCTCCCTATGTAATTCTGAAACACTACCGAGAACTAGATGGAATCCATATCTCATCCATATGCAATATATGTGCTTTGAACCTCAAGTTGTTACTATTAGGTTGATTCAATTTTTGTACCTATTCCATAAATATTCCTAACCAGTTCATTTCCTTGGGGTTTTATTGCCACTATACTAACACACAGGGAGAGAAAAGGCAGGTTCTTCCATCTAGGTAGCCCAACCACTAAAAATGAAGAAGTGTGACGGAGCAAAAGGATAGCCCAATCTTCATCAGTATGGGATAGGCTTCTAATGATCCACTTTGCAATCATCCTATCCGCCAGCTCTTTTATATTAGGAATTCCAAGACCACCATCTTTTTTGGGCAAAGTACATACTTTCCATGAAACTTTAGGAACTTTGAAGGAGTCTGCATCTTCAATCCACAGGAAGTTTCTCCAAGGTCTTGATGTCAGCATTGGATGGCCTTGAACAGGAGAGGAAGTATATGCAAGAGGGAATTACGATATGCTTTGAGACCAAAATTATACTGCCATTCCCAGTTGGTAACCTTTCCATCTATCAAACTTTGCCTTAACTTTATTGAGCACCCAAGTCCATCGTTGGTAATGCTGACACCAAATCCCATGGGAATGCCCAAAAGTCTGAGAATCCTCCCCTCAGGGAAAATCTCACACCCCTGATCACACAGCCAAAGAGGAGGGTCTTTGATTAGAGTTTTGATCCCTGTTTTTGAGTGATTTATTTTAGAACCGGAGGCAATACAGAAAGTCTGCAAGTACTCCTAGAATGCCTTGATAGATTGTGGGTCATTACTAACCATACTATTAGTGTCATCTGCAAACTGTTGAAAGCACGTCTCCTTACCCCCTGAAAAGAAATGCCTTCAAGCTAATTCTTTCTCATGGCATCACCAACCATCTAAGGGCATCAGCCCCCAATGGCAAAGAGGAGTGGGGCTAAGGGGAATCCTTATCTAATAGACCTTTTAGGGGAGAAATGTTCAGATAAAGTCCCATTAATTTTGCTACCCTAGTCTTAGCATTACCAAAAAGGGTATGGACAACCTTAATGAATCTTGGTCCTATACCCATATCATGCAAAGACTGAAGGACAAAGTCCCATTCCAATCTATCAGAAGCCTTATCAAAATCAATCTTAAAGAATATAAAGTCTTGTTTTGATTGTTGGGCATGTGTAAAGCCTTCCCACAAATTGATAATGGCATCCAAAATGTATCTCCCTTTAATAAACCCCTTTTGTTATTTTCTGATCCAATCATTAAGGTGCCCAGACAGCCTTCTAGCTAAGACTTTAGAAAATATTTTGTAAGCAGAAGAGAGCATAGTGATAGGTCTCCAATTGCTCAAATCATAAGGCATCATTTTTGTGAATGAGTTTAATGACCCCTTCATTAATGGAGGTAGGTAGGGCATTAAATGATAAATCTTCCTTCCACATAGCTAGGAGAGGATGAATTAGAAAACTTTTTAAAGCTTTATAAAACTCATTAGGGAGGCCATCCAATCCTGGACTTTTCCCATTTTTTAATGAGTTAATAGCCCCTTCAATCTCTTCTGGAGAAAAATCCCTCTCCAAGAAGGCTTGATTCGAGAAGAAGGAAAACTGAAAATGTTTCTAAAATTCATTCGGTGCAGGACAAATTGCTAAAGCACCAGAACCTTCCACTGCAACCAACGTGCGGTCCATGTGCACTGTAGAGAAAAACCATCCAGATGTCGAAACCCAAAAGAAAATAATAGATCCATTTGAAGGGACCAGAAATGCAAGCCATGCATGCTTACACCAAATTCACGACACAAGCAACAAAACAATGCACGAAGGAAGCCACTGGAAACCATCGCATGCCTGCATCATGCACTTTCTATAGGACCACAACTCTCCACCCCGCAACAAACTGCAACCAACGTGTAGTCCACGTGCACTACACAGGAAAATGATTGATAGGGTGGAAAAGAAAAAGGAAACAACAACCTCATTCCAATGCATGCCTGCTTAGACCAAATGTATGAACTAACAACGCACCATCAAAATAACTTGAAACGATCGAATCCCTACATGCCCTCCCTGCATAACAGCACCAACACTCAAAGCCACATCTATCAGTGTGATGGCTCCAAAAAGGAGACTTGTCATGGCGTCAAGGTGCAAGAGAAATGTTCTTGTCGACATTTCCATTTCCCTCTTCAAGAAAGGTATTCCAAAGATGATGTTGATGTGCCTTGCCAGAACGTAGCAACTTGTATTATTACACCTCCTGAGGGATATGCGGTAGTGCATAATCTGGGTGCAGTCAAGAAATTAGCTCACTCCTCAGGTATGTGTTTGATTTCGGCATTTTCAATTTGCATGTGTGCTTGTCGAAAGTGTCATGGCTTGTCGTTTTTGCAGGGTCCTCAAGAAATGATGTGAGACTTTCTGAGCGAATAGTATAAGATTATATTGTTTCTACACCGACTTGTCCAAGATGCTAAGAAGACATCAAAGATGTTGGAAGTTTAAGTGAATGTAGGAGTCGGGAGTGGTGATATAGACCTGTCATTTTGGGAGCCACTTGAAGAATTCATGCATGTTGAATGCATGCAAGGTTTTTTTTCTCTTGAAAAGGGTGGCACACTAAATCATTTACATTTCCAAATGTTTTTGAGGCTCATGGCTCCATCTCTTATAACGCTTAGTATAATGATTAAGAGATATATGGGTTGGTATGTGGACAAACCGCCAAGTAGTTTGGTTATAAGTCGTGGTTTGAAACAAATTCATATGCACACTTTTCAAGGTATGTTAGGGTACTACATGAAGGATTTGCATAAGCCACACTTTAGGTTCTTCATGCATAATATTATAATTGAGGAGCTCATCAAGGAAGGAGACAAAGTTCTTCTACAAGTGCGACCCAAACGAAGTTCTCTATCACTTGGGAAATATAAGAAGCTCAGCCTCTCACCCCCATTTGCATTATGAAGATCCATCAAGGGCTGTCCTCTGGCACCTCTTCTCTTTGCCATTGTTGCTGACCAACTTGGTTGGCTTGTTGATAATGCAATACAAGGGCAAAGACTTAGAGGGATCAATCTCCCAGGAGGTCAAGAACAATTATGCCTACAACAATTTGCAGACGAGACCAACAGTTTGGTTCACAATGACCCCCAATTTATAGAGGCATTTTGGGAATGCCTTCAAACATTCTCTCTGCCTTCTGGTTCTATCATAAATCATTCTAAAATAGGGATTAAAACTCTTCTTCAAGGGCCTCCTCAATGGCTCCTTGAACAAGGTTGTCGAATTATCTCGGAGGGTAGGATATTCAGATTACTAGGAATCCCAATGGGCTTCGGAGTGAGTATGCATCAGAGATGGCTTTGGGTTATGGAAAAAGTCAAAATGTATTTTGCCAAATGGAAAGGTATGCAAGTGAGCCTGGCATGCAAGATAGTGGTTCTGAAACATATTTTAATCCATCTTCTTTCTCTCATGCTGGAGACCTTCCCAAGCTGAGATTAAACCCTTGGAGTCCATGTGTAGAAATTTACTATGGGGAGGTGATGCTGACACCTTTAGAATACCTAAGGTAGCTTGGAAACACAGTACATTGCCAAAGGATAAAAGTGGGCTGGGAATTCTGGATATAACTGAACTAGTAGATAGAATGGCATGCAAATGGGTGGTCAGAAGCCTACTATTCCCCAATGAAGATTGGGTCCAACTCCTCCATAGGGACTCTACCTTGTTTATTGTCCAAGGGTTCCATAAATGGAAGAACCTTCCTTCTCTGGTATTGTTCTTTAGTAAGATCCCTATCAAGCCCAAGGGTAGCATGCTAATTAAAAGAACTGGGTCATCTTGGGTTCCATAAATGGAAGAACCTTCCTTCTCTGGTATTGTTCTTTAGTAAGATCCCTATCAAGCCCAAGGGTAGCATGCTAATTAAAAGAACTGGGTCATCTTGGAATAAATTAAAGGAGAATATTACTTTAACAAGGGCCTCAAAGCTAAAGTGGGCATTTATCACAAGGATTCCATATGGTTCTCTATGGTATATCAAGACTACATCCCCTAACCCCTATACAGATTAACACAGAAACTCTCCAAGAAAAGTCGTTCTACCTAGGGGACGTTTGGGACCTCAAATCTAGTGGTTGACCCATGCTGAGCTTAAAGAAAAGTTCAGGCTTAATGAAGAGGACCTCAACCTGCTCATACAAAGGATGTCCATATGGCACAATCAAGAGGAACAATTTATCCAACTAAAAGGTCCCCTTCTCCCCAAACCTTTTGTTTGGGCTGGACAAGATAGTGTGCTTCCGATCCCTCGCTTCAGAAATCTCGAGCCCCAACTATACTCCAAACTGAATAGAAGATGGAACCTCGGCTGGAATAGGAGTCAATGGGAATTCAAATTTACCAACATATGGTCCAAATACATTCCACCTAAAATCTCATACTTGCTGTGGCTTATTTTACATCAGGCTTTGTGGACGAATGCTCATGCAACTAAACTTGGTTTGGGCAATGGACTTTGCTCTAGGTGTAGTCATATGTTGGAATCTATCCCACATCTCTTTATCTCTTGCCCGAGAATAAAACTTGTTCTGCTCCTCCTACAACAATGTGTAGACTACACTCATCCACAAGATCTTGATTGGAAAGATAGTCTTCTTGGTGAAGCTATTGGTTGTTCAACCAAAATTTAGAATATTATCACATTGACATTTTCCATGGAATGTATGGATTGCTAGAATTATGCATATTTTTCAAAAAAAACAATTTGATATGGTACAGGGTTTGAGAAACTCTTTGGTTCTATAGATTCGAAGTGCTTTGAAGGTACCAAGGAAATGTTGTTTACTAAAATAGAAGAACTCAATCATATTCTTGTGGCCATAATGGACGCAGACGGGGAGAATCTCATAGAGTAAGTCAAAGACACAGAAATTTAGCTTGACTTTAAGAAGAGGGAAATAATTGTTGCTTCTAGAAGGGATGAGGAACCCATGCATCACATTATGGACCTAGTTAAAGTCCAAGCTATCCTTTGATTGGTTCCTAGATACGGAGTTAAGCTTCTTTGAGCATGTTCAAATCCCTCCCACAGGGAAATAATGGTATCCAAAATAAACCTTCCCTTCACAAAGCCATCTGATCCACGCATTGAGGTTGTTGGTCAGATGAAATGCAAGGGATTTTGTAAAACATTACTAATATGTTCTTTGGTTCCTTTTTTGCAAATTAGCTTAATTACACCTTCGTTGACTTGTCAAGGGAGAGCTCCAAAGGTGAGGGATTCCTTCCATAGCATCAAATCAAAAACTTTTTGATACATTTGAAAAATTCACTAGGAATGCCATCCAGTCCATGGCTCTTTCCATTTTTGAGAGAGTCTATGGATACTCCAAGTTCTTCCTCACTTATATCCCTTTCAAGTAAGGCAGCCAAAGGAGGAGGAATAATTTTTCTCCTACATCTAGCTATTTTGGCACAAGCTACATGTTTAGCAGTAGATCTAAGGGGTGGGGAACTGAAGATGCTCACAAAGTGAGAGTTACAAATTGCCAGATTATTTTCTATTGAAGTGGCCAAGTTTCTAAGATTGTCCCTCAACATAGGGATAGTATCTTTCTCTTTGTTTTTCTTGAGGCATGTGAAAGTTTTTTTATTGGGTCTATCTCCTTTCCCTACCCACCATTCTCTCAAAAACAGTTATGATCAAGCATTTTTTATGTCTTCCTCTTTTCTCAAAAAAGCCTTCACTGCAAAGATAGCATTCTTGGTATTCTAGCTTCCTTCATTTACCTCGTTCTCAAGCTATGCCAATTTTTTGAGATTGGCCTTCTTCCTTGCTAACCTATATCTATCCCTATGTGATTTGATCTGCTTGAGAAAATGTTGAGTTTGTATGACTGCTGGGAGTGAAAATCCTTGTAAAAGATATCATGCACTTCTTCTTGTACAATAGGGAGGTGAAACACGGACGGGTCAGCATGAAACCATCCAGCTTTGGATTGAAACCCAACTTTAAGAATTAAAATATGACTAGGTTTGTGGTCTGAGATGTGAGTAAAGGACTCTAATAGTTGAATTCCTAAAGTCCTTTGCAATAGAGCCACTCAGATAGCACCTATCTAACCTAGCTTTCCTCAAGTGAGAGTCAGCTCTACCATTTGACCATGTGAATTTTGAAAACCCTCATGACAACCATTATCGATGCTCTTGACCCTTCAGAGTGAGACCTAGGCCAAACATTCTATCTTGTTGGTATTCAACCATGTTGAAGTCCTCCACAAGGATGATAGGAAGGTCTAGTTAGAGAAGGGACTACCATAGGGCTGGCCTAGAGCTAGCTGAACCAGAGGCATACATGGAGACTAAAAACCACGCAAAATATGTTTCCATCCTGCCACCTCTTATGGATTCCCAAGGCAGTGCCACGCTGCCCTGACTATGATCAGTATAAAACCAAGTGAGATCCTTATAAATCTTCTTGAGGTTGGCCTTAAGGTAGGACCAAATGCCTTTACCTCTTGGAGACAGAGGCAGAGGCAGTCTAAAGATTGTTCCTAAAAAAGCCAATTTTTAATCTTGTGTGCTTTAAGGGGGTCCATGATTCCCTTGACATTAAAGGAAATAATGGACTTAAGCATCATTTCCTTTGTGTTTTGGGGATGTGCACACTCCTGGTTGAGGTCATTTTTTCCTCTGATATTGGAGTATCAATACTGAACCCTACTTTGGAGATTCGTCTTTTTTTGGTGGAGAGGTTCTAATAAGGAAGTGCTAGACTTGGGGTAGGACGAGGAAAAGCAATTATAATTTTTTTGTTTTCACGATAGAGAAAGCAAAACTATATGTGTTTTTATAGGGAAACATTATTTATATTCCATCTATCTATACAAAAGCAAAAGAGTGCAACATGGAAAATAATGGAGTGATATAAATTTTCTATCTTTTTCTTTTACTTATGCACATGTTAAAGAGATTAATCACCTACTTATAGTAGCTTAAGATGTGTCTTATAATAGGGTTATCCTTCTTTTCATGGTGATTTCTTTCAAGATAGGGCTTGCATTGAAGAAAAGAACCTTGAACTTGGATCAAAATAGTTTGTGCAATTTATGCAAGAAGCCATAAATGTGAAGGATTCCATCCAAGTGCAAAATGATCATGGACGGTTGCAAGATGAGGGTGCCTAGTTTTGTGTTAGTGGGTGCCCTCAATTTAGCCTAAAAACAAGCATTTTTCCACTAAGAATACCCAATCTCTCCTAGTTAGCCTAAGAATTTTACTTCAGGGTCTTCTAATGAAAAATCACATGCAAAGTTGGGCATCTAAAAATATAATCCAAGCGAAAATACAATGTTTCTAAGAGCTCATTTGCATGAGCACAAAATCTTGGTATATGCCCTGTCTTGAGTTTGGACTGTATGCATTTGTATTACCCATATCTTTTACACCTTAACTCATGTGACCATGAAACTTTGCACATCATTAATTGACATAGCATAGATATTAACTTAATTTATTGAGGTGTTTTGCATTTTTTATTTAAGTTTAAATACCCAAAAAAACATTTAAAAACACTAGTCTCCCATCATATCTACCACATTTTGTATGGATCTAGTGACCAAAGCATCGGAAAGATTAATATATTGTGGATCAAAGGTAAAATTACAATTCCAACAGTTGGATTTTTATAGACCTCATTTGTAAATTTTATTCTGGCTGTGAGAAGCCTTGTAACTAGTTTGTAATTTATTTATTTATTTAAAAAGAAAATTAAAAATCTAAAGATAAAAACTATATGTATTTAAGTACTTGCTACCATGAATCCATGGAAAAAAAATAGTAAGGGAAGCTCCATTTTCAATCATCACAAGTAAATATCTCATTTTGTGTCGCCTCTCCTCTTTTAAGTCTAAAACCAAGCCTCTCCTCTAAAACCAAGCCTCTCCTCTAAAACCAAGCCTAGTTAGCTTTGGAAATCTAGGGTTGGTTATCTTCCAAGCCTCGAGAGATGATGCCACGTGTGAGCCTTGGGGTGGGCACACATCTTACATGTACATGCCAACTTGTGTCCACATTAGCTTGGAGAGGATCCACATAAGCACTAAGCCACCTCACCTTGCCACCTCCATTGTCCACGTCAGCTTGGTCAGCCTAGTTGATCATAGTTTATGCTCAATGAAAGAGCATTTGCATAGATTTAGTGAACGTTAAGTCATTAAGAATCCATGTCCCATGTTGACATATGTGTGAATGAC
This sequence comes from Cibotium barometz, assembly GCF_041138505.1. Taxonomy (NCBI): domain Eukaryota; kingdom Viridiplantae; phylum Streptophyta; class Polypodiopsida; order Cyatheales; family Cibotiaceae; genus Cibotium; species Cibotium barometz. Next base: position 57,122,348 of record NC_141067.1, read on the forward strand.
TAAGCCTACATAATTGTAGTGCAACAGTGTATTAGTTATCTATATAGAGCATGAAAGATGCCCCATACTTTGCTTTTGGTTGCTTGTTCATGCAAAGTGCATTAAGCTATGTGCATCTTAAAATGGACATAACTTTTGATCTGTAGCTCATCTGTAGCTCAAAACAACATATTGTAAAAGAAAAAGTGGTGCATTTTTAATGCTCTATTCTTTTTTTATTTTTTGCTAGTAATAAGTGCTCCTACCAACGTTTATACTAGCGAAACTTTTACTAGTAGTAGGAGTGTTGGTTACTAATGATCCTATACCAATGCTTTTACCAGTGACATGAGGCCTAACATTACTAGTAATAAGTGCTCCTACCAACGTTTGTACTAGCGAAACTTTTACTAGTAGTAGGAGTGTTGGTTACTAATGATCCTATACCAATGCTTTTACCAGTGACATGAGGCCTAACATACTGTCATATTTTCACTGATACAATCATTGAGATGCCCTCATTCCCTTGTAGTGTATCTTGGATTCCTTATGTGCATGTTAAACATCAAAAGGTGCTTTGAGAATTTTGGCAATGCGTTCATCTTCTTGAGAATCCTTGTCCTAAGTGTGCTTCTCATGCTTTAATAAGGATTATGCATGCATGCATCTTTGTTGCTCTTCTTCCAATTAGCTTGGATTAAAGAAAACTTTTGATCGATAAGTGTCAACTCAAGAAGTGGGGAGTTGGTAAAGCCATGAGTGTTGTTGAATACAAATCATCATCACTTGAAGAAATATTCATTGTGAATTTTGTTGATGAAATTGGAATTTGGTTACTTTGTTTGCACAATACAAATCACGATCAGGTTGATCAAAATGATGTCATGTGCTGAATGTAGGTACAGATTCACCAAGTTGCTTCACTGTTGTTTAACCACGAAAAAATAAAGATTTATAGGCATTGTAGAGGATGCACAAGGGTTCACCAGATGCCATAATTAATAATGGAGAGGTCTTCACTCATAAGAACACTAATTGTGAGCCTTGCAAATAACTTTACACATGAATTGAGCTTAAAAGTAATTGAGAAGCTGAGAAAAATTTTGCAGATTTTATGGGAATTTTCTTGATTTTTAGGATTTTTACTTTTTTTGCCATTTTAGCCTTAAATAATTTTTAGGAAATAGATGATAAGGTTGGAAAATTTCTTTAAAATTTGGAACTCTTCGGGAAGCTACATAATTTTTCAACATGTGATTTGGAAAAATAACTTAAAAATTAAATTTATGGGCTTTCATAAGCTTAAAAGCTTGTATTTTGCAAGCTTCAAAACCATGGTTTTTCACAAAAATGAATTCATGGAAAAAGAAGTCTATTTGGAGTCTCCTATAGCTATTGATTGTTGAAGAGGTTAAATTGAAGCTTTTGATCACATTTGAGTGGATTTGAAGCCTCCTATGCTTGCAAACACATCTATGGTTCCCGATTCAAAAGAGGATTAGTGTAGAGAAAGATAGTTTTGGATTTTTGAGTGGATTTGGGAAACCTTAAATGGTTTTCTACCTCCTATGGACCTTTGTACAATAACTAATGTATAAAATTACCTCTAGCTTTCAAGGCTTGATAAAACCTTAAATGGTTTTCTACCTCCTATGGACCTTTGTACAATAACTAATGTATAAAATTACCTCTAGCTTTCAAGGCTTGATAAAACCTTTGATTTGGCCTTTCTCCCTTCAATTTCTTCACCTTCTTATCCATTAGTTCTTCACCGCTTCAAGATTTCGACTTGTCCTTGGCTTTGATACCACTATTGCTAGAGGGTGATGGTCCTCTTACACAAAAATAATTAAAATTATCCCCATGCAAGATGGGTTAGATCTCCTCCATTTTCTTGATGGATCACACTTTCAAGCAAGCATATTTAAATATTTTTTTGCATTACTTATGGGCCAAAAATAGTTTTTACACTCCAATGTAGGTCTTACTCTTAAAAATAGAAAAGTCTAAGCTTTAATGCATGAACCTTGGTATAACATTAAATAAATTGATCCATGAACCTACTAAGAGTAAATAAAGCATATGAATAAATGTGGTTGGCCACAATTTTCCTACAAAATAATGATGGCCATAACTTCAAAATAATAATGGTCATAAATCTGTGATAAAAATATAATGTCGCCAAAAATGTACCCACATGTGCAACCCTCCATCGAGTCACCCGTACTAGTCCTGTTTTACTGATCTGCTATAAAAAACACATGCTAAATATTATATCCAGCGACTATCTACCCTCATCGAGTTAACCACACTAGCCCTGCCCACCACCATTGATTTGTTATTAAAAACACATGCTAAATATTATACCCAGTGACTATCTACTCAACATAGTGTAACCAATACCTTACGGTAAGTCACTAACGAAGCCATAAATTTTATTTAAAAAATCCATGATAAATAAAACACTTCACAAAAATACCATTTCAATAATCTCACTAATTTCCATTTTCATAAGATCACCATATTCGTAGGCATCTCCTCAATGTTGCAAAGGTGAGAAACTGGTTGTCTAGAGGTCTTCCAACATCAAGCAGCAGCAGCAAAGTGTCTTAGTTGATTGCTTTTTCACTACATAGGGTGAGGCTTTTTGTAGTGCTATTATTGTGACTAATTGAATTACATTATGTTGATCATTAACAACCTTTGCAACTCAATTGGACGAAGTGCATGCATTACTAGGTGCCACCCAAGGCTTTCTATTTGCATTAAGACCATTAAAAGAACATGATCTAATACGAGTACCATAAGTTGTTGATTGTTGTGTTGAAGCACCCAAGGTTTGTTGATTATTTAAAAGAGAAGCATTGAATTAATGAAGAGGCTTATGTCTCCATAGTAGTAGGTTTTTCATGGCTACTATGGAGAGCATTCCACCATAATGATGCGTGATTGCACATTTAATCTTATCCTATTCTCAAAAAGTCTCTTCAAAAAATCATCCAGTTGACTTAATCATGAAAGCACAAGGCGAGCATCATATTTTTCTATCAGATTTAATAAAAGAAAAAGTATGATCTTACTATCCTTTTTCGTTGTTTGAGCATTGAGTAGCGTTGATGATCTTGGCGATGCATACATCTTTAGAGGCAAGAGTAGAAACTTCAGTACTACCGACACAAGGTGTTACTCGAGGGGAGGAGGCATTTTTGTTACTTACCTTGGAGTAATTACTTGAGTTGAACTCAATCTTTAAAGGTCGGTTGTGGAAGTACACAATTGGAAAATACACCATCTTCTTGAACATAAGCGGCTTCATTGTTGGTGTCGTCATTGGTGGATTGATTAAAATTAAAAGCCAAATCTATTGATTTGAAGTCAAGAGGCTTGATTCAGCTTGGTTAAGTGGATGAGAACTTGCCCAATTGCTCACAAAAGCTCAACAAAAGTTTCAAATAATTTTTTGGTTACTTTTTGGGCTTCAAAATGGTCATGTTTGGGTAAAAATATGGATTTTGGGACCCAAAAATGGCTCTGTAGATTTTTGAAGTTTATTGGCAAGGAAAATAACTGCAAAGGCTGAAATATTTTATGGGTAAGAATTTAAAAAATAATAATAATCTTGGTAGATTATAAGAGAACCCAATAAGTTAAGCTTTATAATGCTTATAAAGCTTTAAGCTTTTAAAGCTCACAAAGCTTATACTATGGGCAAAATCAACGGGAGCATGTAAGCGACAAAAAGAGTACAGTAATTGAGAGGAAGAGATGCGCCATCATGCACTATGGAGAGAGAAATCTGAATGTATTTCATGGTGTGCCACTACGTCTCAACACCAAGAAATTATCTATAGACTCCATTGGAATCGGAAAAACAAGCCAAACAATAAAAAGTAATAAGGCACTCCCCCAACATTAACGTCATTTGTGTTGACCAAATTTGTGTGTGGGGAACTTAGCAAATTACCAAGCTCAATCAAGAGCTCAATAGTTTAACCCCCGCATGTATAAAGCTGCTCAGTTTTGCACTTCTCCCGCACTAATCTTCACACCGATACAGATTTTCCTCCTCCAATAGTTAGTCTGACCACTCCTCAAGTAGAAATGGCTAATCAGTATAGAATTCCCTAATCACTCTCTAAAAAGAGGGAACATAAGCGAAGAAAATGAAGCAAGAGAAGAGAAGTTGATTAGCACAAAGAGTGTCCCAAATACAAATCCTAATCACATCCACACATGCTAGATTATAGTTACAAAATTGAGTAAAGAGAACACTGAACTCTATTGCTTGAATGGAGAGAGTTATTATTAAACATGAGAAAATGGCCTTTATACTCATAAGCCTTTTTCCACTAGGCCACTCACGAGTAAGTGACTCGAGGCACCCATGACTAAATATAAGGTTTTTACAAGTGGCCTTTCACATGTTATGAGCTTAATGTACAAGGCATGAGAGCATCTTAAAAGCGTTAACAATGTCAAATGAAGGGATTTATAACATCAAATGACCAAGGATTTCACTAACGTGATTACATAAAAGTTAACATGTTATTGTTTATTATTAACCTTCTCCAAACCCGTTGTTAGGATTAATTCATGTTAATATTAATATTATTGATTTTTCACCAGTTTAAATCTTGCACTAGGCTCACCCATCATGCTTTGGTTCTTACTATTGGATCATATGCACTCCCATCAAGGTGCTTGTTGACATTGAATTTGTGATATTAGACAATGTGCTATAAGAAAAAATGTTTACTACGTTAATATAGCATGTTCACATTGTGGTTACGTTAACATGTTATTAACATTTGTTAATAACATAAAATTTTGTGTGATCACATACAAATATTAAATCCCATCAAATGACAAGAATCGTAATATAAGCAAAAAAATGCTTTATTGTGCAAACATACTAGAGAATTTAATTGTAATTTTTTTCCTTGAAAAATAGAGAAGAAGGACTACCTTCATGAACACCATGAGAAATCAGTAACATCTCAAAGAGATTCTATATAAATGAAATAAAACTTTACTATAAGATAGACATACTAGAGAGGATGTTTATTGTATTTTTTTCTAAAAAAACAAAGCAAGGAAGCATGAAATATGATGAGATTGAATTTCACTAAGGAAAAAAGAAGGGGAAGTGAAAAAGGAGAGAAAATCAAAGCATGAAAAGAGAAACAGGAAAAGAAATTTATGATTGAGAATGAATATTCACTATTCTAACACTATAATATTTTATTGTGAGGACCACATGTACATATGACATTTCTCAAGTTCCTTAATATTTGTTTCCAACATAATATTCCACTGGCTTGACCTTGTAAGATTTGGTTCAAAAGATCCATGTTACATGGATCTCAAAGCTTGGCTCTCTCATGATCTAGCCTATTCTTTTTTTAGTATTTCCTGAGAGGAACCCTTTTTGAGTCCACATTTATCCTAATGATGGGATTTACAAAACGACAAATGATGGGAATCATAGTATAAGTAAGAAACACTTTGTGCAAGCATTTTCTATGAAGAACCATGTTAACCAAAAGTGGTAAATACCTACTTCTTGGCATGGTGTCCAGTCTTCAAAAGTCGTCTCTTAACCATCTTTTCATATATAGTTAATATCTATTGTCTAAATTAGAAACTATAGAGTGCTCAATTGCTCGATATAATGGCTATTTCTTATATAGTGATCCTTACAAAATAAAGCAACCCGTCACTTACACATTGATGATGAGGATGGAGCATTGATTTCTACCAACACCTCACTTCACTTTTTGGACTATATCTTTGGTCCAATTGATGAAGATGTTTCTCTATATAAGATCTCTCCCAAGAACCTTAGAGGGGTGTTGTTTAAACAATACACCAAAATACCATGTGACATTGGGGATACGGGCATCCGGTCATTAGGTTTATAGCCAACTTGGTGTGAACACTCTAGGTGTGAATAACCTTTTATTTAGAGTCAAAAGATAGGGTTTGATGCCTATAAAAGGGTATAATACTTGGTGGTTCATTCATCTCATCTCATTCATTCATAGTACAATCACCTTGTGTTGTTCCCAACTTGCTCTCTCTTTTCACTCTTCTTCTTTCTCCTCAACCATGGAGAGATTTCATCCTCCATAGCTCATGGTTGAACCTGTGATTGCCAACATGGTATGAGAGCCATGCGTCTTAGTGATTCATGTTTAATCTCTTCTCAATCATCAACCATTGCTCAAGCTACAACCTCATGCCTCTCCTTAGCTCTTAGGTGCACCCTCCAACCATGTCAATCGAGCACAATCGACAAGAGAATACGATGTAAAAAAACACAATTTTTGGGCAAAAATGTTGCAGTGCTTTAACGCAGCACAATTGGAGAGATTCCCAACTCACCCGGGAGTTTTTGAGGGTGGGGATTCTGCCTACAGCAGCATTAGAATCACGAATTAATGCCTGTAGTAGCAGCCTCAAATCTATGTGCTTCAACAGAAGACAGTTTGGCAAAGTTGACATTAATGCATGATTAAAAGTGTTAAACTCGTGTTTATAGACTTAAAACTCAAGTAGACATATTGCTATGAGTGCCCCTTGAAGCTTTTTTGAAGAAGATTTGTGAAAGGACTTCAATTGAAAGCTCCAAGTTGCCCCTTCTTTTGTACTACAAAGAGTCATTTACCTCTACTAATCAGTTCATTAATCGACATTAATCCTTGTGTTATTAGACCATAGAGGGTTTACTCATACCATTGGGTACTTGCTATTACTTGCCAAAGCTTCATATTGAGAAAGTCTTTTGATTTTTCCCTCTTCGACAATGCTCTCCAAATCAATGTATCTTCTGCTGAGTTAATAAAAAATTATATTCACTAATATCTTGATTAGTGCTAATCATCTAAGGTTTTTAGGGCTACTAATGGTTCATATCTCACATTCAAATGTTGTTAAACCTCTATAAATCATCAAAACAAGTTTTTCGCTTGATTTGAGCGGTCAATTTGTTAATCCAAAATCAGGGTATAAATCTATATTAGCATTGTTTGGGACAATGGGATTTCTGAGCTTATATGCTTCATGTACCTCTTCTTTCATGCTCATAAATCAATTGTACAAGTGCAAGACACTAGCCATTGATAAGGCTAAGACCCCCTTAAGTAGATTCAATGCATTATCTTCTAGAAGGATATGCATCATCACCATGCCAAGCTTCATGAACACATTGAGAATATGATCCGTCTTTGCCTACATGAATTTCATTACACATGAAATCAAGAATAAAGAAGACCAAGGGCTATATAAACATCAAGATCTACATTGATACAAAGAATATCAAGAGCGACATCGATATTACAAGCTATATCAAGAATTTCTTCATCAGTATATTGGTTGTCCAAGAAGGGAGACTCTCCCTTTATTTCTAATTCCTTTTTTTTCTATTTTATGTTGAGTCAAGGGTTCTCTTCCCCATTCGTCCCCCAAAATATAAATCCTTTGGACTTTTTGGGTTTGTTATATAGCCTTGATGTTATAAAAGGCATAGGTGGCTTCCTAAACCAGCCAATGCACCTAGGTCACCCCTCTATCCTAAGTGTATTTTAATCATAACTAGACGTCTAGCACCTGTCATCATATTGGCATTGTAAACCTAATTGGAGTAAGACTTATGGACACCAACATGGTCATCATAACCAACATTGTAAACAGTAACTAGAGATAGCATAGGCATCATAGTAGCCATGGATATTTTGTTAAGGGAGGGTGTTGAAATAATACACCAAAATAGCATATGACATTGGGGATACGGTCATTAGGTTTAAAGCCAACTTGGTGTGAACACTCTAGGTGTGAACAACCTCTTAGTAGTTAAGAGTCAGAAGATAGGATTTGATGCCTATAAAAAGAGTATTGTACTTGGTGGTTCATTTATCTCATCTCATCTCATTCATTCATAATACAATCACCTTGTGATATGCCCAACGTTTCTCTCTTCTTCCTCCTCCTCAATCACGGAGAGATTTCATCCTCCACAGCTCCATGGTTGAACCTATGATTGCCAACATGCACTAAAGAAAACAATCGAGTTATAATGTGTCTAGACTAGATTTTCGTGTTATTGCCTCTTATCTGCTAGCTTCGTCGAAGGCAAGACATGTGCCACAAAGAGAGATTACAAAATGGAACAACTTTAGCTCTATTTCCACGTCACACAATGGACAAAGCTTACTTCCAGCAAGCTGCAGAGCTTGGCTGCTCTGCCATCTAGCAACCAGTTTAGTGAGGATGCGATTTTCCACTATAATACATCAGGAACATAGCAACATTTTTAAGTTGCATTTCAGCAATGTTTTTGGAAGAGAAATGTCAGGGCATTTAATGCTCTGCTGACCCAACGATAAAACGTTGCTTAGTATTTTTCGCCAAACGCTGCTAAGCAGTGAAAAAACACTACTGGGCAGCAGCAGTGCTTTTTCGTTGCTCAGAAACGTTTTTAAACGAAAAACCGCTACTATACTGAAAAAAAAACATTGCTCAAAAGCATGGCTAAAAAAAGTACTCCCACTTCTTTTGTTGCTACCACACCGATTTTATCGTTTGAATATCCTAAACTTGATACCTTAGGTTTTTTTACATGTTTATGGCTATCACTTCTACCTCTCCTACCCTATCATCCTCAAGCTCAAGCAAGGTATGTCTTCTCTTTTCCTTCATCTCCTATGCAAACAAGCTTTCCATGAAAGCTTTCTTGTGAGTTTCCCTTCTCGTTCCTCTCTTTTAAGTTTTTCTTAGAGAGCTTTGATGGAGAGCTTCCCATCAAAGCTCTCTATTAGGGTTCCTATTTAGAAGCTAGGCTTAGGATTAAGCTTCAATAAGAAGGAAAAAAAAGATTCAATAAGTTTTCTATGTTATGCAAAAACTTTCATTAAGATTAGAGTTTTGTATATACTTTCTATTAGGGTTACTAATATTTTTTTTCTTTATTTGGTTTGATTTTATAGATTATCCACACATACAAACCTCATAAGGTAAGATATGCATGAGACTAATGCAAAGCTTATGCATTAGCCATATGCATAAGGCTAGTGCATAAGCCTCATGCATCAGACTTATGCATTAGCCATGTGCATAAGTCTCATGCATGAGACTTATACATAAGGTTTATGCTTGAGGCTTCTCAATAAGCCACATGCATAAGACTTGTGCATAAAGCCTCATGTATAAAGCTTATGCATTAGGTATAAGCCTCTATGCATAGCTATAAAGATTATGCATTAGCCATATGAATAAGCCTCATGCATTAGATTAGTGCATAAGCATTAGGCCTCTACATTAGCCGTATACATAAGCTTCATGTATGTAGCTTATGCATGAGGATTATGCATAAAGTTTATGCATGAGACTTATGCATTAGCCATATGCAGAAGCCCCATATATAACGCCATATGCAGAAGTCTTATATATAAATCTATATGCATATGTTTCATGCATAAATCTTATACATAAGCCTCATGCATAAATCCATAAACATAAGCCTTATACATAAGCCACATACATGAGGCTTATGTATATGCTCATGCATAAACCTTATGCATAAGCCACATACATGAAGCTTATGTATTAGGCTTATGCATATGGCTAATACATAAGCCTCATGTATGTGGCGGCTTATGCATAAGATTTATGCATGAGGCTTATGCAACCTATGAATGCATAGCCTTGTGTGTAGCCCCATGCAAGCTATGAATGTTATACATAAGCCTTATGTATAGTAGTAAGACCACTCCATCTCTTCCATGATTTTCATACTTATGGCTCACCCTCTATGAACTAGCCTGCCAAGGAGTCCACGTTTAGTAAAATGGGGCTCTTCTGTCCGTCGTATGGCAATAGGGTTTTGCACAGGGATAGAAAGTCACATGGAATACATGCATATCAAAGGTCTAGTTCTTTCGAGTACAAATGCTATGTTTTCTAATTTCTCCAACTAACTAGTCATTTTTTGTAGTAAGCAATACACAATCATTCCCTTGCAACAATTTTCTTGTGAGCTCTTCTTCTTCCCTCTTCTTACCTTGTTTACATACTATTGAATTTTGCTTGCTTAATGGATATATGCTAGATAGGAAGCACAACCTCTTGAAATCCCCCCTAAAATGCTACCTATTTGTTACAACACAATTATTGCTGGCTAGTCAATACTTTTAAATCATATGGTAAGGATGACATGCAGTATTGTACAAAACTTCAATGCATTGTTGCAATATATAACATGCCCACCAGCTACGTATGTCTTGTGTAGAACCAAGCATGGTACACCTGATCAGAAGCATTACAAAAATGTAGGAGCCTCATCTATGGTGGAGAAGCACAAACAAGGAGCTGCTTAGGGAAAGAAATATGTTATCAAGGCCCACACACTAGCGCACTCCTCTGTTTAATGTCATGACCTACTTACTTTTGACCTTATGATTGGGATAACACACTTGGAGATTATGATGATGGCAGATTCAGTCCAGCATGAGGAAAGCAACATCTAGGAGTGAGCACTCGAATTAGAAGGTGAGGAATTAAAAGTATCCAAAATAGGCAAGATAAGTTATCAACAAAAAACAGCCAGCCCTTCACTGAAAATGACGTTAGTCCTAACATGAAAACTACTACAAACATCAGGTTACCCATGCAATTCTTCACAAATTCTGTTGAAGTCAATCAGCTATGATGAGGTCACATACTTGATTTTTCTGTAACACACCTATTACCGAAGTACAAGAGTAGCTTCGGAGTATCATCAAAGAACACAGATAGTAGCTTCTCCCTCACCCCAAGTGCTATAACACTCACAATTCTCAACCCGGGGATATGTTTTAAACACCATAATTGAGGCTTATCATCAAAAGCAGAATTGGTTGATTACGTCGCTTTAATAAATGTAAAACGACCAGTGCAGCAGCTTCAAAAGCTTCATTAGCATCCAGAGTCTTGACATCAAATGCAACACTACACTGTCAATAAATCATTATAAGATGGGAGCCTGTCGGCATACGACAAAAAAGTCATTGACTTTTAAGAATACAGATTTTATTTTACTTCAACAGCAGAAAGTTCTTCTTTGTTTAGGGAGTTTCAAGTTCCTTTGTAGACCTGCATGTTTGATTCAATTTCTATTGCATCAAACCACCCATTTCTGTGCACCAAACTTGCGTGCATGAAGTGATTGACAAAATGTCACATTCTAGATATGAAGATTTTGACCCCCAGAAGTATGCAGCAAAGCATTGTGATAATGGCAAGACCCTAACAAAGTAAATTTGTTGTCAGCAAAAACAACAGAAACAATCCCATACACAAGCCAACTTTGGTTGAGTTGATCTTACATATGAATCGTAAGTTTGAACATAAACATGACCCTGGATAGTAGGAAACCAGACACCCCCCCCCCCCCCCACACACCCCCCCCCCCCCCCCCCCCCCCCCCCCCCCTGGATGGGGCAGGCATGCATAGCTCCACCTAAAAAAGCACTTCATGAACAACAGCCACTTTTCTGTGAAATGGGTTGCCCCTGCATCTGGACAAGTTTTGGCTTGCCGCTATTCATTGTCGGTTGACTTGCCATTCTGAAAAGGGCAAACAAAAACCAGATACTTAGTGATGAAAAATGCACACAAGTGTGATTCAAAAGACAGAAATCATACATACCTGTTTTTAATCTCTGCAGCCATTGTCATGAAGGCTTGCTCCACATTGGCTGCATTTTTTGCACTTGTTTCCAAGAAAGGAATCCCAATTTCATCGGCAAATGCCTGTGCACCACAAGCATGGATGCAATATACATTATGCACTTTCATCATGAAGAGACCATAAAAGTTGCAAACAACACACACACACACACCCACCTTGGCAGTCTGATAGTCTACAACTTTCTTTGCCGTCAGGTCAGATTTATTCCCCACAAGAAGCTTGTTCACATTTTCGCTTGCATATCGATCAATTTCATTCAACCACTGCTTCACATTGTTGAAGCTCTCTTGATCTGTGACATCATACACAATCTGGCCAAAACCCAAGTATTACACTCAAAAATTCATCACAAAAACTCTGGACTGGACTGGACAACTACGACAATAGCATACGTACAATTATTCCATGAGCTCCTCGGTAGTAACTGCTTGTTATTGTTCTGAATCGCTCTTGTCCAGCAGTATCCCACTGTACAGTCCAAAACACAACAGATTCATTACCTTAGAAACAGGGGCCACTTTCCATGATGAGATTCCATGGACACATTGTATACCTTTTGTCTCATAGACCCATTGGGTCTTTTGCAAGACATTAATTTATCTTATTCGCCATACCCCCCTTGGCAATTGATGCCCTCGTCCAGACAGTGGCCTTCATATACCGCATCTACATCTTGGCCAGAGACAGCCTCCCTCGGCTTGCACTGGAGTCGTCTAGGCGACTAGCCAAGACGGGACAGGTTAGAGTATGGTATATCAGGGTTACACAGTGGTCTGCCCCCATTCCATGACAGTTTGGATGCACCGCTATTACCTCTCACCCGCCAGGACATTAACTGACTTATCCAAGCCAACCTCTTCAGACTGTAGACCCTTGTCACATGGCTGGATCCACTGCAGCTTCCTACAAAGATACATTTTTATCGGGACCACTTTATGACGCTTACAGAGGATGGCTTCATTTAAAATCCTAACTATCTTCAGAGACACATGTCACATTTCTTGAGGATTGCGATCAGCCAGATCAAAGTCTCATGACTTCACCTGACGGTGGAGACTAGGTGAGCAGCAGAAGGCAATGCCAGAGAGCATGCCAATTCTGTTCACTAGAGGTCGACAGAGCAGCACTATCGTACTATGAGAAACGAAGGAGGTTGCATTGCCTCTTCAGGGGAGGATTTGGGCCACTGTCTTCTCGGGTCATTGATTTCTGAGGCCAGCAATGCTTGGGCCTCTAGTTGTACAGGTCATAATACCTCAGTTAGCCACTACTTACTTGAATGCAGCTGATGATGGTGTTAGATTTAGGTTCTTTCTCATTTATGTTATTTACCACGATCATTGTAGCCCATTTATACTTTGTAAGATAATTTTTGGTCTCATAGACCCTAGTGGTCTTTCGAAGACGTTAATATAATTTTCTTTCTTTATTTATTTCCACAAAGATCAGCTATGCAGAGAGGCACAGAGGCAGACTCCAGATACCTCACAGTCTAGCATCAGGTTTCTTTCATCTGACCTAGTATGGAGGCCCTTGCGGATGACCATGAGATAGCCCTGACCCGGATGTGACGAACCAGGCAGCACACACTGACAACAACGCATGTGCCACAGGCGTCACCCTGCCTCCCGGGCATTTCCCTAGACAGGTGCAACGAGTTAGGCGCCTGAGACCCACTCGTCTAAGGAGATGCTCCACCCAACAGCTTCCGATCTTGAGAGATCCTCCAAAGACAAAGGAGTGCCCCTCCAAGCTTGGAAGATGGGGAGTTACCCTCTATACGGAAGGAACAGGAGGCACAGACACAGACACAGGCACAGGCACAGTTATGGGATCGTATTAATGCCCGCGTCCGTTCTTTCATCTTCCTAAATTGCACACCACAGGTGATCAATCATATAAAGCATATGACGATTGCTAGAGGGATTTGGCAGCATTTGGCTTCTCTGTACAATACGGTATCACCCATGAAGAGGATCTCCTTGTAAGTTCAGATGTGGGTGATGAATCCTGCAAAATCGTCGACGATGCGGGAGCACATCAACAAGTTGCAAGCTCTTCAGCAAGAGGCTCTCTAGGCCGGGAAAGAGATATCGTCAGAGGATATGGCCATCACGTTGTTGTCCCATTTGCCCTCTCAATACTCAACATTTTACTCCTCTTTGATCACCAATGGCAAGCTCAGCACCATCACATGGGGGGAGCTTGTGCTTAGACCAGGAAGAGCGATTTGCGAACCCTCCACAGAGCGGAGGTTCTGAGGCCTTGACTGGCCAGCAGTCCAAAGGCCGTAACAACAACAACGAGGGCAAAGGGAAGTCTTCATCGGAGAAGTCTTCTGAGAAGAAACTCGATTCAGACCATGAGAAACTGAAGGCCAAGAGGACCTGTAATGATTGTGGCGAGAAAGGCCACTATTGAAGGAAGTGTCCCAAGCGAATTCGGAAGAGTGTTGATTCTTTAGCTTCAGCTGCAAAGACTCCAGCCTTTGTGCACTTGGAGATGTTGGACACCGATGCTTCATCTTCTTCGAGCGAGGAGGCAGTTGGCTTCACCGCCAAGGATACTTGGGAATGGATTCTTGATAGTGGTGCTTCCAGGCACATGACTCCTTCCCGTGACTTCTTTCAGGATCTTAAACGGCAGTCAGGTCGCATTTTCATTGGCGACGATTCCACCATACCGATTCACAGTGAGGGCCGGATGGAGATCATTCTCGATGGCAGAGGGGGGAAGCATTCCTCTCGTCCCTGCACTTGGTTTTCATCTTTGTCAGTGCATGAGGTTTGCAAGACTGGCTTTCGGATGGAGTTTGAGAAGCATTTTGTTGCTCTATAGGACCGAGAGACTGGCCTGGTTGTTTGGGAAGGTAGAGTGGAGAATGGTATATACAAACTCTCAGCACTCTCCTCATTGATAGGCTCTTAGATTGGTGACTTGTGGCACTTTCGGTTTGGCCACTTGAATGTGGATGCGCTGCAGCGAGCTTTCTGGGACCAGATGGTGGTTGGCTTGCCAAATGTTGGCAGCAGGTAGGGACGCTGTAGTTCTTGCATTCGTGGTAAGCAGCACAAGGAATCTTTTCCGAAGCAGGCTTCCAAGCGGGCTTCAAAACCTTTGGAGTTGGTACACACTGACTTGTGTGGACCTATGCAGATGCCATCCTTGGGAGGTTCTTTGTATTTCATACTGCTTGTTGATGATTGTAGCAGATTCACTTGGGTTTATTTTCTTTCACAAAAGGACCAAGCTTTTGCTCGGTTCAAGGAGTGGCATGTGATGGTGGAGAAAGAGTCTGGCTTGCAGATAAAGACTCTTAGGATTAACAAAGGAGGAGAGTTTTCTTCCAATGCATTCGTGCGGTTTTGTGCAGAACATGGCATCAAGCGGGGGCTGGCCAATACAAGTTCGCCTTCAGAGAATGGAGTAGCTGAGCATAAGAACAGGACTGGTGGAGATGGCGAGGACGATGCTGGAGCATCGTGATCTTCCTCGTCCACTTTGGGGAGAGGCTGTGGCTACGGCTGTCCATATCCTCAACCGTTCTCCAATGACTTCAGTACCGAACATGACTCCCTTTGAGGCGTATTTTGGCAGGAAACCCGATGTCTCCCATTTCCGTGCATTTGGGAGTGATGCATATGTTCACATTCCAAAAAAGCAAACGAAGCTTGCCTCAAAGTCTTTCCAAGGGATACAGGTTGTATGATCTAGAGAGGAACGAGGTCATCGTCAACAGAGATGTGGTTTTTGATGAGCCGCCACTTCTTGGAGACCCAGATGATTCTGATGATGATTCCCAGTCGATTGTTCGAGCTAGACAGTCTCAATCAGTTGAGGAGGTTGAGCCCGCAGCTGAAGATGAGCCCCTGCACAACAACAGGAGGCTCCGCGTTCTGTTTGAGTACCCAGGTGGTTGGTAGACACCCTTCGGGAGTCAGGTGTTACGGAGCTTCCCTCCGAATGGACCACATAGGACAAACCTTGAAGATCGCATAGAGTTCGTGACAAAATTCATTCAACGGAGGTTTTATGGGTAAACTATGCTTTGATGTCTCGTATCATGTGTCACATGCACTCTGCACTGTAGTGACAAACTGGCTCATTATCATCAATGCAACATTGTAACAATATTAGTACCATTCAGGATGATATTTGTCGTACGCCGTCACCCCATTGTAATCCTCAGTCCAAGATAAGTCAGGCACGAGCTACGTAGGGCCTTGTCAACCATAGCAAGTTAGTCAATCATTCTAGCACATCATTCATACATAGCATCTAGACCATTGCAAGAACCCCAGATATCATCCAATATTTATCAGGATATTTACTAGGATTTTTTTGGTGTTTTTTCCATCATTTTCAGCATTTTGTACACATTTATGCATTTATTATTGGACATGAGCAGTCGACCAGCTCAGTAGCCAGCCGACTAGTTCCATGAGTCCATATAAATAGAATCCTTGTATCATCATTCATTCATTCAATCATATTCAGCATAAGAGCAATAAAGTGCTTGGCATCTTCAGCACAAGGAGCAAAGCGATTGCAGTTTCAGCCACCAGCCCTCAGCGTTTGTCTCCTACAGCCCTAGGCGCCTCAAACGCATGAGCATTCAGCACTTCTTCATCAGCAAAACGCATCAGCAGCATTTACCCAACAGTTCATCTAGCGTTTTCTGCATCCATACATTTTTCAGCATTCATCTACTCATCGTTTTGCTCCAACCACTTGGTGAAGGTAAAACGCAGCATTCATAAGCATTTACAACATTCATACTCAGTCTAGAACAGTCCCAAACAGCCCCTCTCTCAGCCTCAGCTTTGCATCCCCTTCTCATTCCATTGGGAAGAGTGCATAGGCTCGAGATTGGACATCTTTGGTGCTTCTACAGTAGTGTACAGTTCAGCCCAACACTTGGTCTTCAGAGGTCTTGCGTTTGGCTTATCGTCAGTCACACCGTCAGTCTCTTTAAAGATAATAAAGCAAAAATACTATCTTGGTAATGGGATAGGGGACCCTTCAGTGGGTAATTCGGGACCCCATACGGTGTACAGTTCTCATCTCTCTCTCTCATATCTCCTTAAAGTTTGAAGTCTTAGAGTGGATTGCTAAACTCGCAAAACTCAGGATACAAAAGACGGTGTGAGCATTTGTGTGACAGGATCCTCCAATATGAATACTTCCGCTGCATGTTACATTGGTATCAGATTCAGCTTGTCCACACACACCATATCCTAGCGTGAGGACATCCTTGGATGGTCAAATTGCGTTCCGACACAACCACCGACTTCAACATCATGTGTATAGAGGAGAGTACCCGTCAGCCGGAAGAAGTCTCCCCCAAAGGAGACCTTGCTCTTCCGACTACAGCACACACCATAGCTCTTCTTAGAGCTCAGAACCAGCTCCTCATGGAGCGTCTCCAGCTCTTGGAGGCAGCAACAGCACGTCCTCCTCTGCCTCTAGAGGCACCCGACTACATCTACCTCTTCTTTCAATTAGAACAACAAAGAAGAGAAGACATGGTCCCAAGGAGAGAAGAAAAAGCAAAAGCAGAGCAAGAAAACAACAAGAAAAAGCAGAAAGACGGGACTATCAAAAAGCCCAACGCAAGATCGACGAAGACTGGTGTCAGGCTAAACTCGCCACTCGGGAGCACCAACGAGAGCTCGATCGAGAACGTATGTTACTCGAGCACCAAGGGGAAAAGGAGGCCATTCATCTTAGATACCAACACCTCTCTTCAGCATCCCCCGCCTCAGGTGCCACCAGCCAGCAGTCCACAGCATTAGCTACTGTCATTCGTAGTCAACCAAATTTCAGTAAGTATGATGGTAAGTGTGACCATTTAGCAATTAATCAATTTATTCATCAATTTACTGCTCATTTTCCATTATCGAGGATCACAGATCCTCAGGATAGAGTCCACGTAGCGGCTCCCCATCTCACTGGTGAGGCAGTCACTTGGTGGCAGCATTGGTCTAATCTTTATATAGACCAAGCCACAGCTGTTTCACAGCTTTTAGCTGGGATACCTTTGTCCATGACCTGAAGACCAAATTCCTCCTGCCCCAGTACATGACCGGTCTGGCAGATGAGTTCTATGGACTCAGACATAACGGATCCCCAGTGCTTCAGTTTTCTGGCAAGGTTATTACTTTAGCACAGCAATTAGGGCTTTTAGCACATTTCTCAGAAGGCACAACAATTTGCCCTTGACGTTCAGAAGGCCTCATTCCAACGAGATTTCATTGTCTCGCCTTTGTTGGGGTGTGACATGATCTTAGGAATTCAATGGTTCCGTCAGTATGAGTCTATTCCCGATTGGGGACAGGACACTTTTACTATTTGTAAAGGTTTGCCTGAGCCTGTCATGATTCGTGGGGATAGAAGCATTCTTGGTATCCTATTGATTTCGCATCTCCAAGCCCGACGAGCTATCCGCAAGGGAGCAGAAGGAGCACTACTTAATGTTCGTACTCAAATAGCCTCTACCTCATCAGTAGCATCCATCTCATCTTCAGTCCCTCAGTTAGCAAACCTCATGTCCAGACATCAGGACATTATGCTCAGGGACGATCTCCCGCCCAGTATCCCACCCTCTCGCCCTGAGAACCATCATATTGAGTTGGTCCCTGCATCGGATCGTCCTAGCAGGTTTCCCTATCGTCTTTCCAAGACTTTAGAGAGCGAGTTAGAACAACAGTTATCTGAGCTCCTCCGAGCCGGATTCATTCGGCCTTCTTCCTCACCATTTGCTGCACCCATCCTATTTGTCCAAAAGAAGGACAAGTCTGCACGCCTTTGTGTAGACTACATGGCATTAAATAAACTCACCATTAAGAATAAGTTTCCTATGCCAAGGATAGAGTACATTTTGGAGCGTTTAGATGGTGCTAAATTTTTCACTAAGAACGACCTCAAGAGTGGTTACCATCAGGTCCGCATTTTTTAAGCTGACATTCCAAAGACAGCTTTCCGGACAAAGCGTGGTCACTACGAGTTCGTAGTCATGCCTTTTGGGCTTACAAATGCAACCGCAACCTTCAATAAGATGATGTCTAGACTTTTCGCAATCCACATTGGGAAGTGTGTTTTCATATTCCTTGATGACATACTAGTCTTCTCAGCCACTGCGGAGAAGCATGAGAAAGATGTGGAGAAAGTCTTGCAACTTTTGCGAGATAATGAGCTCTACATAAACGCCAAAAAGTCTGTCTTTGGTGTTAAGTTCAATATTTGGGCTATTCATCAGTTCCAATGGGATTAGACTGGATCCATCATGTTGGGGTAAAGGCATTATGCCCACCCTTATAGTGTGTACAAGCCCGTAAGTTTTATAGTACATAGTACACTTAGTACTTTTAATGTACTAAGTGCACTATGTGCACTAGAGCAAATATACATGTGTGATAGGGGAGTCACACACTCATACTTTGTGAGTTGACTTATCCCCACATGTCTCTCTCTCTCTCTCTCTCTCTCCCTTCTTCTGTGTGTGAGGTGTTTCATGTTTCATGTGGGAGACACACACAGAGAAGAAGGGAGAGAGAGAGAGAGAGAGAGAGAGAGAGAGAGAGAGACATGTGGGGATAAGTCAACTCACAAAGTATGAGTGTGTGACTCCCCTATCACACATGAATATTTGCTCGCGTGCACATAGTGCACTTAGTACATTAAAAGTACTAAGTGTACTATGTACTATAAAACTTACGGGCTTGTACACACTATAAGGGTGGGCATAATGCCTTTACCCCAACAACCTCCCACTTAAAGGCAATGTGCCCTTAAGTGAAGGGAAAGAAAAAAATCAGCATGTACATGATTATATACAAGGCCATATCAAGGCTGAAACTGGCCTCATCCAATGCCCATCAAGTGTCTGCAATGAGCTAACCGCTCTGGAGGCAAACTCTTTGTCAACAGATCAGCCGGGTTGTCATCCGTATGAATCTTGACAAGCTGAATCAGCTTGTTCTCTATCACCTCTCTGATGAAGTGATACTTCACATCCACATGCTTCGTCTTTGCATGAAAGACAGGGTTCTTTGCCAACTGGATGGCACTCTGACTGTCACAATGCAACAATGGAATATCCCCTGTATAACCCAAATCAACCACTAACCGAGATAGCCATAATGCCTCCTTGCAAGCCTCTGTGGCTGCAATATACTCGGCCTCTGTAGTAGATAAGGCTGTGCACTTCTGCATCCTGGTTATCCATGACACAGCACCTCCTGTTAATGTAAACACATAACCGGTAGTAGACTTCAGGTTATCTGGATGACCGGCATAATCCAAATCCGTGTAACCATGCACTAATGCATCCTGTTTGCCAAAGCAGATGCACATATCCTGTGTGCCTTTCAGGTATCTCATGACACCTTTCACTGCTTCCCAATGCTTCTTGCCAGGGTTGGCCATGTATCTAGTAACCACTCCCACTGCAAGTGCAATGTCCGGCCTGGTAGCAACCATGGCATACATGAGACTGCCACAAGCTGAAGCATACGGAATCTTGGCCATATCAGCCCTGTCACTATCCGACTATAGGCTGTCCATAGCACTCAGTTTCACATATGGAGGCAAAGGAGTACTAGTCTTCTTCCCCCCCTCCATATTGAACCTCTGCAAAACTTTGCCAATGTATTCCTTCTGAGACAAATACAACACATGCTGATTTTTGTCCCGAAGTATCCGCATACCCAAAATGTGATTTGCATCACCCAAATCCTTCATATCAAAGGTCTGATGCAGTCTCATCTTCAAGGCATTTATCTCTTTACGAGATTTCCCGGCAATCAACATATCATCAACATACAAGATGAGGATCAATAGACTGTCATCCAAAGCTTTCTTGGTGTATAAGCAGTGATCTATGTCACTCCTCCTGAAATCCTGGGATTTCATGAATGTATCAAATTTATGATACCATTCCCTTGGTGCCTGTTTGAGCCCATAAAGACTCTTTTTCAGCTTGCATACAAGCTTCTCCTTTCCATTCACTGCATAACCCTCTGGTTGTTGCATATATATCTCCTCATGGAGATCACCGTGAAGAAAAGCAGTCTTCACATCCACCTGAATCAAATCCAGATCATCATGAGCAACCAAAGCTAATACAGCTCTAAGTGTGGTCATTTTGACCACTGGAGAGAAGATCTCATCAAAGTCCACACCATATTCCTGCTTGAAGCCCTTAGCCACTAACTTGGCTTTGTATCTTGGCTTTGCATCAGGTGCAACTTTAAGCCTATAAACCTGTGTGGGAGAGAGAAGAATTAGGGTTAGGTTAGAGTATTCATGTGGGAGACATACACAGAGAGAACAAGGGAGAGAGAGAGAGAGAGAGTTGTGGGGATAAGTCAACTCATCAAGTAATGAGTGTGTGTGACTCCTCTATCACACATGTATATTGCACTAGTACACATAGTGCACTTGGTACATTAAAAGTACTAAGTGTACTATGTACTATAACTTATGGGCTTGTACACACTATAAGGGTGGGCATTATGCCTTTACCCCAACAACCTCCCACTTAAAGGCAAAGTGCCCTTAAATGAAAGAAAAAACAAATCAGCATGTACATGATAATATACAAGGCCATATCAAGGCTGAAACTAGCCTCATCCAATGCCCATCAAGTGTCTGCAATGAGCAAACCGCTCCGGAGGCAAACTCTTTGTCAACAGATCAGCCGGGTTGTCATCCGTGTGAATCTTAACAAGCTGAATTTGCTTGTTCTCTATCACCTCTCTGATGAAGTGATACTTCACATCCACATGCTTCGTCTTTGCATGAAAGACAGGGTTCTTTGCCAACTGGATGGCACTCTGACTGTCACAATGCAACAATGGAATATTCCCTGTATAACCCAAATCAACCACTAACCGAGATAGCCATAATGCCTCCTTGCAAGCCTCTGTGGCTGCAATATACTCGGCCTCTGTAGTAGATAAGGCTGTGCACTTCTGCATCCTGGATATCCATGACACAGCACCTCCTGTTAATGTAAACACATAACCGGTAGTAGACTTCCGGTTATCTGGATGACCGGCATAATCCAAATCCGTGTAACCATGCACTAATGCATCCTGTTTGCCAAAGCAAATGCACATATCCTGTGTGCCTTTCAGGTATCTCATGACACCTTTCACTGCTTCCCAATGCTTCTTGCCAGGGTTGGCCATGTATCTAGTAACCACTCCCACTGCAAGTGCAATGTCCGGCCTGGTAGCAACCATGGCATACATGAGACTGCCACAAGCTGAAGCATACGGAATCTTGGCCATATCAGCCCTGTCACTATCCGACTATGGGCTGTCCATAGCACTGAGTTTCACATATGGAGGCAAAGGAGTACTAGTCTTCTTCCCCCCCTCCATATTGAACCTCTGCAAAACTTTGCCAATGTATTCCTTCTGAGACAAATACAACACATGCTGATTTTTGTCCCGAAGTATCCGCATACCCAAAATGTGATTTGCATCACCCGAATCCTTCATATCAAAGGTCTGATGCAGTCTCATCTTCAAGGCATTTATCTCTTTACGAGATTTCCCGGCAATCAACATATCATCAACATACAAGATGAGGATCAATAGACTGTCATCCAAAGCTTTCTTGGTGTATAAGCAGTGATCTATGTCACTCCTCCTGAAATCCTGGGATTTCATGAATGTATCAAATTTATGATACCATTCCCTTGGTGCCTGTTTGAGCCCATAAAGACTCTTTTTCAGCTTGCATACAAGCTTCTCCTTTCCATTCACTGCATAACCCTCTGGCTATTGCATATATATCTCCTCATGGAGATCACCGTGAAGAAAAGCAGTCTTCACATCCACCTGAATCAAATCCAGATCATCATGAGCAACCAAAGCTAATACAGCTCTAAGTGTGGTCATTTTGACCACTGGAGAGAAGATCTCATCAAAGTCCACACCATATTCCTGCTTGAAGCCCTTAGCCACTAACTTGGCTTTGTATCTTGGCTTTGCATCAGGTGCAACTTTAAGCCTATAAACCTGTGTGGGAGAGAGAAGAATTAGGGTTAGGTTAGAGTATTCATGTGGGAGACATACACAGAGAGAACAAGGGAGAGAGAGAGAGAGAGAGTTGTGGGGATAAGTCAACTCATCAAGTAATGAGTGTGTGTGACTCCTCTATCACACATGTATATTGCACTAGTACACATAGTGCACTTGGTACATTAAAAGTACTAAGTGTACTATGTACTATAACTTATGGGCTTGTACACACTATAAGGGTGGGCATTATGCCTTTACCCCAACAACCTCCCACTTAAAGGCAAAGTGCCCTTAAATGAAAGAAAAAACAAATCAGCATGTACATGATAATATACAAGGCCATATCAAGACTGAAACTGGCCTCATCCAATGCCCATCAAGTGTCTGCAATGAGCAAACCGCTCCGGAGGCAAACTCTTTGTCAACGGATCAGCCGGGTTGTCATCCGTGTGAATCTTAACAAGCTGAATTTGCTTGTTCTCTATCACCTCTCTGATGAAGTGATACTTCACATCCACATGCTTCGTCTTTGCATGAAAGACAGGGTTCTTTGCCAACTGGATGGCACTCTGACTGTCACAATGCAACAATGGAATATTCCCTGTATAACCCAAATCAACCACTAACCGAGATAGCCATAATGCCTCCTTGCAAGCCTCTGTGGCTGCAATATACTCGGCCTCTGTAGTAGATAAGGCTGTGCACTTCTGCATCCTGGATATCCATGACACAGCACCTCCTGTTAATGTAAACACATAACCGGTAGTAGACTTCCGGTTATCTGGATGACCGGCATAATCCGAATCCGTGTAACCATGCACTAATGCATCCTGTTTGCCAAAGCAAATGCACATATCCTGTGTGCCTTTCAGGTATCTCATGACACCTTTCACTGCTTCCCAATGCTTCTTGCCAGGGTTGG
The DNA here is from genome assembly GCF_041138505.1 of Cibotium barometz. Taxonomy (NCBI): domain Eukaryota; kingdom Viridiplantae; phylum Streptophyta; class Polypodiopsida; order Cyatheales; family Cibotiaceae; genus Cibotium; species Cibotium barometz. The sequence continues at coordinate 57,146,007 of NC_141067.1, forward strand.
CCATGTATCTAGAAACCACTCCCACTGCAAATGCAATGTCCGGCCTAGTAACAACCATGGCATACATGAGACTGCCACAAGCTGAAGCATACGGAACCTTGGCCATATCAGCCCTGTCTCTATCCGACTGTGGGCTGTCCATAGCACTGAGTTTCACATATGGAGGCAAAGGAGTACTAGTCTTCTTCCCCCCGTCCATATTGAACCTCTGCAAAACTTTGCCAATGTATTCCTTCTGAGACAAATACAACACATGCTGATTTCTGTCCCGAAGTATCCGCATACCCAAGATGTGATTTGCATCACCCAAATCCTTCATATCAAAGGTTTGATGCAGCCTCTGCTTCAAGGTATCCATCTCCTTACGAGATTTCCCGGCAATCAACATATCATCAACATACAAGATGAGGATGAATAGACTGCCATCCAAAGCTTTCTTGGTGTACAAGCAGTGATCTATGTCACTTCTCCTGAATTTCTGGGATTTCATGAATGTATCAAATTTATGATACCATTCCCTTGGTGCATGTTTGAGCCCATAAAGACTCTTTTTCAGCTTGCATACAAGCTTCTCCTTTCCACTTACTGCATAACCCTCTGGCTGTTGCATATATATCTCCTCATGGAGATCACCGTGAAGAAAAGCAGTCTTCACATCCATCTGAATCAAGTCCAGATCATCATGTGCAACCAAAGCTAACACAGCTCTAAGTGTGGTCATTTTGACCACTGAGAGAAGATCTCCTCAAAGTCCACACCATATTCCTGCTTGAAGCCCTTAGCCACTAACCTGGCTTTGTATCTTGGCTTTACATCAGGTGCAACTTTGAGCCTGTATACCCATTTGCATGGCAAAACCTTCTTGCTTGCAGGCAAATGCACCAACTTCCAAGTTCCATTTTTATGCAGAGAATCCATCTCTGACTTCATGGCACGCTCCCAAAGAGCCTTGTCTGCCCTCTGTAAAGCCTCCTTATAACATGAGGGCTCCCCACAGTCAGTAAGCATCAAATAGTCAACCCCTGGAACAAACCTGTCAGGGGCTCTGGAGGGTCTTGTGGACCTCCGTACCCAATGACCATCATTTGCGGGTTGCTGTCCAGCCTACATATCACCCATTGGTGGCTCCTGTTCCATGCCATAAGGCTGAAAAATCATGCCCGGTATCTCCTCCAACTGTGGCATATCCATAGGGATATCTTCTGCCATCTCTGGCTGTCCATTTGGACCATTTTCAGCACCATTTAAGGGCTGGTTTTCCTGCTGTAATGGCTGATTTACAACCCTTGGTTGTTGTCCATGATGTCCATCATCATCAAAGATGACTCTGCCAGGCTCCTGTTGCCTTGCAGGCTCCTTATACATGCATGTTTCATCAAAAATGACATCATTGCTGCGTATAATCTTTCTATTCACGGGATCCCAAAGTCTATACCCCATTTCACCTCTGTCACCATATCCTAGGAATATGCTTTTGTGAGACTTAGGATCAAGTTTGGTGCGCATTTCCCTGCGTATGTGCACATACGCAACGCAACCAAACACTCTCAAGTGCTTGTATGACGGAGGCTTCCCTGTCCATACTTCCTCTGGCACTTTCCCACCAAGCCTCGTGTTAGGTGACCTGTTTATAAGGTGAACGGCTGTCATAACAGCTTCAGCCCAAAAACCATGAGGTAACGCAGCATGTGACAACATAGAACGGACCTTCTCCTGAATGGTTCTGTTCATCCTCTCTACTGTCCCGTTTTGTGGAGGATCATAAGGAGTAGAGAGCTCCCTCTTGATGCCTTTAGCATCACAAAAGTCCTGAAACTGTTTGGACATGTACTCTCCACCATTGTCGGAACGCAAAGCTTTCAGTGTTTTGCCAGTTTGATTCTCAACAAGAGCAACAAACTTCTCAAACACTGAGAATGTATCACTCTTCAAACGAAGAGGATAAACCCACACCTTGCGTGTGGCATCATCTATAAAAGACACAAAGTATTTTGCCCCTCCCAAAGAAAGCTGAGGCATCTCACATACATCTATATGCACAAGCTCTAACTGAGCATCTTTCTGTCCAAGAGCTTTCTTGTGGGGGTATATACAATGCTCACAAAACTGAAAACTTGAAAACTTTAGAGAAGGCAAGTAACCCAAACGAGACAATTTCTCCATTCCTTTGACACTCATGTGTCCCAACCGGCTATGCCACATAGAGATTTCCGACAGCTCGGTTGCATTTACATTAGCATGGTGACAAACACCTGCATGCATGAAATAAAGAGTGTCCACCTTAGAGCCTCTGGCAACAACCAGTGAGCCCTTACTAATCTTCCACTTTCCACGACCAAATGTGGTAACATAATCAACATCATCAAGCTGTCCAGTAGAAAGCAGGTTCTTCTTGATCTCAGGCACATGCCTGACATCATGGAGCATAAGCTGTGAGCCATCTGAAAACACAAGCCTCACATCACCTCTGCCAAGAATCTTGCATGCATGGTTATCACCCAAATAAACCACTCCTTCATTGCCAGCAGTATACCTGACAAACAAGTCTGTATACCTGACAAACAAGTCTCTGCAACCTGTGACATGAAAGGAGGCACCTGAATCAATGATCCATGAGTGCATACCATGACCACCTGTAAGAAGTGAATGGGCATCAAGTGAAGACGTAAATAGGACCTCATCCTCACTGCCACCTGCATGTGACACATTGATTTCTTCAATCTTGACTCCACTTTTGCCCTTTGGCTTTACATCTTTGGCTTCATCTTTCTCTTTGTCTTTGCCTTTTCCCTTTTCCTTTTGATCATTTTTCCATTTGTAGCATTGCTTTTTAATGTGTCCCTTCTTGCCACAATAATGGCATTCCAAATCCTTTTTGGAGCGAGACTTGCTCCTTCCCCGTTCTTGGCTTTTTCCCCTTTGCTGGGATCTCCCACGTGCATTCATTGCATTGTACTTTCCAACAGAGTTGTTTTTCCTGTTCATCTCTTCTTGAAGAAGAGCACCCTCAACATCTGCATATGACAGCATAGCATGCGAATTGCTAGTGGCTGTCCTGAATGTGTCCCAACTCTCTGGCAAAGTGCATAAGAGAAAAGTGGCTTTGAACTCATCGTCCATTGCCAACTTTTGATTAATGCCCTGGCTGACAATACCATTAAACTCATTTAGATGGGCTGTCATAGACGCCCCTTCCTTCATCTGAAGACCTATGAGTTTCTTCAACCAATACACTTTGCTTGAGGCACTTTGTTGGGCATACAAGTCCTGCAATCTCTGCCACATTCCCCAAGCTGTCTTCTCTTCACGAATGCTGAAAAGTAATGAGTCTGACACAGACAACATGATAGTAGATCTTGCCAGCTCATCCATATCTTCCCACTCTTCAGCAGTAAGAGAAGCGGGCATTACACCCCTTTCTTTGATAGGCTTGTGCTGCTTTTTCTGGAGCAACACATTGTAGCACTGGGTTTGCCAAATATCATAATTATGCGAGCCTTCAAGCTTCTTGATATGAAGCAATGAAGAGCTCTCACCTGTGGTTGCCATAGCAATATGCAACCTGTCAATGCCTGACTCCCTGCAAAATGTGCAAACACTGCACCAAAAGCACACAAAGTGCTCACAGTTGTTCTCCCAAGCTTTATCTCCCACTGCGGAAGCACAAATGCAACTTTTCTCCCACTTTATGTGATGAAATCATCAAAATCTGGTTGCTGCAGATTTTGGACAGCACCTTAAATGTGCTCTATTGCCCTTCCAAAGTACTGTACAGCAGTACTAAGTGCTCACCTGTGATGTACCAAACCTGTACCGGCAAGTACAGCAGCTGAAATTGAACCTTTTCCTTACTCAAATCAGTGTACAGCCATGCCAAAACTTGCACAAAGCTGTGCCAAATCTGTACCAACAGGTACAGTAGCAATAAATGCTCTCCTGGCTGTCCAAATGAGTGAAAATCAGACTTTTACAGTCCCGAACACTGCATACAACAGTCCCGAACAGAAATTGGGCAAAAACCCCTTGACTGCAAGCTGATTTCTGAGGATTCAAGACATAAATGTCTTGCCTCCTGCTTTGCCGAGCTTAACAAGCAGAAAATCTTGAAAAGCCCCTTGATTTAAGATCAATTGCTGATCATACATGGTACATTGACGCACATGAAGGCATCCAGAGTCTTTGCGATGCTTCCCCCTGGCCACATATACATCAAATACATGAAAGCCCCTTGATTTACAGGCACATTGAGTGCTTGTAAGGCATCAACACGTTGCCCAAAGCATCAAACGCGATTGCCTGCATGCAAATCAATCCAATCGGCACAAAAGCCCCTTGATTTGCACTGCAATTTGCTGCAAATTTTGCCCAAATGTGCGATTTCTCACATCATACAGCATGTATGAGTGCTTAATTGCACAATTACATCAAAAGCCCCAAATTTCAACATCCAATTTCTTGCAAATTGATCCTGATTGTGACCAATGTCACCCAATTTTGCCAATTTTGCTCAAAAATTGAGCAATTCGACACCTGTATCTGCTCAATTGTTGATTGTACTTGCTCAATTGCAAATCCCCAAAAAAAAAATTGAGGAAAATACCTTGTAATTTTTGATTTTTCTTCAATTTGCAGGCTGAATTTTGTTGTTGCAGGAAAAGGGGGGTTGATGATTTTTGCTGTTGCAGAAGGGGGGTGATGAAGCTGCTGATGTACAGAGGATCAAGACAGCAACCTATGCTCTCAGCTCCGCACTGTGGTATGCTTACTGCTGGTGGCCACAAAGCACAGGAGTTGGGGACGCTTGAAGTGCATTTGGGCGATCCTGACGGAGATGTTGGGGGTATTCTCAGAGACCACGTGGTAGTTGGCGAGCACCAGGTCCTTGGCGCTGAGCTCCTCAGAGAAGCATTTGGTCTCGATTGCCTCCATGTCGAACCGCATAGCGTGGGTGACCAAAACGCAGGTGTGGAATAGCATCGACACCACAGACAGAGGCCTTTTGCTCACGGACAAGTCGATGAAGCCAACGAACCTGCATAGGCTGTAACTTGGTTGAACACAATGCTAATCAATACACTTAAATACACTAAGATTTGAAGGACACTTGCTCAAATACAAGAAGTAAATTGCTGAATTGACAAGAGACACACAATGAGCCGGAACGGCCGACCCCTCCCTTGAGTAAATTGTATTACTATTGGAGAAATTCAATACATAGCTTCACGGGCATCCATTGCCAAATCCTCCATGCCAATGCATATGAAATTCAGCATTTAGAAAACAATGGTATGTCGATGTAGATCACCAAGGAGCTGCCTTGATGCCCGGCCCGACTTCAGTGCCCATATTCTCTACCATTGGCTCTATGTTCTACCAAGCAAGGTAGCAACATCTTCAAGAGCACATAGGACAAGAGAAATACTACACAGGGCGGCTAAACAAGGAGTCCTGCCCTTCTACTGAGTAAGTAATGACAATACATTGTCCAATTAGCTTACCAGTCTTCATAGAAGTTGTTGCAAGCGGAAGCCTTCGCGTTGGAAGCTTTAGAAGTGTTGATATCTTCGATGTGCCGCAATCCTTCGCGACAAAAGTCTTCAAGAGGATGAAGGGAACCTTGGGAAAGCTTCCCCTATGGTTCAACTTGAGAAAGGAAGGCTGAAATTAGGGTTTTCAGCAAAAAGACCAGAAATTACAGCAAAAATGAGAGCTGTTTTGCTGAATTTCAGTCATTGGGAGTGAGTAGGAGAGTGATTAGCACTTGGAAACACTCTTGGAAGCTTGGAAAACACCCTAGCAAGTTGGGTATGGCTATGGAGAGCTTGGAAATGGAGAGAAATGGTGGAAAAACAGAGTTTTCAGCCTCCAAAAATCCTCATGAAGAGAAAACACGAATTTCTCTTAATAAGTAAGTGAATTGGGGTCCATTCAGGTGAAGGGACATGGGGAGATGCCCATTTATGAGTAAAAAGGGAGGATCAGGTCCTGGACATTGAGTCTTGTCCGCCTCGGGACTTCAGTGAGTGTGAACTTGGAAGCGGTCATAATTTATAAGTGACTTTTGGGCGCCCAACCTTTAATGAAATGGGAACGCACTCACTTATAAATATTGGTTAAGTCCTAAGGGCTATTTGAGCCTAGATTGGGTAATACTTACCACCTGTTCACATGCCACACAACCATGTCAGCAGACAGTTTCACACGCACGGTTCACGGGCGGGCGTCCCCTTACCCGGAACTACACATAGGTCATGCAGGCATGAAAACACCATGCAATTTCATTTGCAGGCAAGCACATAAAGATGCTATGCAATGCAGCATTGGCATGAGCAATTTCCGTTCACGAAACAATATAAGACCAGGCGTTTCCAGGCAAGTATACGCAATACCAGACCCAGTGGAAAGCCAATCCTCCAGGCGTTTCCGGGCATGTACACAAAGGCACAAGTCCCAGCGGAAAGCCAAGTCCTCCAGATATTCCGGGCATGATAACATCAAGTCCCAGCGGAATATCATATCCAACTATACAGCATGACACGTGTCAATCATCGGCATAGGCATATTCCATAAGCCATGGACACCAATCCAATATGTACATAGTGTGAAAGCAAGAGTGAACCATTTGGGTGGCCAAATGGTGACATAGGCTACCACCAGGTATGCGCCTGGTTCTGGTTCGCAGCCAGTTACGCCTGGTACGCCTGGTTCTGGTTCGCAGCCAGTTACGTGTCCACGCCTGCGTAGCCTTCGCTTCACGCCCAGCAGCCAGTCGACGCCAAAGACTAGTGATTACGCCTTGCCTCTATTCAGCTATGGTCATCGCTTCTACCATGCCGTGCGCTACTACTGTAGGCGCCTGGTTGCAGGTACAGTAGCGCTGGCCTCCTCGCTACCCCAGCTTCTTGATGCCACCGACTGGACCTCCTCCGGCCTCACTCACTCACTGCACGCCTCACAGAAATCTGATAGAGCCGTCCAGCAGTGAACTAATGGAGGGGGTGCCTAAAATGATGGCAAATCTACCGAGGCCGTTGTCCATCTCCGATTTGTCGCCGTCCCCAATGCATGGCTCTGATACCAGTTGTGTGGGAGAGAGAAGAATTAGGGTTAGGTTAGAGTATTCATGTGGGAGACATACACAGACAGAACAAGGGAAAGAGAGAGAGAGAGAGTTGTGGGGATAAGTCAACTCATCAAGTAATGAGTGTGTGTGACTCCCCTATCACACATGTATATTGCACTAGTACACATAGTGCACTTAGTACATTAAAAGTACTAAGTGTACTATGTACTATAACTTATGGGCTTGTACACACTATAAGGGTGGGCATTATGCCTTTACCCCAACAAAACCCACTTGCATGGCAAAACCTTCTTGCCAGTAGGCAAATGCACCAACTTCCATGTTCCATTTTTGTGCAGAGAATCCATCTCTGACTTCATAGCACGCTCCCAAAGAGCCTTGTCTGCCCTCTGTAAAGCCTCCTTATAACAAGAGGGCTCCCCACAGTCAGTGAGCATCAAGTAGTCAACCCCTGGAACAAACCTGTCAGGGGGTCTGGAGGGTCCTTGGTTGTTGTCCATGATGTCCATCATCATCAAAGATGACTCTGCCACGCTCCTGTTGCCTTGCAGGCTCCTTATACATGCATGTTTCATCAAAAAAGACATCATTGCTGCGTATAATCTTTCTATTCACTGGATCCCAAAGTCTATACCCCATTTCACCTCTGTCACCATATCCTAGGAATATGCATTTGTGAGACTTAGGATCAAGTTTGGTGCGTATTTCCCTACCTATGTGCACATACGCAACGCAACCAAACACTCTCAAGTGCTTGTAGGACGGAGGCTTCCCTGTCCATACTTCCTCTGGCACTTTCCCACCAAGCCTCGTGTTAGGTGACCTATTTATAAGATGAACGGCTGTCATAACAGCTTCAGCCCAAAAACCATGAGGTAACGCAGCATGTGACAACATAGAACGGACCTTCTCCTGAATGGTCCTGTTCATCCTCTCTGCTGTCCCGTTTTGTGGAGGATCATAAGGAGCAGAGAGCTCCCTCTTGATGCCTTTAGCATCACAAAAGTCCTGAAACTGTTTGGACATATACTCTCCACCATTGTCGGAACACAAAGCCTTCAGTGTTTTGCCAGTTTGATTCTCAACATGAGGAACAAACTTCTCAAACACTGAGAATGTATCACTCTTCAAACGAAGAGGATAAGCTTACACCTTGCGTGTGCCATCATCAATAAAAGACACAAAATATTTTGCCCCTCCCAAAGAAAGCTGAGGCATCTCACATACATCTGTATGCACAAGCTCTAACTGAGCATCTTTCTGTCCAAGAGCTTTCTTGTGGGGGCACTGGAGTTGCCTGCCATATATACAATGCTCACAAAACTGAAAACTTGAGAACTTTAGAGAAGGCAAGTAACCAAAACGAGACAATTGCTCCATTCCTTTGACACTCATGTGTCCCAACCGGCTATGCCACATAGAGATTTCCGGCAGCTCGGTTGCATTTACATTAGCATGGTGACAAACACCAGCATGCATGAAGTAAAGAGTGTCCACCTTAGAGCCTCTAGCAACAACCAGTGAGCCCTTACTAATCTTCCATTTCCACTACCAAATGTGGTAACATAACCAGCATCATCAAGCTGTCCAGTAGAAAATAGGTTCTTCTTGATCTCAGGCACATGCCTGACATCATGGAGCATAAGCTGTGAGCCATCTAAAAACACAAGCCTCACATCACCTCTGCCAAGAATATGGCATGCATGGTTGTCACCCAAATAAACTACTCCTTCATTGCCAACAGTATACCTGACAAACAAATCTCTGCAACCTGTGACATGAAAGGAGGCACCTGAATCAATGATCCATGAGTGCATACCATGACCATCTCCTGCATGGAGTGAATGGGCATCAAGTGAAGACATGAATAGGACTTCATCCTCACTGTCACCTGCATGTGACACATTGACTTCTTCAATCTTGACTCCACTTTTGCCCTTTGGCTTTGGATCTTTGGCTTCATCTTTGTCTTTGTCTTTTCCTTTGCCCTTTTCCTTTTGATCATTCTTCCATTTGTAGCATTGCTTTTTAAAATGTCCCTTCTTGCCACAATAATGGCATTCCAAGTCCTTTTTGGAGCGGGACTTGCTCCTTCCCCGTTCTTGGCTTTTACCCCTTTGCTGGGATCTCCCACTGCGGAAGCACGAATGCAATTCTCCTCCCACTGAATGTGATAAAATCACCAAAATCTGGTTGCTGCAGATTTATGACAGCACCTTAGATGTGCTCTGTTCCCCTTCCAAAATACTGTACAACAGTACTAAGTGCTCACCAATGATGTACCAAATCTGTACCGGCAAGTACAACAGCTGAAAATGAGCCTTTTCCTCACTCAAATCAATGTACAGTATGCCAAAACTTGTACAAAGTTGTACCAAATCTGTACCAACAAGTACAGTAGCAATAAATGCTCTCCTGGCTGTCCAAATGAGTGAAAATCAGACCTTGACAGTCCCCACCACTGTATACAACAGTCCCGGACAGAAATTGGGCAAAAGCCCCTTGACTGCAAGTGGATTTCTGAGGGTTCAAGGCATAAAAGTCTTCCCTGCTGCTTTGCCAAGCTCAACAAGCACAAAATCTTGAAAGGCCCCTTGATTCAAGATCAATTTCTGATCATGAATGGTACATTAATGCTCATGAAGGCATCCAGAGTTACATCCAATACATAAAAGCCCCTTGATTTACTAGCACATTGAGTGCTTGACAGGCATCAACACATTGCCCAAAGCATCAAATGCCAGTGCCTACATGCAAATCAAAAAAGCCCTTTGATTTGCACTCCAATTTCCTGCAATTTAGCCCCGAATGTGAGATTGCTCACATCATACAGCATGTATGAATGCCCAATGGCACAATTACATCAAAAGCCCCAAATGTTAACACCCAATTTCCTCTGAAATTTCTGATTTCTGTTGCAGAAAAGGGGGGGCGTCGTATTTGCTGACTCGTGATGCTGCTGCTGCTACTGCTGTGCAGGTACGGATGCTGCTCTTGTGCTGTACGGCTGTTGAAGGGAGCTGCTGCTGGACTTGCTCGCTTCTCAGCGTACAGTATATTCGTGCAGGTGGGCGGTAGCGGAGGAGCTCTACAGCGATCACGCCATGGCGGCCTCATCAGCGGCGTCAGGTTTCTTGCAGGGCTCATGCGTGCTCCAGGTGGAGCGCGGGTGGGCGCGGGTGACCTGCCGCAAGGAGGGCATCCACCCCAAGTTCTACGGGCAGGCGGAGGTTTTCTGTAACGGGGAGCTGGTGATGACAACGGGCGGGACGCAGCCCAAGTACGTGGTGGATGTGTGGTCGGGCAACCACCCCTTCTACCTGGGCAAGGAGACCGCCTTCCTTCAGGATGCCGATCGCGTGGACAGGTTCAACAAGCGCTACGGTGGTGATTCCTTTTTCTCCGTCGTCCCCATCCTCACCCAGGGCGAGATCATCTTCGAGAAGAAGAAGAAGCCCGGCAAAGGGCAAGGGCAAGCCCATAAGTTTTATAGTACATAGTACACTTAGTACTTTTAATGTACTAAGTGCACTATGTGCACTAGAGCAAATATACATGTGTGATAGGGGAGTCACACACTCATACTTTGTGAGTTGACTTATCCCCACATGTCTCTCTCTCTCTCTCTCTCTCTCTCTCTCTCTCTCTCTCTCTCCCTTCTTCTCTGTGTGTGTCTCCCACATGAAACCCTAACTGTTTCAGCTGAGCTTCTTTAGCTCCTTCATATCAAAGGTTCAATAAAATCTTAGACTGGGACATTCCTAAGACCGCCCAAGAAATCCGCTCATTCGTAGGTCTTTGTCAGGCCTATAGTAACCATGTCCATCAGGTTTCCAACCTTGCAACACCTCTTACCGACTTGCTCTCAAGGGGGTGAAGACTCGCAAGCAAAAAGTCTCAGTTACAAGCAAGGCACTTGATGCATTCCGTGCACTTTAGAAAGCCACCTCAGAAGCGCCTGTATTAAAGTTAGTATCTTGGGATGAACCTTTCAAGGTCATTACCGATGCAAGGTACAGCTCTCCAGCAGGACAATAGACCCATGGCATACTACAGTATAGAAAGTTGGATGTCTACGAAAAGAATTCTTCGGTATATGACAAAGAGCTTTTGGGTGTGATCACAACACTCAAACATTGGAAGCCTTTTCTTTATGGACAAGTTTTCACAATAAAAACAGACCACCAAGCACTTAAGTGGCTTCAAACTATGCCAAGTGCCTAGTGGAGTGATCAACAGGCCAAGTGGAGTCAACTCTTCCGACAGTTTGGAGGAATGATTGAATACATCCCTGGTAAGCATAACCCAGTAGCAGATGCTCTTAGTTGAAAGGCCAGCATCCAGGCAGTCCAAGAATCTACCATTCTCGAAATCACGGGGAAGGACTTCGATAGCATGCAAGACCAATATGTCGACTCCCCTGAGTTTGGTACTCAGTATAATTTGGCCCTCAATTCTAAGCCTTGCCATTATTCAGTCTAGAACGGTTGGTTGTTCTTCAAGAACCGCCTCTGTGTCATTCAGGAAAAGCATTCCGCTCTTCTCCATGATGTCCATGACTCCTTAGTTGGAGGACATAGGGGTATCAACAGTACCCTCAAGAAATTAGAACGGTCCTTTTATTGGCCAAAGATGAGGCGTGATGTATATTCACATGTTCAAGCCTAAAAGATTAGTCAAAAAGTAAAGGTTCCACATACAAAGAAGGCTGGTTTACTTCAATCTTTGCCTATCCCCGACGGACCTTTCATCGACATATCCATGGACTTTGTAGGGCTTCTACTAGCATCCAACAAATCCCATAACACTCGGTGTTTCACCATTGTGAATCGCTTCAGTAAATGCTGCATGCTCATCCCATGCAAGCATACGGCCACAGCCGAGGACGTAGCTTGTCTGTTTCTCAAGCATTGGGACCCAATTTGTGGTTTACTTAGCACCATTACATCAAATAGAGATTCCAAGTTTACCTCACATTTCTGGAGAGCATTATTTGAAAACTTCGAAACTAAGTTGCACTTGTCTAGTGCATTCCATCCGCAGACAGACGAACAAACAGAAATTTATAACCAGTTGGCCTTTGATGTTCTCAAGTCATATTGTCATGACCAGTAGTCCAAATGGGAACATTATCTTCCATTGGTCCAGACGACACTCATTCATCCAGTGTCAGACGAACTCCGTATGAAGCAACCTTTGGTCGTCGTTTCTCTTCTCTTTTGACGAGATTGGTGTCTCCATCTCTAGAGGCTAATAAAACTACAAAAGCATTTTCCAAGATCATTGAGTCAGTCAAGGACCGCTTGACCAAAGCACAGGAAGCATATAGCAGACAAGCGAATAAATCTAGACGAGATGTCCACTTCAAGGAAGGGAATTAGGTCTTTTTGCGTATCATGAAACAAAGATTGAAACAAGTGGGCAAACGTTGTTCCAAGCTTTCATTCCGTAGTTTTGGCCCTTTTCCAATAGTTAAGAAGTTAAGTGATGTCTCCATGAAGTTAAAGTTGCCTACCAGTTGGACAATGCATGATGTTTTCCATGTTTCTTGGCTAAAACCATATATTGGACGACCAGAAGTGTTTGATGTTTCATATGAACAGCAGCCAGACGTGGTAGACGAAGCAGAAGTCATCGAGCCTGAGCAGATCCTTCTTCATCGTTGGAAGCATGATTCCGGTCGACGGATACGTCAGTTCTATACGAAATTCTGAGATCGAGGTACCCACGAAGCCGTATGGCTAGACAAGGAATTCTTTCAAGAGTACCCCCAGTTGTTAGCGGACTACTTGGAAGCCATGAACCTGCCGCCAAGCTAAGCAGAAGGGAATGTCACATGCACTCTGCACTGTTGTCACGTGCATCCCGCACTTGGATGCCACGTAGACATATCTGTACAGAAGGTGCAGGACCTGGGATGGTGAACTGGTCCCATGTGAGCCCAGTCTGGGACGAGTCAGCCAGGGATCCATCTCACTTGTCCGAGGTCAGGTGTGCATTGTCCTGCACAAGAGTCTAAGGTCACGTGTGCACTGTCCTGCACATGAAATAGTGCCAGTCCGCGCTATGAGTCTCCCTCTAGAATGATGTCAGTGATTCTGTGTATCTGGTATGGTACCGGATGCCAGATCGCTAAGTAGTTAGTTAGGGTTTGCTTTTAGAACAAGGAGCCAGCCCATAGGGCTACCCCGGGTCTTTGTGTGGGCATGGGGATAGTGTGAAACCACCCCCATGAGGGCCACGAAGGCCCTGGCTGAACCCACCAGCCATGGAGGGGCTGTAGGACAGCCCTAGGGGCAGGCTAAAGACAGACATGCACGAGATGCAGCCTTTGTATGGCTGTAGGGCAGGTATGGGGCAGCCCATACAGGCTGCACAGCCCTCAAATTGTTTGCAAATGCATTGTCCAGCCCATCCAGAATCAGGCGCATGATGCCCAGCCATTTAGGGAAAAATGCGCAACAATTTATGTGATTTTTTCAGCATTAAATGCTGAAATACTCAGTCGTGGGACATTTAATAATGGCCGCCTGGAATTCAGCTGGCCGACTGCTTTTGCTGGAGTAGTATAAATAGGAGAGTCCATAATCCCATTAGTTCATCTCATTTCTCACCAAGAGCTCAAGCATAAAAGGGACTAGACAAGCCAAGAAGGTGCTCAGCAAAGGGGTGAAGGATTGCAAGTCAAGGGCAGGGATTTTCTCAGCCAAGAAAGGTCAAGATTTGAGTATTTTCTTTTCAGATTTACATCATTCTAATAAAGCAAATACACCATCCGTGGTGGGAGCCCCACAAAGGGTATTTGGGACCCAATATTGTGTCCTCTCTCTCTCTCTCTCTCTCTCTCTCTCTCTCTCTCTCTCTCCGAGCAACTATAGGACGGTTATGGTTGGCCACGTGCTGGCCAAACTCTATGGTGCAGTGCTGGAGCAAGAGCTTAGCTTATATGCTGAGCGAGCAGGTTTACGCTCATTAGGGCAGGCAGGCTTCAGGAGAGCTTTCTCTACCACTGACCATGTATTCACTTTGAGATGTATGATTGATCAGGCCAGAGTGAGGAAGAGAAAGCTCTATTGCTGCTTTGTGGATTTCCGCAAGGCATTTGACATAGTACCACGAGAGAGGCTCTTTCAGCGCCTGCAGTCTCTTGGCATACCAGCAAATATGACATGGGGCATCTATGCATTATATGAGCAGGTTTTTGGGCGAGTCAGATGTCCAGGAGGTATGTCCGAGACTATTGCTAGCACCATTGGTGTGAAGCAAGGATGCCCACTTTCCCCCACGCCATTTGGGTTATACATTGATGAGGTGGCTGACTTCATTACACGGGGAGGCGGAGATGGAGTTGATTTAGCAAGTACCTCAGTACATATTATGCTCTATGCTGATGATATTGTATTAGTGTCTGAGTCCCCAGGTGGTCTATAGCAGCATCTACATGCACTCGATGATTTCTGCACACAGAGGGGTCTTACTGTGAACCTTGGGAAAACCAAGGTTATGGTCTTTCATACATCGAGACAGGGCAGGAGTCAGCTGACATTCACTCTCGCAGGATGCCAGGTGGAGGTGGTGACATCATACGTGTACCTAGGGGTTACCTTCTCTGCAGCAGCCACACGCTTTACCATGGGTTCAACAGCCAGAGCTAGATTGACACGGGGATATGCAGCATTGGCTATGCTAGAGAGACAGTGCCACCAGGCGCATTTTCAGGAGCCCCGGACGAAGGGGTGGCTATTTGACACATTAGTCACACCGGCATTGATGTATGGAGCAGCAGTATGGGCGCCAGGCCTTGCTACCCATTGGTGGACACAGATAGAGAGACCACAGGCCCTCATGATGGCACGCATGATACGCAGCAAACCGTCAGTACCTCATGACATTATCCGAGCAGAGTTTGTTGCGCCTCCTATGATGGTAGAGGCCATATTTCAGACTATATGCCTGCTAGACAGATTCAGAGAGATGCCACAGGACAGATTATCATACAGAGCTTTTCAGGCATCTAGACAGTTGGCTGAGGCAGGAGACAGAGGATCATGGTATGCACAGGTCACACATTGGTTCTCACAGCATGGCCTAGACATGGATCATCTACCACCACTGTTTCTCTCTCTCATAGTGCGAGAAACAGAGTATTGAGACAAGATCTATGGCAGCTCTATACACGAGAGACATGGATATCGCCTACACAGCCTCTTCCACCGAAGATGCTATACTACAGAGATCACTTCATGAGTATCACTGATGATGGATTTATAGAGAGGCCTAGATACATGGAGGGCTTTTTACCACACGGCTCCCGAGTGGCTATTGGTCAGCTCAGAGTTTCATCACACCGATTGGAGATTGAGACTGGCAGAGCAGCACCCAGCCCCTACACGGCAGGGAATTACTCTCCAGAGAGCAGAGACACTTAGAGCCCGCAGGAGACAGAGGACACCTGGCTTTCGGACACCACGCCTATACCAGAGAGAGATGACAGAGATCAGAGCTCAGTTTCACAGAGAGGGTGCGGAGCGACTGGCTCGCTTCAGAGCACACCCAGGCATGTTCTTCAGGGAGCTGTGGACACCCCCTTCACTGATGTATACCATTTTATACCCCCAGTATGGTACAGGATGGAGCTAGCTAGGTTGCATATCATGATTGTATACTCCATGCATATAGCTTTGCATTCTCCTAGTAATAGAGCTCCATCCCCTGCACATCCAGATTCAGCTTTTTTATTTAGTACTTTTTCATTTTGTTGGGATGACAGAGGATACCCCATACAGGTACTCCGATTTGTCTCATAGGCCGAGTTCGGTCTTTTGGAAGACGTTAATAAAATCTCTCTCTCTCTCTCTCTCTCTCTCTCTCTCTCTCTCTCTCTCTCTCTCTCTCTCTCTCTCTCTCTCTCTCTCTCCATTTTCTGCACATCTTCATTCAGTTTGTGCGTTAATTCCGTCGCGAAAAGAGTGCTGATTTCTGATCATTGAAGTTACCGATTCTTCCCCGAAGCTTCCGCATGTTACAACTGTAGTGCATGGTGACAAACTGGCTCATCATCATCATCAGTGCAACATTGTAACAATATTAGTACCATTCAGGATGATATTTGTCGTACGCCATGACCCCATTGTAATCCTCAGTCCAGGATAAGTCAGGCACGAGCTACATAGGTCATTCTCAGCCATAGCAAGTCAATCAATCAATCTAAGTCGATTAACCCACTTAAAGAGACGCATTCATGCATATACAGTCAGTAGAAACCTTAGGGTTTGCATCAGAAAGCATCCTGCATATTGCACATCATTCATGCATAGCATCTAGACCATTGCATGTCACGTGCATCCCGCACTTGGATGCCACGTAGACATTTCTGTACAGAAGGTGCAGGACCTGGGATGGTGAACTAGTCCCATGTGAGCCCAGTCCGGGACGAGTCAGCCAGGGATCCATCTCAATCGTCCGAGGTCGGGTGTGCATTGTCCTGTACATGAGTCCAAGGTCAGGTGTGCACTGTCCTGCACATGAAACAGTGCCAATCCGCGCTGTGAGTCTCCCTCTGGAATGATGTCAGATGTTCTGTGTATCTAGTTTGCAACTGGATGCCAGACCTCTGTGGGCATGTAGGTTTGCATGTAGAGATGGGGCCAGCCCATAGGGCTACCCCAGTGCGAAGAGTTGCACCCTTAGTGTGGGCATGGGGGAGGTGTAGAACCACCCCCAAGGGGCCAGGAGGGCCCAAGCTGTGCCCACCAGCCATGGCATGGGCTGGAAGGGCTGTCGGCCAGCTTTAATGCTGCTGGACAGGCAGCCGACAGGGTTAGAAACCTACCTAGCAGGTCGGCCAGGTGTAGGGGGCAGTCCCACACCTATGCGCAGAGCGCCCAGCAGCCTGGTGCTGTCCCAGAAGGCATGCGCAGAATGGCCAGCATATAATATAGTGTGAAAACATTTTGGTGAAAAGGACCTAGTCGTGGAGCTTTATGAAGCTGGCCGACTGGATGAAAGGAGGAGTATAAATACTCCAGCCAAGAATCATTGAAACCATCTCATAATTCACCAAGTGCATCAAGCAAACAAGGGCCAGGACAGCCAAGAAGGTGCTAACGCAAAGAGGTGGAGGACTGAAGGTCAAGGGCAGGATTTTCCAGCCAAGAAAAGGTCAAGTTTCTGTATTTGTTTTCAGATTTACATCATTCTAATAAAGCAAATACACCATCCGTGGTGGGGGCCCTACAGAGGGTAATTGGGACCCAATATGTGTCCTCTCCATCTCCCCTTTCTCTCTCTATTTTCTGCACCTCTCCTTTCAATTTGTGCGTTAATTCCGTCGCGAAAAGAGTGCTGTTTTCTGAGTTTTGAAGTACCGATCCTTCTCCGAAGCTTCCGCATATTACAGTGGTATCAGAGCTCACTTCAAGGACAAAGATTCAGCAAAGAAAAGTAGAAAATTTTTTCGCTCGTGTGGTTGGTTTTTAGACGCCGGTGGACTACCCCTTTCGGAGTGACTCCTGTCCCTCGAAGGACGGTTGGTTTTTAGCCTCCGGAAGCCTCCGGAAGTCTCCCACACAGATAGTGGATGGTCAGATTGCCTTCCGGAAAGGAATTGTATTTTCCCACTATGGCGAGGTTTGGCGACGAGAGAGAACCAGAACCATGGGACCAGAGTGCACCAGGCAGCCCAGCAAGGGCACCCGGCTTGAGTGTCACAGACATGTTCCAACAGATGATGCGAGCAATCGCAGACCAGACAACCAAGTTGGATGAGCAGAAGGCGCGGATTTTGGCTCTGGAGGAGCGTTCTCGCTCTCCAGCGTCGCGTTTTCCATCTCCTCCTCCCTCTCCTTCCGTATCCCAGATACCAGATCCTCATCACAGGGACCCTCTCGCGGGGTCACAGCCGCAGCCAAGCTCCTTGCTTGAGATGCAAATGCGTGCATTGGAGATTCGAAAACGAGAAGACGACGCCATGCGACGAGTGGAACACGAGCGTTACCTCAGAGCTTTGGACGCCAGATTGACACCGGCGGCGCCCTCGAATCATTTTCCCGAGAAAATGAATTTCAGTAAGTATAATGGTAAACTCGATCCCACTACTCTTTATTCATGGTTACATCAATTTGAAGCTTACTTTGCCGCAGTTAGGAAAACAGATACTGACAAAGTGATGTTAGCTAGTTGGTACTTGGAAGGTGAGGCCATTCCTTGGTGGACTCAGTGGGCTCATGCCCACACCAGAGCAGGTATGGCAGCTTATGTGTGGGACGAGTTCGTCCGCGACCTTAAGCGGCGGTTTCTACCGCCCCACTACCTTGAGCGACTCGAAGACGAGTTCAGGGGAGCGCGTCAGAACGCGCAACCAGTCCTTCAGTTTGCCAATAAAATTTCGACCTTGTGTCTGCAATTAGGCTTATCTGATACGGACAAGAAAGGGCAGTTTTTGTATGGCCTGGACACGCAAATCCAATGGGAGATGCGTATGTTTAGGCCAGCCACCTTTGAGGACGCACTCTCGCTTGCGCAGAGTGCAGAAATGAAACACAATGGTGGCAAGCCCAAGACTTCCTAGCCGGCTTCTCTCAAGGCTAACGCCTCGGGGGACAAAAGCCAAAACCAGACGAGGTCTTCCCCAGGACAGAGCCCGGGAGCCTCTGGCTCCAAGAACTCGAACAATGCGTCTAAGCTTACTCCAGACCAGAAAGCAGAGGCAGGCAAGACAGGTGGCAGTGCTGAGGAGCTTTCTCAGTACAAGAAGGAGGGTAAATGTTTCTTTTGTCACACAAAAGGACATACTTCTCGGGATTGTCCGAAGAAGCCTCCAAAGGCCGCCGCCGCCTCCACAGCTTCCGTGGTGAGCACAGCTCCCACACAGACCCCAACGGCTACCCCTAGTTCTTCAACCCCCGGTGCTTCAGTTGGAGCAATTATTAGCCGGGAGCTCGAAGATAAGCAAAAGGGCGCCCATGACCAGGAGTATGAGCGCAACGAATTGCTCAAGTCCTTTGGCTACATAGGTGGCCAGAGAGTCGTTGTCTTGTTTGACAGCGGCAGCACGGAGGATGTGATCACGGAACAGGCCGCTAGGCGTGCCCGTTTCGAGCTGACTCCGGTGGACAAACAAGTTGAGGGTTTTAGCACAGGTATGACAACGAGCGTCAAGTATGAAGCTCTAGGTGCTAAGTTAGTGATTCAGGGCATAGAGTTTGTGCGTGACTTTATGGTTGCCCCTCTTGTAGGAGCAGACATAATTTTGGGTATCCAGTGGTTTCACAAGTTTCTTCCTGATGTCAAGTGGGACAAGCACACGTTCCAGATCGATCGGAATGTGTCAAACACCCCGGTGACCATTAAGTGTGAGCCAGGTATTCCAAACTTTCCACTCATAAGCCACTTGCAGGCTAAGCGAGCAGTCAGGAAAGGCGCACAATGTGCGATGATTTACATCCAGACAGCCCAGACGGTGGCCAGTGCTTCCGAGAAGTACTCGGTTCTCCATGAAAAGTTCCAGAAGATTTTTCTTCGGGACAGTCTCCCTCCCCAGCTTCCCCCGTCCAGACCGGAGGATCACAAGAATGACCTCCTCCCAGGCTCGGAACCCCCGAGCAAGTTTTCGTATCGCCTTTCTAAGGCAATGGAATCGGAGTTGGACCGCCAACTCCAAGAATTGTTGCAAGCTGGCTTCATCCGCCCCAGCGTGTCGCCATTTGCAGCACCGATCTTGTTTGTCAAGAAGAAAGATGGGTCTTCTCGGTTGTGTGTCGATTATCGTGCACTCAACAAGCTGACTATAAAGAGCAGATTCTCGATGCCTCGAATTGACTATATTCTCGAGAGGCTGAATGGAGCTAAGGTGTTCTCTAAATTGGATTTAAAGAGTGGGTACCACCAGGTACAGATTGTAGAGGGGGACATCCCCAAGACAGCCTTCCCTACAGAACGGGCCCACTATGAATTTGTGGTTATGCCATTTGGTTTGACGAACGCCCCGGCTACATTTAACCACATGATGATGCGTATTTTCCGGGAGTTGATTGGAGAGTGTGTGTTCATATTTCTGGACGACATACTCATATTTTCAGCTACAGTTGAGCAGCATGACATTGATGTGGAGAAAGTCCTTAAGTTGCTGGAAAGCAACGAGCTCTATGTCAATGAAAAGAAGTCAGAATTTTATCTGTTCCAAGTACATTACTTGGGATACATAATTAGTGCTGAAGGCATTCGACTTGATCCGGCTAAAGTGGCCGAGATTGTTCACTGGAAAGTACCTCAGACCGCTTATGACATTAGATCATTTGTGGGTATATGCCAGGCATATTCCACCCACATTGACAAGTTTTCTGATCTCTCGGTAGACCTCACCGATCTGCTAAAGGGAGTGAAAACAAGAAGGCAAAAGATTCGAATGACTACACGAGCGTTGGAGGCATTCCAGAACCTCAAGGTGGCTTTATCAGAAGCGCCTTGTTTAGCCCTTGCCTCGTGGGACGAACCATTTCAAGTGATCACCGATGCGAGTAACATCGCAATTGGAGGTGTATTGCAACAGAATGGTCATCCGGTAGCTTACATTTCTCGTAAGTTACTGCCCGCCGAAAAGAACTACTCAGTCTATGATCGTGAACTCCTAGCAGTTATACAGGTCTTGAAACATTGGAAACATTTCCTGTATGGCCGTGACTTCGAGGTTCGCACTGACCATCAGGCATTGCGCTGGATTCAGACGATGCCAAGTGCACAGTGGAGTGATCGACAACACCGCTGGAGTCAGATATTCCAGCAGTTCGGTGGTATGATTGAGTACCTTCCAGGAAAGGCCAATCCAGTGGCCGATGCTTTGAGCAGGAAGGGACAAGTATCTGCGATTCAAACCACTAGACTTGACCTTGTTGGTACAGGACTAGAAGACATGAAGCACACGTACGCGGATTCCGAGGAAGTCGGTACACAGTGGGAACAGGCATTGGATGCCACAGGACCATGCCATTTTCTGATACGCGATGATTGGCTTTAGTTCAAGCTATTTTGAATGACTCTTTTTCTTCAGCTATTGGCAAGACTCCATATGAGGCAGCGTTTGGAAGGCCTTTCCAGTCGTTGTTAACCAGGACTTCGTCTTCAGTACCGAAGGCGAACAGAGTGACGGAGTCTTACCAGGAGATCCTAGAGTCTGTTAAAGACAGATTGGCTAAAGCGCAAGAGGCCTACACTCGACAGGCCAATAAAGACCGAAGGGACATGAAGTTTTCGGAAGGGGATTGGGTGTATCTTCGGATTATGAAGCAAAGATTGAAGCAGGTGGGCAAGCGATGCCCAAAGTTGTCTTTCAGGAGCTTCGGACCATTTCCCATCCGGAAAAAGATTAATGAGGTGTCTATGCAGTTAAAGCTACCTCCGAGTTGGACTATGCACGATGTATTTCATGTCAGTTGGTTAAAGCCATATGCAGGTCCACCCCCTTCAGAGGTCAAAGACGAAGCGGAACCAGACATTATTGATGAAGCAGAAGTAATGGTTCCAGAACAGATCCTTCTGCACCGTTTCAAGCATGGCTCAGGCCGAAGACTACGACAGTTTCTCACGAAGTTTCAGGACCGATGAAACCGGCCTCTGATAGAAAACCAGAGTGCGGTAGGAGCAATCACCCGTCCACTTGTAGTCTAGATGAGAAACAAAACACAGATTGGAGCTAGAGTGCCCAAATCTGAAAACACAGCGACACCTATTGGCCCCAAAGCTTGGCGCCCCTTGCGGTATTTCTTTATTCAATTAAAATAATATGTATGGCTGAGTACAACACAAAGACCAGCCAAGAGTTTACACCTGTAAGTCCAATCTGACGGCCCACAAATCCTTCTCAGCACAGAGGATCTATGCACACAGATCTGTGTCCTCAAGCAACACACTGTGCCTCCCTCTGATCAGCCAAGATCACAAAGCAGGCCAGCCATGTCTGGCATAACTCAAGTGCATGATACATCTTCTCAGCTCAAACATACATGTGCTGTCCAATCTCTGTCTTAATCCCTTGTCAATCTGCCATACCCCTCCTCTCACAAGGGGCCAGATAACACATATCTGCAACAGACATCAAGCAGTAGAAAGAGAGATAGATGAACAGAAACAGAGCTTACCAAGTTCAGCTCGTGAAACAACACTGGAGGAAGCAACAGCACCAATCTGTGCTTGAACTTGCCTGTATCCTCTTCCTGATGTCCACTCTTATGCTGTCCTTGAAAAATACAGATCTGAAAATCAGCACAGTACCCGTCTGTACCGCCTCGGGATACGTGCCAGGAGTTGTACTTGCACAAACAGCCGGCTGTCCACTCTTGTACCTGCCTGAATCAGAGTAAACAGTCTGTCCAGCACCTGTTTGCACCACCTGCAGCAGCCTGCAGCAACTGTACTTGCTGTACCTGGCTGTCCGTACACTGTACGGCAGCCGTACAGTGTTGTACTGGCTGTTGTACCTGCTGGTACAGTCTGTCCAGACCCTGTGCGCAGAGAATCCAGCAGAGAGAAGAAGACCCGCCGCCTGTACTAGAGAGAGAAAGAGAGTGCTTACACAGATCTGGCCGTACAGTGCTGTACGGCTGATCTACACTCAGAAAATCAGCAACAGCACACAGAAAAACAGCCGCCTTTCTCCTCTTGAGCTTTTCCATGCTTCTTGTCATGCGCATGAAGGAAACTCCTCTTTTACTCCACGACTCCCAAAAAGGGAAGAGAGAGAGAGAAGAGAGAGAAAACTCCTCCCCAAATTAATCCCTAGGGCCCCAAACTTTAATAAGTTCCTAGGGCCACTAAGGCCTAGGGGCAAACTCCAATAAACATTAAAACTTAATGTTTCTAGTTCCCCCCTTCACACCTAGGGATGTCCACACATCTTAAACACTGTCCGGGCACCCCCCCATGTGAATCATAAAATATTCAGACTCTGCAACCACCATGCCCACACTTGTCCTGCTCCATTTTCACAGGGCCATGACAACCGAGGAACTCATGAAGCGGTATGGCTATACAAAGAATTTTTCGAAGACTATCCGGCATTATTGACGGATTATTTGGAGGCTATGCAGCTTCCGTCAAGTGAAGCAGAAGGGGATGTCACGTGCATCCCGCACTTGGATGCCACGTAGACATTTCTGTGCAGAAGGTGCAGGACCTGGGATGGTGAACTGGTCCCATGTGAGCCCAGTCCGGGACGAGTCAGCCAGGAATCCATCTCAGTCGTCCGAGGTCGGGTGTGCATTGTCCTGCACATGAGTCCAAGGTCGGGTGTGCACTGTCCTGCACATGAAACAGTGCCAGTCCGCGCTGTGAGTCTCCCTCTGGAATGATGTCAGATGTTCTGTGTATCTAGTTTGCAACTGGATGCCAGACCTCTGTGGGCATGTAGGTTTGCATGTAGAGATGGGGCCAGCCCATAGGGCTACCCCAGTGCGAAGAGTTGCACCCTTAGTGTGGGCATGGGGGAGGTGTAGAACCACCCCCAAGGGGCCAGGAGGGCCCAAGCTGTGCCCACCAGCCATGGCATGGGCTGGAAGGGCTGTCGGCCAGCTTTAATGCTGCTGGACATGCAGCCGACAGGGTTAGAAACCCTACCCAGCAGGTCGGCCAGGTGTAGGGGGCAATCCCACACCTATGCGCAGAGCGCCCAGCAGCCTGGTGCTGTCCCAGAAGGCATGCGCAAAATGGCCAGCATATAATATAGTGTGAAAACATTTTGGTGAAAAGGACCTAGTCGTGGAGCTTTATGAAGCTGGCCGACTGGATGAAAGGAGGAGTATAAATACTCCAGCCAAGAATCATTGAAACCATCTCATAATTCACCAAGTGCATCAAGCAAACAAGGGCCAGGACAGCCAAGAAGGTGCTAACGCAAAGAGGTGAAGGACTGAAGGTCCAGGGCAGGATTTTCCAGCCAAGAAAAGGTCAAGTTTCTGTATTTGTTTTCAGATTTACATCATTCTAATAAAGCAAATACACCATCCGTGGTGGGGGCCCTACAGAGGGTAATGCTGCTGGACAGGCAGCCGACAGGGTTAGAAACCCTACCCAGCAAGTCGGCCAGGTGTAGGGGGCAGTCCCACACCTATGCGCAGAGCGCCCAGCAGCCTGGTGCTGTCCCAGAAGGCATGCGCAGAATGGCCAGCATATAATATAGTGTGAAAACATTTTGGTGAAAAGGACCTAGTCGTGGAGCTT
The DNA here is from genome assembly GCF_041138505.1 of Cibotium barometz. Classification (NCBI taxonomy): domain Eukaryota; kingdom Viridiplantae; phylum Streptophyta; class Polypodiopsida; order Cyatheales; family Cibotiaceae; genus Cibotium; species Cibotium barometz. Next base: position 57,170,302 of record NC_141067.1, read on the forward strand.
TATGAAGCTGGCCGACTGGATGAAAGGAGGAGTATAAATACTCCAGCCAAGAATCATTGAAACCATCTCATAATTCACCAAGTGCATCAAGCAAACAAGGGCCAGGACAGCCAAGAAGGTGCTAACGCAAAGAGGTGGAGGACTGAAGGTCAAGGGCAGGATTTTCCAGCCAAGAAAAGGTCAAGTTTCTGTATTTGTTTTCAGATTTACATCATTCTAATAAAGCAAATACACCATCCGTGGTGGGGGCCCTACAGAGGGTAATTGGGACCCAATACTGTGCCCTCTCCATCTCCCCTTTCTCTCTCTATTTTCTGCACCTCTCCTTTCAGTTTGTGCGTTAATTCCGTAGCGAAGAGTGCTGTTTTCTGAGTTTTGAAGTACCGATCCTTCTCCGAAGCTTCCGCATATTACATTGCAGGAACCCCAAATATCATCCAGTAGGTATCAAGATATTTACTAGGATTTTTATGGTATTTTTTCCATCATTTTCAGCATTTCATACACATTTATGCATTTTGTAACGCGCGGAAGCTCTGGGTAGTCTTCTTTCAGCCCTAAACACTCTTGAAGACCTTCTGATGCAAAAACGCACCATGATGCAAAAACGCAGGTAGAGAGAGAGTAGAGAGAGAGAGTGAGAAGTGCTGGAATTTCAGTATATACTATGTACAAAAAAGGTACAGATCTTTGCAGCCATGGGCTGCCTTCATAAAAAGGTTCCTAACCCTAAATTCTGTCCCCTATGGGACCTCCTATTGATCCAATCCCCTAGTGGGATGAATGAGTAAAACATGGAGCACTTGGTGCCTTTTATAGCACTCTTGGACAAGGTAGGAGCTGGCCGACTGCTGGTCGGCCAGTTTTAATTCATTAAATCCCTTTAATTCAGCCGACTGGTCCTGGTTCTGGCGCCTGCCTGCTGCCCTTATCTGCTGGCTCAGCCGACCACTCCAGTATGCTGCCGACAGCTCTTTGACCATGCTGATGTCAGCCGACAGCATCCCTTTGGTTCTTTCTCCAAGCCTTGCTTCAGTCTGCACTGCAGAGGTGCTCTGAGTTCTGTGCTCCATCATCCTGGTTCTTTTCCTGGGTTCATACTCTTTATCTGGTTGCCTCTTCTGGATCTAGCTCTCAGAATGTCCATGGCATTACTGATGCACATGACATCCCCCTCTGCTAAACTTGATGACGGGAATCCAACCTGCTCTTGGATGACTGTCATCATCCCAATCCTGTTCCGAAGTCCCTCTGTCATCATCCATCCCTGGCAAACTTTTTTTCTCTGAAAATCCGTTCTGTTCTCCAAACCACGCTGTCTCTGATGAAGATCTATGCATCTGGTCTTCCTCTAGTCCACAATCCACTCCTGCCCTGACTCTGAACACCGTCTTGGTCTTCGTTCCTGGAGCTGAGTCTGGCACTCTCACATCACCCTTGGAGGATCAACCTCCCTTGGGACCGTTCCCTTAGAACCTATCTGGCTCACGGAACTGCCATCCCTATCTGGCACTGTGGAACACCACCAACAAACCTCCTGGGAGTTCTTCCCGCTTCTGTGTTCCCGCCTTGGGCTTCGAATCCGTGTACTTTCCTGTACCTTGGACCTGTACACCATCATCTGGGACTGAATCAGTGTTTAGCTTTGCTGAGCCTAATGCTCTGATACCAATGTAACGCGCGGAAGCTCTGGGTAGTCTTCTTTCAGCCCTAAACACTCTTGAAGACCTTCTGATGCAAAAACGCACCATGATGCAAAAACGCAGGTAGAGAGAGAGTAGAGAGAGAGAGTGAGAAGTGCTGGAATTTCAGTATATACTATGTACAAAAAAGGTACAGATCTTTGCAGCCATGGGCTGCCTTCATAAAAAGGTTCCTAACCCTAAATTCTGTCCCCTATGGGACCTCCTATTGATCCAATCCCCTAGTGGGATGAATGAGTAAAACATGGAGCACTTGGTGCCTTTTATAGCACTCTTGGACAAGGTAGGAGCTGGCCGACTGCTGGTCGGCCAGTTTTAATTCATTAAATCCCTTTAATTCAGCCGACTGGTCCTGGTTCTGGCGCCTGCCTGCTGCCCTTATCTGCTGGCTCAGCCGACCACTCCAGTATGCTGCCGACAGCTCTTTGACCATGCTGATGTCAGCCGACAGCATCCCTTTGGTTCTTTCTCCAAGCCTTGCTTCAGTCTGCACTGCAGAGGTGCTCTGAGTTCTGTGCTCCATCATCCTGGTTCTTCTCCTGGGTTCATACTCTTTATCTGGTTGCCTCTTCTGGATCTAGCTCTCAGAATGTCCATGGCATTACTGATGCACATGACATCCCCCTCTGCTAAACTTGATGACGGGAATCCAACCTGCTCTTGGATGACTATCATCATCCCAATCCTGTTCCGAAGTCCCTCTGTCTCGGCCAGTTTTAATTCATTAAATCCCTTTAATTCAGCCGACTGGTCCTGGTTCTGGCGCCTGCCTGCTGCCCTTATCTGCTGGCTCAGCCGACCACTCCAGTATGCTGCCGACAGCTCTTTGACCATGCTGATGTCAGCCGACAGCATCCCTTTGGTTCTTTCTCCAAGCCTTGCTTCAGTCTGCACTGCAGAGGTGCTCTGAGTTCTGTGCTCCATCATCCTGGTTCTTCTCCAAGGTTCATACTCTTTATCTGGTTGCCTCTTCTGGATCTAGCTCTCAGAATGTCCATGGCATTACTGATGCACATGACACATTTATTATTGGACATGAGCAGTCGGCCAGCTCAGTAGCCGGCCGACAACAGTTCATCTAGCGTTTTCTGCATCCATCAAGTTTTCAGCATTCATCTACTCATCGTTTTGCTCCAACCACTTGGTGAAGGAAAAACGCAGCATTCAAGTCATTCTCAGCCATAGCAAGTCAGTCAGTCAGTCTAAGTCCCTTAACCCACTTAGAGAGACGCATTCATGCATATACAGTCAATAGAAACCTTAGGGTTTGCATCAGAAAGCATCCTGCACATTGCACATCATTCATACATAGCATCTAGACCATTGCATGAACCCCAGATATCATCCAGTATTTATCAGGATATTTACTAGGATTTTTCTGGTATTTTTTCCATCATTTTCAGCATTTTATACACATTTATGCATTTATTATTGACATGAGCAATCGGCCAGCTCAATAGCCAGCCGACTTGTCAAATCCCCACGGATCCCCTCGTGATCGATCTTGGTTCGAAACTCGAATCCTGCAAACAAACGAACAAACAAACAAGCAAGGGGGTGGAGGCCTAACTCACCTCCCAACCATGACAGCCGTGGGCGAGCCCACAGTCTTGGCTGTCCCCACCAAGCCACGAGCTGAGCTAACTAGGATGACGTACCGACCAATCTCCTCCTCGCGACATCCCATACCGCCACGAAGCTGCCCTCGCGGGCCTCGAGATTGCTGCCGGCCTCGGCTGCGTAAAGCAGGTGCACGTCTGCACTAGATCCAGGCTCCAAGACCATAGAGCTCTCACAAACTCGCGACTCCAAGACCATAGAGCTCTCACAAACTCGCGAGACTCTCTATATCCCAATAACTAACCTTGGGCACCCTTTTATAGGCTCTTGGTCGGTCATCGGGCGTCCACACTTGGACGCCCGCCCGTCCATACTTGGGTGCCCGCCCGTTAGTATTTCCCTAACTCAGCTCGTCAATCAGCCTGCCTAGTTCCAAGCTTCCCCAAGCCTCGAAACTAGTCTTGCGTGCGTGTAGCACACGGTAGATACACACTGGGATCTCCTCAAGCTCATCAACTTCTGGCGGATCTTCTGTGATAGGCTCCTCTGGATCTGGTCCCACATACTTCCGCAAAAGACTCACATGAAAAGCATTGTGAATCTTCCAATGGCTAGGTAAAGCAAGCCTGAAGGACACTTCATTGATCTTGTCAATCACTTGGAAGGGTCCATAATATCAAGTAGAAAGCTTTGGATATGATCCCTCTCGTCCTGGCCTCTTCCGAAGCCTAGCTTTCTCAAATTTTAGCAATACCCAATCACCTTCCTTGACTTGCATGTCTCTCCTATGCTTGTCAGCAGCCCTTTTATACTTATCTTGTGACCTTGCAATGGCTGTCCGCACCTGAGCAAAGGCTACATCCAAGTCACGCACATACTCATCAGCTGCAAAAATCTCATCCTTTGGACGAAGGATGGGTGGCAAGACCACTCTGCCATAAATAATCTCAAACGGAGCCTTTTCCGTGGAGGCATGAACTGTGTTCTTGTAGGCAAACTCTACAAGTGGAAGATACTTCTCCCATGCAGTCTTTTGATCTGCCACATAACACTTCAACAAATCCAACACGGCTGAATTTACAGCTTCACTTTGGCCATCCGTTTGGGGATGATAAGCTGATGAAAACTGAAGTTTAGTGCCCATGTTATCAAATAAAGCCCTCCAAAAGAGGCTCGTAGTCCTGGGATCTCTATCCCCAACAATGGACTTAGGCATACCATGATGCTTGAAGATGTTAGCAAGAAAAAGCTTCACCATATGATCAACTTTAATGGTTTTCTTGACGGACAAGAATTGAGCTTTCTTGCTAAACCTGTCCACAATGGTCCAAATAGCATCATTCCCATGCTGGGATCTAGGCAAGTACATAGTAATACTTTCCCATGGCTGCGAGGGAATACGCAATGGCTGAAGCAAACCTGGAGGCTTTTGCCTGTCAAATTTCACCTTTTGGCAAGTAAGACATGCACGTACATATGCCTCAATGTCTTTACGCATGCTTGGCCAAAAGAAATCTCTCAATCATGCGTGTAGTAGGCATGATACCTCTATGACCAACATAAGGTGGAGCGTGAGGATAACCTTTGGACGCATATCCTTCACCACACATAAGCAGTTATCCTTCATAAGATAACCCTCTTTGATCACATAAGAGGCATGTGAGTGACCAGCCATCAAATCAGTCCATATATAGCAAAAATGAGCATCCAAATGATACAAATGTCGCATGGCAGATAAGTCCCCATAAGAGACCACTGAAACTGCAGCCACATAATGCCTCCTGGACATTGCATCTACCACCACATTTTTCTTTCCCGGAGTATGTACAATCTGAAAATGAAACATGGAAAGAAAGTTTGCCATTCTCATCTGCTTCTCCGAAAGCTTTGTTTGAGATAGAAAGTATCTCAAGCTTTGATAATCTGTCTACTACAAATTCAGCCCCAAGAAGATAATGTTTCCATATCTTTAAGGCATGAATTACAGCCAAGAGCTCTTTCTCATAGATATCCATATGAAGCTCGGCATCATGCAATCGACGGCTCTCATATGCAACTGCATGACCACCTTGATTTGGGACAGCCCCTATACAATCGCCATAAGCATCACATTCCACTATAAATGACCTTTGCAAGTCGGGAACAATCAATATGAGTCCACATATGATAGCATTCTTGATTCTTCCTCTCTGCAACTCCATTCTGTGATGGAGTATATGTTGTAGTAAGCTGTCTCCGAATGCCATGGGTCCTGCAATATTGTTGAAACTCCTGGGATGTAAACTCACCTCCTCCGTCGGTCCTGAAAGCCTTGACTGAGGAACCGGTCTCTTTTTCCACCTCAACTCTCCAATCACAAAAGTGCTGAAAAGCCTCATCCTTGGTCTTCAAAAAGAAAACCTAAGTATATCTGGAGAAGTCATCCACCATCACGCGCATGTACAACGCCTTACTCAAAGACGCGGTACTCATAGGACCACATAAGTCTGCATGAACAAGAGCAAGTGATGTCGAAGATCTGTGTGTCGCCTCCTTTGGAAAGGAAGCTCGATGTTGCTTCCCTTGTAAACAAGAGGAACACGCAGAAGACGACCCTTCTTGCCACAATAATGACATTCGATGTCCTTGTTTTTAGAAGATTTGCTTTTGTCTTTATCCTTGGAGTTCTTGTCAGAATCCCCTTTCCCTTTCTTCTGTTGATTCTTCCCTTTATCTCGCGCAGCCAAAGCTCCATCAGAACCACCAGAGATGCCAGTCCGCTCCTCAAAGCGAGACTCAATCTGCATAATGGAGGGGAGAACTTCCTCCCAAGTGATTGGAACAAGACGAGGAGAAGAAACAAGAGACTGAAAATAAGCATCAAACCTCTTTGGGAGCTTGAAGAGAAGCCGAATAGCCATATCGTCTGTAGAGATATCCTTGCCACAAACAGCAAGCTCATCCCAGAGATCTTTCATCTTCGAGATAAAAGCAAAGGCTAAAATTGATAAGTTCATAAGCTGCTTTTCCAACGCCAAAATCCGACTCGGAGACTTAATCTCGTAGAGATCTGCAAATGCCTTCCAAACTTCATGTGCAACATCTGCTGTACGCATATGAGAGAGAACAAAATCCTAACAGTTCAACATCAGAAAGGAGAAAACACGACGATCATTCGCCTGCCATATATCAATCTGTGCCTGAGTCACACCACCGGAAGCAAGGGTGGGAGGGGTGGCATTGACAGGTGTAGCAAGCCAATCCCACAGATCCACGCCACGCAAGGCTGATTTCACCTTCACTTTCCACAAAGTGTAGTTGGGGTACCAAGGGTGCCACCAAAGCCCGAACCACCACAATAGCCCCTCTGCAAAAGGGAATGTCCACTGGAGAGGAAAACGCAGCAAAAGAGGGACTGCTGTCCTAAAAAAACAGGCCGTCTAATTCCAAACTCCAAGTAGAAGAAAACACTGATGAGAAATTACCTTTAGGCTGTAAGCGATGAAGCCAAAGTGAAGGGAAAGCAATCAAACGCCGCTGTCCAGAAAACGCAGCAACCAGAGGGCTGCAAATCTGAGAAAAACGCAGAGGTAAAGGGGCTGTAGATAGGGCTGAATCTGGGGCAACAAAGGGAATCGCTGAACCAGGAGCGATGATACCATGAAAGAGTGCACAGAGCGGAAGCAAATAAGCACTAGAGTGTGTTGAGTAGAGAGTGCAAGAGAGAGAGAGAGATATGGAGCAACTATGCTGAATATACTGAAGTGCTACAATCCCAAGCAAGAGACAGAAATAGTCTCATAAGTGAGGGAGCAAAAGAAAGACTAGGCATGATGGAAAAGCGAGAGGCCAGCCCACCTATTTATAGGTAGGAAGGGCTGGCAGACTGGACATGCTACTACTGGCCGACTGGACATGATAAAGCTGGCCGACTAGGAAAATACATCCAGGCTGGGACAAATCCCAAAAAAAATATATAAATAAGGGGTGGCCAGCCCACAACCAAGGGCCATGAAAAAGGGACCAAAAGGGACACCAAACATGGGCAAAAACTAGGGATGAATGTGCTAACAGGTTCCACATCCAAGAGCTGAGAGAAGGTGTTAGCAGTCATCTCCTGTCTATACATTACACCAGGGCCTCAATTGTGGGTGTGCCCGCCCAGTTTTGGTGTTTCCCCATTTTTCCTCACTCTCCATGTATTTTTTCCCATTTTTTTGGGTGTGGGAGAGCTGTCGGCTGATTCAGTTGTTCGCCGACTGGTTTGTTGCTACCTAACTTGTCCTGATGACCTGGCCGACTGCTGGTCACCTGGCCAACTATGCATTTTTGCTGGTCGTGAGCATATATGCTGCTGTCACCCTGTTTTGGACTGGCCGACCAGCAGCCTAGGGCCATATAAAATGGCCCCTTGCCCCCCACACTTGCCATTGTACATTGTAGGATCTTCTAGTGTGTATATAGCAGAGTTATACAGCTTCTCTCTCCCTCTCTCATCTGCGTTTTTCTCTCTAGAGCAGTTGTCTTCATTTCCGCTGTGCATTCTGACATCACAGATGTCCTATGATATGTGGATAACTTTTGGGACTTTGTACATGTAAACTAGATGGATAACCTTGCCTATTCCATGTGTGGGAACAAGAGAGGCCCCCAAGGCTTGTAACCAACAAATACTCCTTGGTAATATGACATAAATTCCAAGGGAGGGGCGGCCCATTCCGATCCCAGTGTGGTGTCCATTTAAGTGTACCTGTGGTTAGTAAGTCAAGAAATTGTGCGCCTTTGAAAGGCTTGAATCGTTCCAATATGAAGGACACCTTGCCTTATTTCAAACCTGAAACTTGCTTATCAAATTAACCCTTATATTTGCACCCAAGCTAGCACTTACAATTTGAAGCTTGATGGTTTTGCTGTCAAGTTCTACAGTGCGTATTTTCTGCAAGCACATAGAAGGCACCTTATGATTTCTTCCTTTACTAGGATTGGCAGAAAACTGACAGTCACTATCTGTTCAACATGATGAAATTACTCATGCAATTTTACTCACAAAATCAACACCAATAGTACTGATGTAGCTCTCCAAATAAGAATCGTCCTGAGAAGAAAGAAGAGTAGATTCATATGCAATACTATCAATCTAGGAGAGACAAAAATATCGAATCAAGGTGAAAATCATACCGCAAACCGAAGTAAAAGGCATGACTTTCCAACTCCAGAATCACCTATCAACAATAGCTTGAACAGATAGTCACTACAAACCAGCATATAAAAGTTCCATCAGCTCAACACTCTAGAGCACATGTTATCAAATGCCAAGCACGTTTATTCTCTAGCTTTTCTTAACCGTCTTGTATTGTACCCAATTGTAAGTAGCGCTATTCATGGCTGAATGACACGAACTTCTCGATCTAGAAACTCCCCTGACGTATCAAAAAGAGGCCAACATCATGTATATTTCGTTTCCTGATTGGGATGTTGTACTAGGAAACTTCTCTGGAAGACTTGCTTTCTCTGAATGAGCCCTGGAGCTGGATAAAGGGGTGGTAGGTAGACTCGATACTATCCTGAAGTGAGAAGAGCGAGCGGGAAGCCGAGCGGCACCTCGGCCTCGCCAAAAGATCCCACGTATCGGCAATAATCGAGATCCGAAGGGGGGTAGCGTTCCGCGAGACAATAAAAGCCGCAGCAACGTCTAGAAACCCTAGACTCTGACGAATCCTAATTCCCCACCTCAGAAGACAAAGCGAGGAAAGGAGTGCTTACTACTCGGGATTCATCTTCGAGCAGGGTAGAAGTGTCGGGGGCGCCTGCCTTATGCCACTCACTGGCTGGCCACGCCGCCGCTCGCGCCCGCTCTCTCTGCACACAAGAAATTTGAGAACACAAAAGCGTCGCGATGAACGAAAAATTAAAGGTTCAGTTTCCAACATTCCCTTTTGGTTCGTAGACAAAGGGGAGGGCAAGCAAAGGTGTTTCCATTTTTTGCAAATAAATATTCTACATGACACATTTCGTAAATTTCGCATGAAAAAAAAAAAGGAAAAAAGAAAACACGACGTTCTATTTAAGGTGAAACACAACGGCAAAGCTGATGCATAAGGTCAAGAGGATGATCATAGAGTAGGTGACTTTTTTTAAGAAAAGTAGGGACTGTTAGAAAAAGCCCGTAATCTCTTTGTTATGTGTGATGTAAGGTTGCACTTGCTAGGAGATTTGTTCTGTCGCTCGAGCTTCTACAAACTTGCCAAAGTCAATGGGCCCTATCCATGCTATAGTTGCCTCCACACCAGGGATGGCCAGATAGATCTTGCACGTGACAAGACATGGATCGAGAGCCCACAAGCAGTCGTCGTCCACACTTCCTTGAACTACACCGACATCACATTTGCTCCACCATGTTGCCCCTATTGGAAGCTTATGTGGCAACTCTACACAATCAACCTCTTCAACAACAAGCATATCAAGAGCTTCATGCCCATCCTGGCAGAGGAGGTGGGTGCCCTTCTTAGATCTGTGCTACACAACAACCAAGTGGGAAAGCGCATGGAAATACGCCTCAAGCTCTTCACACCACAATTTTCAATATCATCTCCAAGATAACCTTGGGCAATGACTCTCCCAGCCATCTCTGCCTTGTGCAAATGACAATGGAGGCATCATCAATGAGGCTATGCACCTTGCAGGCATGTTGTTCTACGGGAGCGACTACATCCCATTTTTGAAATGGATGGATCTCCAAGGCTACCTTCCAAGTGTGAAGCTTGTTCACAAAAGGATGAGGACAACATGTGTTGTAGGCTGCATGAGGAGAGAAAAGTCAATTAACCCCAGTGACATGCTAGATGTGATGTTATTTATGTGCCTAGATAGCAAACCACTTGCTAATGACAACATCAAGGTCATGATCATGAGGTTAGCCTTGATTCTATAAGGTTTTATCATCATCACATCAAAATAGCTATAGCTTTGTGTCCCTTTTGTGAGCATTGTTGGTTTTCTTGGACCTCTTTGCCTCGAAAAAGGGGCTTTTTAGGGCTGCAACTTGCTGACTATACTTTGCTTTGTTGCTAGTGCACATGTTTATAGAACTTTGGCAATGGCAATAGTGAAGGCTTAGAAAAGGTAATTTATAGAGAATGACTCCAATCTTTTACCTTTTCTTAGTGCCTCCTCACATGAGAAACTTGTGTGTAATAAGCCTTTATGGGATAGATATTCTAAATATTAGATTTTTTTTACTCAAAGTTCGAAGCCACTCAAAGGGGTATAGCATCCAAAACATCTCACTAAAACCAATGCTCAAAATTTGTGGTAAGTGTTCCACCTTTTGTGATCTTTTCCAAATCGTTTTTTTCGACCCTTAAGTTCATGTCTCTTCCTTATGGCACAACGTTTTACTTAAGAAAATGATGTTGGGTATCCAAAAATAGGGTTCTCAAACAGTTACCCACTAATACCAATAGATATGATCGAGCTACAGTAAAGAGCTATTTATTATGCCATTCAAACTAGTGAAAATCTAGAGAAGTAAATGGCAAATAGTGAGTACAACCTAGAGGAGCTAATGGTGATCACATTGGTCTTATGCTCTAACATAGGTCAACATGGTTTTTTTTCGGCCAAGCACTAGTGGCACCTCTTGACATTTATCTCAATTCATAAACTCAAGCCCCATTTCCACTTTTGTGGCCATTGTTTATGCTTCTTATGATTAGTCTTTGTTAGACCTCTTGGCCAACAAAATAAATGGCATATTAAAGTCCCCCATCATGCATCTTGCAATATTAAAAAGATGCCTATTTTTCCTTTTAGTATAAACAAAGCAATTATGACTCAACGAGCTCATTACAAAAAAAAGGATGTTACGCTCGGTCAGATGGTTTAGGTTTTGTCCCCACCATTACTAAGAGATAGGGTCGAGTCTCGATTAGCAAATTAAATGCATGAGCCTTTGTGTGGCATTTGTAGAATAAACATTGCTATCCACTACAATGCCCCAAGGAGTTCATCTACTCAATTAATAAAAGAGAGAGAGAGAGAGAGAGAGAGAGAGAGAGAGAGAGATATATATATATATATATATATATATATATATATATATATATATATATATATATGTATGTATGTATGTATGTATGTATGTATGTATGTATGTATGTATATAGCATCTACTAAAGACCCAGTGGGCCTATGAGACCAAAGTGATACAATAATGTGCATGGCATATCTCATCATGGAACATAAAATAAAATAGAAACAAAACAAAGCTCTCACTAGGGTGATACAAAATTGTCCATGGAATCTCATCATGGAATACTAGGAACATTGAACATGAGAGATGGTATACCACTCTCCAAAATATTAAGCATAAAAAGATGCCTATTTTTCCTTTTAGTACAAAAAAATCAATTATGACTCAACGAGCTCATTACAAAAAAAGGATGTTACGTTGGGTCAGATGGTTTAGGTTTTGTCCACCATTACTAAGAGATAGAGTCGAGTCTCCATTAGCAAATTAAATGCATGAGCCTTTGTGTGGCATTTGTAAAATAAACATTGATATCCACAACAATGCCCAAAGGAGTTCATCTACTCAATTAATAGGAGAGAGAGAGAGAGAGAGAGAGAGAGAGAGAGAGAGAGAGAGAGAGAGAGAGAGAGAATATATATATATATATATATATATATACACTAAAGACCCAGTGGGCCTATGAGACCAAAGTGATACAATAATGTCCATGGCATATCTCATCATGGAACAGAAAATAAAATAAAAACAAAACAAAGCTATCTCACTAGGGTGATACAAAATTGTCCATGGAATCTCATCATGGAATACTAGGAACGTCGCTCTACTTATCTCTACTCGGAGGTAGTGGGATGAAACCTGTATCTGGCCAATCACAATCCGCATGGTATGGGACATGTGAACACTCAAGTAGCCCGACTACTACTGGATGAATCCATCCTCAATGAATGTGAGGAAGTTATCTTTGTAGAAGTGCATCTTCGTTTGGGAGCTACGAAGGTGTGATCCATGTGCAGTGGGTGCAAAATGCTAAGAAGATCTAACTGGATAACCCAGTTGATGTCTTCATGAGAGAGCTAGAGAAAATGGGATTCCAAAGTGTACTGAAGGGGTGGGAGGCCGGTCCATGTGGAGCCCATATACTAAGAACCGGAAAGAGAAAGAGAGAGTTATATTAAACATTTTTAAAAGACCCAGTGGGTCTATGGGACCAAAAGTGATACAATAGTGTCCATGTAATCTCATCATGGTACAAAAGAAAACAAAGACTAGAGCTATGAGTTGGGAATGTCAAATCTGAGCCATATGATACAAAGTGGGACCATCATCATCATACAAACTATGGAGCTAACCCCTCATTAGGGGGAAGGGGGCCATCAAGGATATCGAGCATGGGGTTAGCTAGTAAAAGGCTTTGTAGATCCCCTCGAGCACGGGAAGGTGGCTCTATGCCTCTCCAAGCTCTCCTTAAGCTGAGGTTGATGTTTGTGTTATTGGTGGCAAGGCCTAGGGAGTCTGAGACGTCAAGCTCACTGTAGTGTTATGGGCCGGTCTAAAGTCATACCAGTTGGGGGGTCTGGCACTCCAGAATGTGTGCCTCGATGAGGGTATGGAAATGTCATCCCCATGGCTGGTGTGTCATCTTCTCGTGGTGGTTAGAAGAACTGAGTGACGGTAGCCTGAGGTCGGGGTGGATGGCTCTCATGGGGTCTAGACTCCCTAATCAGCGAGTCTCTATGGTGATAAAGCTCTAGTAGGAAGATGCCTAGGCACCATTAATATGGGTAATCTAATCCTGGTGGATAATCAGTGAGTCTATGTGCTGGGGCTAGGGTGGATGTCTCCCACAGGGTCTCGACTCCCTAATCAATGAGTCTCTGTGGCGATGAAGGTCTATCTAGTAGGAAGGAGCCTAGGCACCACTGATCTCGGTAATCCATGATCCTAGATAACCCCTCTTTGAAGAGATAGTGGAACCTCCCTCGAATCTCATAATATACGGTGCACATGCATATGAAGTGTTCCTCTTACTCGACCTTCTGCACATAGTGCATATCCTCTCCTCATCATGAGGTATCTACATGGCTCTCCATGTCTCTAAACTTAAGCAGTGCAATGACACCCGTAAACTGGCTCATTGCAATCCACATGGCATACATGGCATGTGACATATATATGTCAAGATATATGGCCCTCAGTATGAAAACATCCTTTGTAAGCCTCATGAAAGTATCCATGTAGAATTGTTGTTTGTTGTGTGAGACTCATAAGCTATGATCCAGGTATCCTATATATATAGTCCCAATAGATCATGTTTGATCACCTGATTCCTATCATCCTAGGAGAGGCCAATGAATGGGGGGTCTAGGTCATACTGGAGTGGCTCACATGTTGTGATCCAGGTATCATGTGTATATAGTCCCAATAGATCATATCTAATCACACGGTTCCTATTATCCTTAGAGAGCTTGATTTCGGATCATACAGGAGTTGGGGGGGGATCCATCCTAAGTCCTTGCCTCTTGAACCAGGTGCATATTCGGCTATACCATGACTTGTGCCCTTTTGTTGTTGCCAGTTGCTAGGACAATTGTAGTTCAAGCCTCGAGAGTCTCGAGGGGGAAATGGTATTGACCCTATAAATGTATGTGATTGTTTGGAAGAGTGCATATAGTTCCATAGGTGCTATAAAGTAAACTCTACCATGGTGATATTAAGTAGGACTAATGGTTATTGCTTATCATACATGAGAGCACCATGACCTGAGGCCTCTCTACCTTTGACCATTTGGCCGTTGTAAGATCAGGTGCCCAAAAGGGTGCTCCATACATTAATGCTAGAGTGACCAAGGTGTCAAATAGCCACATCTTAGTCCTTGGCTCCTAGAAATGGGCATGGAAGCCCTGACTCTCCATGAGAGTGAGAGAAGCATACCCTTGCATTAGTTTAGCCTTTGCAGCATGGCTCATTGAGAGGATCGATCTAGTAAAAGTGACTCCCAAGTACACATATGAGTGTGCAATCTCCACTAGGCTGCCCATGTAGGTGAAACTTAGTTGAGATGTGAAAAGAGGGGAGAAGACTATAACCTTGGTTTTCCCAAGGTTTAGTGTGAGATCCTACTATGCACAAAAGTCTTGTAATGTGTCAAGATGCCTCTAGAGATTTTGCAATAAGCATAATGTCATCAGCATAAAATAGTATGGAAACATGGATGTTTGCTAGTGATATGCCTCCTCCCCCTCCTCTATTAATGAAGGCTGAAATCTCGATGTAGACGCCAAAGAGAGTGGGAGAGAGTGTGGACATCCTTGCTTCACTCCAATGGTATTGGAGATCTCCTCTGATGATTCTCCTAGGCATCTCACCCACCCTATGACCAACTCATATAATGCTATGATCCCCCAGATCATGTCTAATGGTACCCCCAAATCCCGGAGTCTCTGCAGTAGCCTGGCTCGAGGCACCAATCAAATGCATTGTGGAAATCCACAAAGCAGTAGTAAACCCATTGGTGTCATGCTTTGGCCTCTTCTATGATGGCTCGGAGGGTGAAGATGTGAGCCTACCTGCCCTAATGCTCTACGCCCATGTCTCTCTGCTTGGTGCTAGTGTGTTAAGCTCCATTTTAAGTACTGGCCCATAAAATTTAGGTAGTGTGTGGCCAACCATAATAGTTGTGTAATTGTTAGGGTCTATAGGATCTCTGGCTTTATGGATGGGTGTGATGATATGGGTTGTCCACATGGGTTGCAAGCCTTCCAAAATAGTCTCGTTGAACATATGAGCTAGGAGGGATGCTAGAGTCTCCCTACATGGGAGGTGCTATACTACCAAGAGGTCCTCATGGTCTTGTGATCTAACATTTTTTAGTCTCCGAATGGCTTGGGCTACCAGGGCATGTGTGTGTGTGTGTGTGTGTGTGTGTGTGTGTGTGTGTGTGTGTGTGAGAGAGAGAGAGAGAGAGAGAGAGAGAGAGAGAGAGGGAGAGGGGAGCCCTTGCGTCATAGAAAGAATAGAGAGAATAATCCAATGTTGTGGGGCTTTACCCAACCACACTCGAGAGCATAAACAACTCAACCAAGAAACCAAATTACCATGTCCTAGCATACAAGTGCATAGTCGGGATGTGTTAACTTGTGAAAGCTTGTTGCCTAGGATTCTCGCAAGAGACGTGTTGCCATGCAGCCGCACCCGAAAGCTCCACTTCGTTTGCCACCATCGTCTCGCCACACTCCAAAAGAAGCTCGATCCTCCTCACAGCTTAATCTCTCACACTCACTCAAGCTTGACCCTCTTCACACAACTTAATCTCTCACACTCACTCTCTCACAGGCAAGCAAGCAAGCACACATAAGAGCTCAAACAAGTAAGCAAGTAATAGCATAGCATAGTAGGTAGAGAAGAAGAGCACTCTATTAAAGTAGCATAAAAGAATGAGTTGTGAGAGTTACATTTTGCCTCTTATGTATGGCTATTAGGCTTTACACTCTTAGGCAACCAAAGTTAAAAATTAGGTCCTAGGTCTCATTTAACCACTTTAGCTTGTGTAACACCTACTCCACAAATAGTACTCTCTACCTAAAATCTCGTGGTGCACCTTTAATAAAGAAGCGGCAAGCACACACGTAAAATATACAATACATGGTTTTCAAGTGAATTATGGCCATTCCGGTCCAAGTGGCCCAAAGGTGGTAAAAATGATATGGTAGTCGGGGATTGACACCATAGAGGTCTTTGGTAAGGGTTAACATACTCCCCTTCCTGATGTAGATTCCGTCCTCGGAATATGTTGATGGAGATGCGTCGAAGCTATATGCTGGATGCATGTTGGCATTGGAAATGTCGGAGGTCTTATAAGGTCTACAGGTAACATGGTATAGCCAGTAAAGTGTTCTTTTGGAAAATAATTAAAATCGAAGCCCATTTCAAATGCCTAATCAAGAAGTGAGGAAATATTATTGTGACTAGCCAAATTTTTATAGTTAAGACAAGGGTAATATTAAGGTTGGTCCAAATTCAATCTACACTAAGATGGAGCAAAGAGCATGCCTTGGGTTATGACCCTAGTCTCTACACACTATCACTTTGGTGAAACCATCTGTAGCTATTATCTAGTCTCATAAATGAAACTGCCAACAAGTGATTATTACAAAATTTCATCTTTGATTTTTTAAAAATTTATTTGTTAATTCAATAAGAAGATAAGAATATAAAAGTAGGGCACCACCTTACAGAGACCCAAGCAATGGCCCAGAGACCTCATACAAGAGTATCTAAGAACGGCTTTAAGTCTTTTATTGGTAGGTTTTTAGCCATAAGAGTATCTAAGAACCGCTAAGTACCTCTATAGTGATGGTTGTTTTTTTAAAAGTCTTTTATTGGTAGGTTTTTAGCCACAAGGCCCCATCCCATGGAGATCAAGGCTATGGTCCCAAGGCTTCATCTCTAAGCCAAAAGTCATACCCAGATTGCACATGGCAATGGTTATCTTCTTAGGTCTTTTTTTGGGTTTGTTTTTTGTTTTTTTTAAACTACTTTCACTCTCATAATTTACCTAAAAGACTCTATTCTAACTACAGAGGGCACACTAAGAAAGGTTGAGTACTTGGCATACTCCTTTAGTATACTTTAAAGTTGATCTCAGTAAGGATTGAACTAGGACTAAATCGTGAATGGTTATCCAAGTAATAACTAGAAAAGTGATAGACCAATCACAAAACAATGCAAGGAAGCACTCAAACAAACATTAAATGGAGAATTATAAAAAAGATTGAAATTAAAAACAATAGTATTAGTTGAGGACGAGTTTAGAATACACTCGATTAGTTGTATGGTTGGGAAGTCGGTCTTGTCGAATTGTACTTGTAATGTTCAGAACTTCCCTTTTGCTTCCTGTGAATCTTTAAAAATCTTCAAAAATCAACGTAACATCGCTCATAGCTAAGATATGGCGCAAGGGGATGAAACTATAGTTAGAACAGGTCCACAAAGGCGGCTCTACAACATCACTCCCCTAGTGGTACATAAAAATAGTGTGAGTGGGTTTGGAAAGGAGGAATACTTAGCTACCCTCGATAGTACCAATCTAGACAATTCGGGTCCATGATAGGGCCACTCGTATCAATCCACGAAAAGTCCATGCTCGCGGCCTGTAGTAATAACACAGTCGTACTTCATCCTCTAATTTTGGTATGTGCTCTTTCTCATCATCTTTTTTTTTTAATGGTTAGTTGGATTTTTAGTATGTGTATAGGTGCTATATTGTTGTATATGTTAGTGTAAGCTATATTATCATGATTTAGCTTTTTCCAATAGACTTCCTCCTGATATGGACATGAAATTTATTGGGGAGCAAAACGTGGGGGGTAAAAGTAATGATATTAGCATAAGTCCCCCCTTCCTTCTTCCTATTATACCTTGACCTCGCGGAAGTTATTGTAGGTTTTTTGTAACCATCCCTTCTAACTTTTCACCATCAGTGCTTGTTGTTGGCTCTAGGAGCACCATTTGCTACTTGTTATATTAATCTCCACCTTTAAGGACGGTAAGGGGCTATTATAAGATTGCATGAAGCTTGTGGGTTCTCCCTTATAGATGTGTGGTGGAGTTGATAATTGTTGCGATAAGGCAATTTGTACTTGCATAGTGGATCGCTCTAGGGAAACCAATGGGATTGGGGCTTGGATAGCCAACAATGGTTTTGTAACATTTTGTGATATAGAAGCTTCACCATCAATCACCGTGTCTTGTGTGATAGGGTTTCTCTTTGGAATCCAGACTTGTTGCTTGGGTGTCGGTGTGGTGAAGGTTCCCTTACAATAGTCTTCCCTTTGTTTGAATTTGAGCTACTAAATCTTTTGTCTATCACATTGAGGAGACTTGGAAAATTGTAAGCGACGACAGTGAGACTAGTGGTATACGTTTATGTTTTGGTATCCAAATACAATGGTTACCCTTGTAGTAGCCTCGAGCTTTCAATAAGCACGTGGGTATCCATTTTGGGGTAGCCTATAATTTGGACTTCCAACGCTGATTATTGTATTGAGACTTCATTGGTTGAGGTGGTACAGATGGAGATATCTTGGGAACCCATTTCAAGGTAGATTTAGGTTTCCACTTTTTAGCTCATTTATCTTCTCGTCCTTCTGACATGTAGGTGTTTGCCATGTGGAGGTAAAAGAATCGAGAGTTTTTTTAATAATGGTCGATGAAGTGGAGGGAGTTTTCTTAGATTTTGTGGATGTTGAAGCTTCCTCCTCGTTGTTTGAATCTTGATAAGAGTGAGATGTGGCAAGGGTTTATGAGTAGAATGTTCAACTGTGGCTTCACCCACAGAGAGACACCTTGTCAACCAGTCAATCATACATTTAGCAACCTTCATCCATGTGCGACCAAGTATTACTAGTTCGGGTAATGTTCTGGTAGGCATAACTAGGAAGTCTCCCACCAGATGCTTGTTGCCATCACATTATATCTCTATTTGTAGTAGCCCAAGAACCTTGGTAGTTCTAGCATGGATACCTTTCACCTTTAAACGGGTATCTACAAGTTGAAGTTTTCCCAGCTGGTTCCATGCATTGAAGGAAATTAGATTGTGACTAGCCCTCGTATATCAAGTAATGCATTGTAAAGCACTTTACCATAAGGGCTAGGTAATTGAATGGATGTTTGTAGAGGTGCTATGTGCTCCTCTGTGTCTCTTTCAACTTCTTCCACAAAGGCTTGTGTGGATCCAAGGATAGATCCTTATCGTTGTTGCTGTCGGATTTGCCTTTAGCCTCTTGTAGAGCTTTAGCTTTCTTAGTTCTGCTTTCTCCTTGGCGGCCTTCTTATCATGTATGACCCACAAGGCTTCCTCCGTAATACTTTTTGAATTTACTACCATCTAGGAAGCCAACGGTTTCAACCCTGTCAAGGGTTTCAACATGCATAGTACCTTAAGGTGTTATTTTGCAAAATTGAAATGGTCCTTTTCTAGTATATTTCAGTTTCTTTTTTTGTTGTGGACTCCCTCATTGATTTACTTATCCTTGAGCTTATTATCAAACAATTTTTTTTTGTCGATATTTTTTTGTTAACATGTTCTACATAGCAATTTATCTTTCTTCCTCTAGTTGTTCAAGAATGAATAGCTGGTCGGCCAACATGTTACCCTCAAGTCTCTCAGCTGCTACCCTTAAGCAACTTAAAAGGACAATCAATGTGAGTAATGGTATTTTCATAAAGAAACTTAGTTATTGCCAGAGCATCTGCTTTTCTTGAAGCTCTTGCTTTGGCCCATTTTGTGACATAATCTGTAGCTATTAAAATGTACATGCTTGGGTGCTACGTGTAGCTGAATTAATGGGTCCCACAAATTGAATGCCCCATTTCATAAAGGGTTCTAGAGCTTTAATAAGGTGCAAGGGCATCATGTCCTTCTTTTGTGGTTTAGAACATCATTGGTACTCATCACATCCTCTGACAAATAGTGCACAACCCTTGAAGAGAGTGGGCCACCAATACCCTGATTGGAGTATTTTTCTTGCCGTAAAATATCTCCTACGAAGTGTCCACCAACTACCCCCTGGTGTGCTTGTTCGATGATGTACAAGTATTCATCCTCCCTAGGCAATGCCTTAATATATCATCCTTACCTCGTCTATAAAGAGTTCTAACAACAATTAATTGGTAAGTTTCTTTAAGCAACTTCCTTGCTAGATCTTTCCTTAACTTCTTTGCCTCTGGAAAACCATTAGCAAGAAAGTTAATAATTTTCTGACTCCACTTTGGTATGGCCTCAACTTTAAATAGTGTATTATCAAGTAGATCATCATCTTTTCCAGTCGGTGTTTCACCATTAGGTACAGGAGATAGATGATCAGCAAGGACACGTTTCTTGCTAGGTCTTATCACTACTGTGAAATCAAACTTGAGAAGCGTCAATAGCCACTTAGTGATTCTTCTTGTGGAGTAAGGTTTATTGACAAGGTATAGCACGGCTTGATGATCAACATAGAAAACAAATTTATTAGCTAGAAGGTAACGTCAAAATTTCTTCACGACAAATACATTCCTAAACCTTCATGGTTTATAGTGGTATAATTCATCTTAGCCTCACACAACTGTTGACTGGAAAAACTTATAGGGTATTCCAGTTTATGTTCACCTGACTGGGCTAGGACGCATCCAATTGTAAAGTTAGAAGCATCAATATGCACATGGAAGATAACATCCTAGTTTGGTACTCGTAGTATGAGAGCACTAGCCAGAGCTTACTTTAATGGGTCATAGGTTTGTTGGCATTCTTTTGTCCACTCAAATATAATGAGAATCTTGTACAAGGGCTGCAATCTCGGCATAGAAGATGATGAATTGTCTATAGGAGCCTACATGTCCCATAAACCTTTAGACTCCCTTGTAGTTTGTTGGAGGGGATAATTCCAAGGTAACTCTGATTTTACTCTCATCTATGGAAATCCCATTTTTGGACACTATATGTCCTAAGATGACTCCGTGTTTAACCCAAAATTGGCATTTGAATGGGTTTAAAGATAGGTGATAAAGTCTGCATCATTCAAATACCTTTTGTAAGCAAGATAAATGCTCTTTCTATGACGAATGAATGCAGAAATCATCTAAGAAAGCTTCAAGAAACGTCCTTAGAAAATCTTTAAAGGTAGTGTTCATAAGTCATTCAAATGTGGCCAGTGTATTTGTTAAGCCAAATGGCATAACTCTATAAGCATAAACTCATGTTTTATAAAAAAAGTAGTTATCGCTTGATCCTCCCAACGATCAATGGACATTTGGCTGTGTCCTAAATACCCATCTAAGAAGTTGTATGCGTCCTTACCAGCTACTCATTCGAGTACGTGTTCTGAATACAGCAAGGGATAATGATCTTGTCTTGTTATTACTGTGCTCATCTTTTTGAGATCGACACATACTCATAATTTTCCATTCTTTTTTGATACAACCACAATGGGTGACACCAAGTCTGAATGATCAGTTTCATAGATGAATCCACATTCGATAAGCTTTTCTATCTCATCTTTAACAATGTTAGCATACTTTGGATTCATTGGATAAGGTCACTGAGATGGACAAGTTTAGCGTTTAGTACCATGGGGATTGTGTGTTGCACAATCTCAGCGTACTCCCTCCATATCATGGTAAGTCCATGCAAAGCAATCCTTATATTCCTTGAGAAGATCAATAAGTTAACCTTTCTAATTCGGAGTGAGGTCTTTTGCTATAAAGATTGGCTTAGGTTCTTCCCCTCTACTATGCCCTTGCATGAAAAAATAGATTCCATGTGACTACATATACGCTATGATTGTCATTGAAAAATGGTGGTAGAAGACAGCTATCAAATACCAAGATCTACTAATACAGACGGTGGAGCCATACACATTCCTCAATAACAAGGATGCTACTTAATGTACTGAGCTTCACAACTTGAAGTGGCTATTGTCGAAAAAACCACTATATGACACCATAGTGTTAGAACATCATGCCCAATAGTTGTCAGTGTAGGTGGACAAGCATAAAGAAAACACATTGTTGCTTCGTTGCTTGCCAATGCTGAAGCTAGGGAAATTTTGAAATGTGCTTAACTATGACAAGACGGGTACTGCATAGAGATAAAGGCATCTAATAGTTTGCTGAGAAGGGGTAGTATTAAAAGCTTCTTTGAGATAGCAAGATGCCCCCCCTCAAGTGGTATAAACTAGATACCCAAATAGTAATGCAAAGACCCAATGTCTGTAATTGAAAATACATGCTATATGTCACAAGCAAATCATCAAGGCCAATTTCTGCTCAATCTGTTGAATGTCAGCAGAGCAATAGAAGACTGAATGAATGGCTGTAGCCCAATTATCATATTCCAATGCATCAAAAGGATAAATAGACTTCTCATTTAAAACTAAAACAACAAGGGTGGAACCAGCAAAATATGATGCATGTCCAAGAGGCAATGCATGTCCGACTTGACACGTTATCAGCAGAGAACTCAAAGACTGTATCCTCTTCAATTAATGCATCACCCATGGCATCCTGATGATCAAAGGGTTGTGGAGCTGGAGCAATCTGGGAAAGTGGGGCTGTTGAATTTGCAAAAGCAGAAGGCTGATTCAAAGCCAAAGCGGGCTCAGCTAAGTCAGCAATAAGCAGAGGATGTAGGCATTGTGGGACAACATCAATGTATAAGGTGTCAAGGTCCACTGAATGCCAATACATCAGAAAAATAACATGTGTCAATGGTCAAGCCGTTAAGGTGGAATCAGTGGGGTGGGCAGATTGGGTTGATTTAGTAAACCTTGGCCAAGAAAGTGCTAATATAACAATATGTCAAGTGGGCGCAATAAAGCATACATCCAGCCACACCATGAGAGTATAAGGCAACCTCTCAATATGACAATATACAAGAGATGTATAATCCCACACAGATTGATGTAAAGAAATCTTGAATTATGCATAGTGACAAGATAACCAAGCTGAAGATAATGTAACACTATGACTCCATTAGCATCCATGTCAATGAGCTACAAAGGAGAGGTAACTCAAATCAAGGAGCTCAAAAAGAAAGTAATACATATCAGCAAAAAGTAAACATCACTGCATACACGTATGTCTCCAAGACATACGTGTCTCCAAGACATCACAAAACTAAGAGGTCAAATGCATAAGTGACTGAAGACATCACCAATTATAGACAACATGTGTCCCCCCTCAAATCCATCAATCATAGAGACAACTCTATTGACAATTGCTACAAAGCATAATCAACTGAGGACAGATCATCACTAGGAGAAATGTTAGGCATAGCACCAACTGACAATCTTGATTTTCGGTGTACAGATCATTGCTAGGATCAAATTCATGTTATCATCACCCAAGAGTAGGTGCAATTGCATACATACGGATATGTCATCGCATTAGACAAATATACATAGATAAACCATCGAACTAGTTTCTATCACTTCTCCAGAGGTGCAAGGCAGCTCAATCATGATGAAGGCTAGCACTAATAGCGATTGCACTGCTTTAAATAGAATGAATTAACATAAACTAGCTGGTCGTAACTTGGATGACAACTTCGAAAGTAATTTGCATGTCCAACAATACAAAAGAAAGATATACCAATGGAAAGTCCAGGTTGATTCCCAAACTTACCTAAGCCAAAGTGCAAGCTTGACTCCATGTGTCATGTGAGAGTCTATCTAGTCACAAAGCTTCAAACCATCAACTTCATCATGTAGAGCATAGCTATGTGCTATGACATCCTCACTCACATCATCAGCGTCCAAGAGTAGGTGCAAGTTCATGCATACAAGTATGTCACAATTGTACAAAGATCTTCATGGATAAACCATCAAACTATACTTCCATCACTTCTCCAGAGGTGAAGGGCACACTTAGTTCACTTGGGAATCCAACGGTGTTGATCAAATCCTGATCGCGATGCCTCTTTCCAACCATAGATCCCTCCTGATTCATGATGTGTGTCAGTCATGAGGGAATGCTAATAGTGAACGGTTTCCAAAAAGTTGGATTTTCCATCATCGCTTAGAATAAGAAGTCAAGAGAAGTGGGTGGGAAGAAGATCACACTTATAACTGTCGGGGCTCAGAGCATCTGTAGTACCTACTTTGTTGGAATTTGGTTCTTCCCCAAACCTTCTGTTAGTGAATAAAGTTGTGGCCTTGCTAACACCTGCTGGAAGCTCATCAAAGAGGTCCTCATCTTCTTCAATGGGATCAAGCTACTCATCCTTTGAAGCATAAAGTTACCATCACTTTTTTGTCTTGCTTCTATAATCTCCATTGAGGAGGGACTGCTGTAAGCTTTGTATATAACAAAGGTTCTCTAAAGTGTGACTAAGTGCTTTGTATCTGATGTTTTTATGTTTGTATAATGGGTTATTATCACATGAATTTTGGGTCTAAGCTTATGTTTGTCCTGAGCGAGAGAGATCAAACTCTATTGGTATGGGTTCAACTGCATCAATTCAGAGTGTTTGGGTAGGCTTAAAAAATGAAGCATGGATTGCTAGTAGGCATTGGATCTCTAGATTGTATGATTTGTTGAAGGAAGATCGACAATAGGTAGCTGGATTTGGACTGGGTAATCTTAGGTTGTTTATGGTGGGAGAGAATTAGGGGAAGCATAACAACTAGGACTGTCATGTCTTGGATCCAGATGTCATGAGGAGCAAGGAAGGTAGGATTCTTTGAGTTGCCAAGAGGGAAACCAACATGAAGCAAATATGATGCCAAGATGAGAGTGAAGCTAGACATACCTAGACTTGAATGAGGGATTTTGTACATAACTAGAGAGTGTTTAGTTGGAAAACAATTGGGCTGGGTTGTTTTGAGATTGAAGGGAGAGGAGGAACCATTAATCCTAGGAAACATGTGAGATATATTTGGGTTGATCAATCATCCTACTAGCACCTTAGGTTTGATCTTACTCGGAGAGGATGGTATAATAGCAAAGATGATCATGGAAAGGAATCATAGGATGGTGTTCATATGAAGTTTGAGGGGTGTGAGAATCTCTGGACTTAAAGGATGGGGGAGATGCCATGAGTTGGGTCAACTTTCTCAAAGCAAGTAAGACAGGTTTGAGTCTAAGTAGGAAGGTTGTTATATAGTCAAAAAAGTGGTCAAAGTATGAGCTATGATCATAGGAGGTTTAATGGGGCTTAAAGAGGTTGAAAATCGATTGGTCTAGAGGACTAGGGAAGAGCAAGGAGTTGCATCCATCCATCCAAAGAGGTTGCAACTATTGGTTTAGGCTTCTTTTGGTTCACAATAATTATGATGATATCACTTGGGTTGGTAAATGCTTTTGGAATAGGTGATTTTTGAGTCCCAATCTCTTGTATCTGTATATCTCTCACTTATGTGTCTGGTGTTCTTATACAGGCCATCACCTGAGCGTTCACATTTTGGTGCCCCCATTGAGGAATGAAGAGCTTTTGTTAAGAGAACCAAGCTACTCTTGACTTTCTGAAGAAGGAAAAGTTTGTTGAAGTGCTGCATGGGAGGATTAAGGAGAAGGTGGAACTGAAGGACCTAGGCACATTTGATGAGGTTGTGAGGATGGCAATTGAGCAATGGAGAAAGAAGCTGAGGAATTAGGAGCTGGCTAGGAAAGACAAGAAAGTAAGCAGACTTGTGGAGGCTACCTTGGCTATGGGTATGCATGTATAGAGGGAAGTCCATGTGGAAGTCCCAAGGGTTGTCAATATAGGGCAGAGTGGGCTGCATACAAGAGGTTCATGAGTTGTCTTAACAAGTGAGAAGTCTGAATTTGGTTGTGTTGGAGATGCTTGGAGTTGATTGGAATTAAGAACACCCCAAGGTCTGATTGATCATGTGAATTTGCTAGAAACATCCTCGAAAGAAGTGGGTGAAGCTAATGTTTTGGCCAGAGTGGGCTATGTTGGTAACCTTACTGGATCTTCAAATGAAGATGCAGGTTTGACTAGTGAGAAGATAAGCCTTGATGTTTGTGTGAAAAGGTATTTGGATGGATTAGATGATGGAAAAAATTTGGATCAAAGTTTGATGGAGTCAATGGTAGAAGGCCCATGTGTTGATATTCATAGAATTATGGAGCTGAATGCTGAGATGCCTTCTAAGAGAGCTAGTATAGATCTGGAGGATGGTATTGTGAGACAACAATCTGAATGTGCTCTAAAGGTGACATGGAGCTCAATGGCTATTGAAGATGATGTGTGTGGTCAAGTGGAGTTAGATGATGCTTCTCCATGTTTTATTAGTACATTCTTTAATGAGATTGATGTTGCTTGCTTGCTTTGAAAAGGTTGCTGAGGGTGTTGCTGCAGTTGATGCTGAATCTTTGGAGATAGGTGGTGTGGATGTCCAGCCGAGTGGCTATGATGAGCTAGATGAGATGGTGTCAGTGTGTGAGCATAATAGTGTTGGCAAGGGTTGCCATGAAGTTCTTGGGGATATGTTTGTAGATTGTGTAGATGCATTGGTTAAGGAGACAGAGCATGTTGTATGTGTAATCATAGGGTTGGATCAGGAAGATCACATGGAGGAGGACCTTGGCACAGTTGAAGATGCCATGATCATGGAGAGGATCTCCGAGATGGACCTAGAGGACTGTGGGCACAAGGAGTACTTGCCTTGCATGGTGGGTCATGCACCACTGCTTTTGAATGAGATACAAATGTATTTGTCTCAGGTATAGTGTAGTCGAGTTGTTTGTTTTTTTAGACTGTCATATGATGATGCTAATGTTCTAGAGGATTTGGGGGTTTATAACATGTTGGACATTGCTAAGCCACTAGTGTGTGGTGAGTGGATAAATGTGAAGTTTGCAAAAGATATGCATGCAGTGTGTGATAGGTATGAAGCTCTTCTATGGAATGTTGTTTCTTATGATGCCTTAGTTTTTGTGTTTGATGCTGCCTGGATACAGTGTGCTGGTGAGGAATGTAGGACAACTTAGAAATTTAATGAGTATGTTTCTTAAGTTTTCTTGGATGCTAAGGAGTCTCTATGTTGATGGTTGCTCTCAGGACTATGATAACGAGTATGTGCGGGACGAGATGCAGTGGGCTTGTATGAGCTGCAAGAGAGTTCAAGATTTTGATTAGAGTTTTGATCAGGGAGATGTAGGTTTTGTTGTGTGTCAAGAAGATGTTTGTAGGGAGGGTCGTGATGTTTGGTCCACAATGTTGATAGGGATACAGCTACAGGGAACCTTTGAAGCCCATATCATATGTGATGTCTTGGAGGATGCAAAGCAAATATATAGGCGATTAGATCCTAGTGGCGGTAGTCTGTTGTAGGGAATGGAGTTGTATATATTCCCTTGGGAATTCCTTGCACCATAGAAAGACTATAGGAACTAACCAAGGTCATGGGGCTTTTCCCAAGCGCACTCAGGAGCATAAAACAACTAAACTGAGAAGCTAATCTTCCACAACCTAGCCCATGTTGAAATTTGAGCATTGTGATGAGCTATGGTGGATCAAACACTAGAATCAACATCATTAACAAAGTGATTAGTAAATAATTAAGATGTAATTAGTGGGTAATTAACAAATAGATTAATGTAGGCATGGATAATCAAAAACCAGCAAATTCTCATTAGGGCAATGCCTGAATTTATAGAGTTTACATCAAGCATCAAATCCCACTGATTTCTCCATGATTCACTCCACCTCTTTTCCCTGATTCTCTCCATCTCTTCACTTTTCCTAGAATATCTCCCAGAATATCTCCACACTTTCCAGAATATCTCCACACTTCCTAAATCTTCTCATGCTACCCTTTATTCTCTCCCAGTAGATTCTTCTCACCTTTTCACAGGTTCTTTCACATTTACACATTCTCTTTTACAGCCTCTAACCAAGGGCTTGTTCCCGCACACACATTC
Organism: Cibotium barometz; assembly: GCF_041138505.1. Lineage (NCBI taxonomy): Eukaryota > Viridiplantae > Streptophyta > Polypodiopsida > Cyatheales > Cibotiaceae > Cibotium > Cibotium barometz. The sequence continues at coordinate 57,197,980 of NC_141067.1, forward strand.
ACTTGTATTTTCAACACCTCCCCTCAAGTGAATACTCCTAGTACACCTAGACCCTATACCAAGTTTGCCTCCCCTTACTTGATAGTCCGCGACTAGTGCCTATACCTCCCCTCAAGTTATCTTAGCACACCTGGACCCTATATCAAGTTTCTCTCTTACTTGATAGCCTGCGACCAGTGCCTCGAGTCCCTAAACTCATAGTCCTTGACACACTCTCTCTCTATGTGTCCAAGGCTTACTATAGTTGCCCGCGACCTTGACTAAAGTGCTCACACATACATCTACCTACCACGTGGCCTACATCATCGGTGGCTCAGAGGTGGTTTTACTTTGTTGGGGCAGGTTACATTGGGTTGTGGGGTCTCTCTCTCTCTCTCTCTCTCTCTCTCTCTCTCTCTCTCTCTCTCTTTCAGAGATTTTCACATGGCTCCTCACTCTTTGGAGCCTCACATCTTCTCTTGTCTTCGGTCTTCTTGTCGTGGCAGCTTCTCTTCGCGCGTCCATGTCTTTCTCTTCTTTCAGTCTTCTTGGGGCAGCTTCTCTTCTGGTGTCCATGTCTTCCTTTAGCTTTTCTTCTAGATCTTCTTGGTGTGGATCTTCCTCTTGGAAGGAGATGTTCTTCTTCTTTCATGGGGCTGGGGCCATAAGCTTGTATGTCAGGTCTTCTTGCTCCATGTGAGCAGTATGTTTAAATGTTTTGCTGACAGTTTCTTTGGGCTTTTGATGTTCATCTTGTGTCATTATGTAATGCAAACCCAAATTTATGCGAGAGGTCTTACCTCTTGCCTTATTCTGGACAAGGGCAGTGTCTGATCCCATATTTACACTGATGCAATGTGCCCAATACATAATGCGTATAGCATCCATTCTTATGCACATTCCCAAATGCAACTCTGGCTATGAATAATCTTGATTTTGAGTGAGATTTACAGGCATTAACCAAGGGTTAAATGCAAAATGTTGATTATCACAATTTTATCAGCACAATTTTCCTAAAAATTACATTAAATCAAGGGTAACCAATTTGTACGGAATGGTTGGAGTATCAAACCAACTCCGAATTGCAATATGAAGTTATAGGGATCTGTATGAGATACCTAATGGTTAATTTGAACCCTCAATTGCACCAAAATATAGTGATTAGCATTGATTAATCCACTGATTAGCAAATTAATCCACTCTTTTGTGTGTAGAAAACAGAGTATGCGGGGAGTCCAGATCTGGTGCCTTAGACTTCAAATGAGCTCAAATGCTTTCAAAGGCATCAATAGCCAATGAGTCTAGTAGAGGATTAAGCCAAGAAACACAAGATTTGACCAAATATTGAAAGCTTAATCTCTGTTTTACCAAAGTCACCTGCAGATTTGATGAAGAGCTTGGATCTCACTGTAGACTTGATGAAATTGAATTCTGTCTTCACCAGCTTGTAGAGCATGCTTGAAAACATTTTGGGCCAAATGGAATTAGAGACCTTTGATTTGTAGAAGCTGCAATGTTAATTTTTCTCAGAAAAAAACGTGCCTGTAATTCGGGCTACCGCCGGCGATTCGCGCTGATTTGCTTCAATTCCTTCAAGTAGCTTGTAGCCCCTTGAGTGTAGTTTAAGCTCCTAAAAGGGCTTGGCCTAATTTGAAGTGTGCAAGGAGAATGAACTCCTCCACTGGGTGGGGGTACAGAACCTAGTTGAAAAATAACTAAAAATTGGATTATTTTCTAATTATCTATTAATCTTGATTAATTAAATAATGGGCTCATAAATCTGATGGATTCTAGGCATGGCTCTGATACCATGTTGAAATTTGAGCATTGTGATGAGCTATGGTGGATCAAACACTAGAATCAACATCATTAATAAAGTGATTAATAAATAATTAAGATGTAATTAGTGGGTAATTAACAAATAGATTAATGTAGGCATGGATAATTAAGATGTAATTAGTGGGTAATTAACAAATAGATTAATGTAGGCATAGATAATTAAGATATAATTAGTGGATAATTAACAAATAGATTAATGTAGACATGGCTTTGATACCATGTTGAAATTTGAGCATTGTGATGAGCTATGGTGGATCAAACACTAGAATCAACATCATTAACAAAGTGATTAGCAAATAATTAAGATATAATTAGTGGGTAATTAACAAATAGATTAATGTAGGCATGGATAATAAAAAACCAACAAATTCTTATTAGGGCAATGCCTGAATTTATAGAGTTTACATCAAGCATCAAATCCCACTGATTTCTCCATGATTCACTCCACCTCTTTTCCCTGATTCTCTCCACCTCTTCACTTTTCCCAGAATATCTCCCAGAATATCTCCACACTTTCTAGAATATCTCCACACTTCCTAAATCTTCTCATGCTACCCTTTATTCTCTCCCAGTAGATTCTTCTCACCTTTCCCAGTAGATTCTTCTCACCTTTCACAGGTTCTTTCACATCTACACATTCTCTTGTTCCCGCACACACCCTATTCACTTGTATTTTCAACAGCTCACAATTGCATGGGCAAAGCATGTCACTCACCTTGTAATTCTCATAGGAGACGATGTTGCCGCGCAGCCACACTCCAAAGCTCCACTCTAACACTGTCGTCGCACTCTAAAGGAAGCTAGACCCTCCTCTCACTCAATCTCCCTCTCTCACATGCACTCACACGTACACAATGAGCATATAATAGCTTTAATTGAATTAGGCAAGCAAGCGAGACACACAAGAGAGCAAGAGAGTAGAGAAGAAGAGCACTCTATTAGTTGCACAAGAGAATGAATGGTGAGAATACCAAATGACCCTTATCTTGGCCCCCCAAACCTTTACACCTTGGGTGGCCATACTTAAAATATAGGTCCATGGCTATCCACCAGGGTTGCCTAGGTTTGTGTAAACACTTAATCTAAGCATGATGCAATCTCCATAATTAATCCCGTGGCATGCCTTTCATAGACAAGCAACGATCCCACATGTAAAATATACAATGTAAACATTTTTAATGTCAACGACCAAATGAAGTGATGGTTACCAATGGATGGAATCAACGCTAGAGATGTGTCTAATGAGGGTTAACATGGCCCCCTTCCTGATGTAGATTCTATCCTCAGAATATGTCAATGAAGATTCATCGAGGCTTTTGCTGGATGCATATTGGCATTGGAAATGTCGAAGGTCTGCAAGCAAGGCAACATGATACCACAAGTAAGGTGTTCTTATGGAAAATAATGGAATTTAAGCATAATGCAAACACTAATCAAGCAATGAGAAAAGATTTAAGACAAGAGTAATATTAAGGTTGCTCCAAATTTAATCTAAACTACGATAGAACAAAAAGCATGCCTCGGGTTATGACCTTCGAAGTCCTACCTAGATCACCCATGGCGATGGTTATTTTCTTGTGGGTTTTTTAATTTATTTTTTATTTTTTATTTTGTGTGTTTTTTTTGGGTTTAAACTAGTTTCACTTTTACAATTCACCTAGAAGGTTCTATTCTGACTAAAGAGATAACACTAAGGTAGGTGGAGTACTTGGCATACTCTAAGGTTGATCTCAAGGAGGATTGAACTAGGACTAAACTCTAAATGGTTATCCAAGTAATAACTAGAAAATTGATAGACTAGTTACATAATGATGTAAGAAGGCACTCAAACAAACACTAAATGGAGAATCATAAAAAAGATTGAAACAATAGGAAAAGGTGAGGATGGGTTAGAATACACGTGGGCAATGAGGAAAATCCTATCCATATCGAGGTTGCCCGTCCAATGTAAGTTGTAAATTTGGATCTGGTGTACATGACTGCACCTCAATAACCTATAAATCAAACTCATATAGCAAGCTCATCGTCAGATATCCTTAGTTCATGAGCATGCTCCTATTCTTCGTCTCACTAGGTTGATTTCCCCACTCACTTTGGTTTGCTTCATATATATATGTGTCCTCTGGGTATACTAGGCAATGGTTTGTGTGCATGCTCACTGTAATATGGCATTGCTACTATAGGTAAGTGAGCTAAGTAGCTACCGTGAGCTAAGCTTTCTAGGAACTCACCCACCGCGTGCTTCAGAAGGGCGTGCTTCAGAAGGGACAAGGAAGCAAAAACATTACTGCAATAAATATGACGGTGTAAGTCCATAAGTTCTTACCCTCCTTCCCTACTCTACAAGCTATTCCTGTGCAGTTCTATCTTGATAGGGTCCTCCCATTGGGTAATTTATACTCACGTGATCGTATCGTTGTGGTGTCTCTCCTACCATGGATATGTGAATAGTCCTATCCCATATCGCCTAAAATAAGTTCTACAATGTCAACATAAGCAAGACACTGCGTACAACATGCAATGCATGATGCAAGGGGATGGAACTGTATGTAGAACAGATCCACATAGGTGGCTCCACAATATATCTCCCCTAGTGGTACATAAAAATAGCGTGAGTAGGTCTGGAAAGAAGGAATCCTTAGCTGCCCTTGATAATACCATTCCTAGCAATCCGGGTCTAGGATAGGGTCACTCGTGTCGGTCCACGAAAAGTCCATGCTCACGGATTGTAGTCAAATCAGAGTCGCAATTCATTCTTTTATTTGACATGTACTCTTTCTCATCATCTTTTAAATTTCTTTTTAATTTTTATGGTTAGTTAGATTTTTAGTATGTGTATAGTTGCTATATTGCTGTACACTCTTAGTTTGAGCTATATTGGCATGAGTTAGCTTTTTTCCAAAGGGCTCCCTCGATATGGACATGAACTTTGTCAGGGAGGAAAACGTGGAGCGTAAAAGTAATGATATTATTATAATTTCCCTCTTCCTGCTTTCTATCATACCTTGTCCTCTCAGAAGGTATTGTAGGAGTGGCGGCAGTGAAACTAGTGGTATACTTTTATGTTTTGGTATCCAAATACAATGGTTACTCTCGTAGAAGCCTTGATCTTTTAATAAGCATTTGGGGATCTATTTGGGGTAGCTTGAAACTTGGACTTCGTGTGTTGATTCTTGTGTTGAACTCCCTTTTGCTTGGTTGGTTGAAACTTGGACTTCCTGTGCTGATTCTTGTGTTGAAGTCCCTTTTGCTTGGTTGGTTGAGCTGGTATGGATGGAGAAATCTTGGGAACCCATTTCAAGCTAGATTTGGGTTGCCACTCTATAGCTCGTCGTATCTGTTCATTCTTTTGATATGCAAGTGTTTGCTATGTGGAGGAAGAAGAATCGAGAGTTTTTTGAATAGTGGACATTGAAGTCGAGGGGATTTCCATAGATTTTATGGATGTTGAAGCTTCCTCCTTGTTAGTGACCCTCAATAATAGTGAGAGGTGGAAGGGGTTTATGAGTAGATTGTTCAGCTATGGGTCACTCACAGAGACGTAGCCTATTGACTAGTCAATCATACGAGTTGTTCAGCTACCTTTTACCTTGAAGGAGGTATCTACGAGTTGGGGTTTTCTCATCTAGTTCCATGAATTGAAGGAAATTAGATTATAACTAGCCGTCATATCAAGTAATGCATTATAAAGAATTTTACCATAAGGGCTAAGCAATTGAATTTGTACAGGTTCTATGTGCTCTTCTGTGTCTCCTTCAACCTCTCCCACAAAGGCTTGTGTAGTAGGCTTAAGGTTTTCTTCTCATCATTGTTGCAGTTTGGCTCGTCTTTCCCTTTCCTTCTCTTGGGCTTGGGTCTTCTTTTGAGGAGCCCTTTCCTTGGCGGCTTTCTTGTCATGATAAGCATGTAAGGATTCTTCGGTAAGGGGTTTATAGTATTTTTTTAAACTTAAACCATTAAGGAAATTGAGAGTTTCAACTCCGTCAAGAGTCTTAACACATATAGTTCCTTGTAGAGTAACTTCAGAAACCCTAATGGTCCCTTTCCAGTATATTTAAGCCTTTTCTTTTCATTGCAGACCCCATACATACGTACAAGATCTCCTACCTTGATCTACTTGTCCTTGAGATTTTGGTCAAACCACTTCTTTTGTTGGTCCTTTTTTGTCAGCAAGTTTTGCACTAGAATTTGTCTTTTCTTCGTAAGTTTTTCTTAAAAAAATAACTGGGTCAGCCAATTCATTACCATATAGCTTTTCACTTACAGCTACCCTTAAGATAGGGATCATGAACTCCCAAGGCATTACTACCTCAAGTCCATACACCATCTTAAATGGCGTGCAGCCAATTGCAACTTTGTATGATGTGCAATAGGCCCATAAAGCTGCTATGAGCTTAGACTCCCAGGCAGTGCGCCGAGCTTCAACAGTCTTTGTTAGTATCAAAATAAGAACCTTGTTGGTGCTGGGGTGCTCTCTGCTTGGCCATTTGCCTGTGGGTAATATGGCATTGACTTATGGTTATTACATCGTTGATGAAATGCTTATCTTGATCACTCACTAGCTCAAATGGGCATCCAAAGCGGATAATGATGTTCTCATAAAGAAACTTAGTAGTCGCCATGGCATCTTGCTTCAGCCCATTTGGTTACATAATCTGTGGCAACAATGATAGAGCGTGCTTGTGTGCCATGTACAGTATGTATAGTAGGACTAATAGGGCCAATGAAATATAAGCCCCAATTTTCCAAAGGCTTGTTGACTCTAATAGGATGTAGTAACATCATGTCCTTATTTTGTGGCTTTGCACAAGGTTGGCACTCGCCACATCCCTTAACAAATAGTGCACAATATTTGAAGAGTGTGAGCCACCAATACCCTGATTGGAGTATTTTTCTTGTTATAACGTCGCCTGCTACAAAAATAAGTTGGTAAGGTGCACTCTATTTTAGCAACTTTCTTGCTAAATCTTTCCTCAGTTCCTTTCCTTTTGGAAAACCATTAGCTAAAAAGTTAACAATTTTCTCACTTCATTCTAGAATATCCTCGACCTTGAAGAGTGTAGCATCCGATAACTTGTCATCAACCCCGATTGGTGCTTCGCCATTAGGTATGCAGGATAGATAGACGATTCGCCATGACATGTTTCTTGCTAGGACTCACCAACCACTGTAAAATCGAAAAAGAATTAACAACCACCTTGTGATCCTTCCCGTGGAACATGGTTTGTTTACCAGATATAACAAGGCTTGATAATCAACATAGAAAACAAATTATTAGAAAAAGAAGGTAATGCCAAAATTTCTTTACAGCATAACCCATTGCTAGCCCTTCATGCTCAGTGGTGGTGCAATTGATTTTAGCTTCGTCTAGTTGCCAACTTGTAAAACTAATAGGATAGTCCAATTTATGCTCCCCTGGCTGTGCTAGGACACATCCAATTGTGAAATTAGAGGCAACAATGTGTATATGGAAGATGAGTTCCCAGTTAGGTGTTCGTAATATTGGAGCATTGGCCAAGGTTGCTTCAGCAGCGCATCATAATCTTGTTGACACTCCTCGGTCCATATAAATATAATAAATAGCTTGTACAAAGGATGAGCTATTTTTGCGTAGAAAAGAATAAACTGACAGCAGTAGTAGCCGACATGGCCCATGAATCTTTGGACTTCCTTGTAGTTTATTGGTGGGGGTATTCCAAGATGACCTTGATTTTGCTCTCATCAGTGGAAATCCCATTTTTGGACACTATATGTCCAAGAATAATTCCGTGTTTCACCCAAAATTGACATTTGGAAGGGTTTAAGGATATGCGATAAAATTGAAACCTCTTAAATACCCTTTTTAGGCATGTTAGGTGCTCTTTCCAAGATGAATGAATGCATAAATCATCTAGGAAAGATTCGAGAAACTTTCTTAAGAAGTCCTTAAAAGTAGTATTCATAAGTCTTTGGAATGTAGCTGGTGCGTTGGTTAGATTGAATAGCATAACTCTGTAAGAATATACACCATTCTCAGGCAGCAGTGACAAAAGCTATTTGGCTTGGTCCTTAGGTGCGATCAAAATTTGGTTATAGCCTGAGTATCTATCCAAAAAGCTATGAGACTCCTTGCTCGCAACTCGTTCGAGAACATGTTGTAAATATGGCAAGGGGTAGTGATCCCTGCGCGTGGCAACATTCACTTTCTTGAGATCAACACACACACTAAGTTTTTCATTCTTCTTGGGCATAACCACAATGGGTGAAACCCATAATGAATGTTCAATCTCATAGATAAATCCACACTTAATGAGTTTATCAATCTCTTCCTTAACAATTCTTGCATATTTGGGGTTCATTGGATAGGGTTGTTGTTTGATTGGTTTAGCTTTGGGTACCATGGGAATGGGGTGATGTACCACCTTTGTAGGAACTCCCTTCATGTCACGGTCTGTCCATGCAAAGTAATCCCTATACTCCTCAAGGAGAGATATAAGTTTAGCCTCCTCATCAGCTGTATTTAAGTCCTTGGCTGTGTAGACATGGTTAAGGTCTTCTCTTGGTTCAGCCAAGTCTATTTCCTTAACATTTGTAGGCCCATCATAAAATCCTCCACTCTCACTTGTGGGATTATGTTTGTCATTATCAAACACTAACTTGCATTCCCCTATGGTGTATGACTTGTAATGGTCAGGTGCTAGGTGCAAATTAGGTTCATTTTCCTTACCTTCGTCGGTTGCTTGAGCTGCAAGACAAAGTCTATCTTTGTTTTCGTGAGAAGAGAGATGAGAATTCAAAGTTTGAATTTGTATTGTGATTGATGAGAATTTGTGATATGGAGCTTGGTTTGAGTTATTTTGATTGATTTTGTTGAGATAGAGCAACTATGGGTGTATATCTGATGTTTTGGTAGTCAGAGCTGACTTATAGCTGAAACAATAATCTTCTGTTGAGAGGATTCGGTGTCAGATAGAGTCAGAAGGGTGTTAGCTACAGTCAGCTATGCATCAAGGGTGATTCAAGGGTGATTAGTTGGAGAGGTAAAGTGATAGATATGATCTCTTTGGGTTGAAGGAAGTAGTTTTGAGTTTAGTCTAATAGTCAAAAGACTAACAGTAGTCAGCACTCAGTTCAGTCCACTAACCAATCAGAAAGTCAGCTATGGACATCAAAGAGTCTTTGGTGTTATATCCTTAAGAAATTCCTAATGCAAAAATGCAAAATGTGCAGAAAACACAGAAATATCTGTGTTGTTAATCCTTCCCTAATTTCTTTTTTAATTTTGATTTTGTTACGAGTCAAAATTGGGATAAACGCTATGCTAGGAAATCGATTTTGTGGTCTTTTTAACCCAATTCTTTCAATTTAATCTTCAATTGACTGTTTCTTAATTTTGAAGTTGAAAAATGCAAAAAACCACAAAATCGAACTTGTAAATGATAAGTGGAAGGAGAATTAACGTAAATGCACAATAACTTACTAGAAATGAAAAACATGTAGAAATTGAACGATATGTAGAAATTGTAGATTTTAACAACAATGCCACAAAATGGACACATTTTCAACAATTCAATTCTACACTTCTTGAAAAAATAGAAAATAGAATTCATTCACACACACATGCATTCAAAATGCATCGTGACTATGCGGCAGAAAAATAGAAAATGCAGAAAACCACAAATTGAACTTGTAAATGATCAGTGGAAGGAGAATTAACCTAAATTCACAATAACTTACAGGAAATGAAAAACATGCAAAAATTGAGAAACATGTAGAAATTGTAGCTTTTAACAACAATGCCACAAAATGGACACATTTTTAGCAATTCATTTCTATACTTCTGGAAAAAATAGAAAATAGAATTCATTCATACACACACATGCATTCAAAATGCATTGTGGCTATGCGGTAGGGCTATTCCCTGGCAGCAGTGCCATTTATGGGAAGCCCTTGTATCATAGAAAGAGTGCATGAACTAACCAAGGTCGTGGGGTTTTTGCCCAACTCCACTCGGGAGCATAAAACAGCTCAACTCAGAAGCTAATCTTCCATAATCTAGCATGGGTAAAGCATGTCACTCACCTCGTAAATTCTTGTGCTCGGATTCTCGTAGGAGACAATGTTACTGCACAACCACACTCCAAAGCTCCACTCCAACGCCGCAGCCGCACTCTAAAGGAAGCTCGACCCTCCTCTCACTTCAATGTCCCTCTCTCACATGCACTCACACATACATAATGAGTATATTATAGCTCTAATTGAATTAGGCAAGCAAGTAAGACACACAAGAGAGCAAGAGAGTAGAGAAGAAGAGCACTCTATTAGTTGCATAAGAGAATGAATGGTGAGAATACCAAATGACCCTTATCTTGGCCCCCCAACCTTCGCACCTTGGGTGGCCATACTTAAAATATAGGTCCATGGCTATCCAAGGCTGGCTAGGCTTGCACAAACACTTAATCTAAGCATGCAATCTCCATAATTAATCTTGTGGTGCGTCTTTCATAGGCAAGCAATGATTGTACACGCAAAATATACAGGGTTAGCATTTTAATGTCAACGATCGAATGAAGTGACAGTTGCCAATGGATGGCGTCAATGCTGGGGAGGTGTACAATGAGGGTTAACATCCCTTTTGATCTACGTGGAAGGATCAATTGTTCAGAGTACAAAAGTTTTGTGAAACACTTGAAAGTGTTCCAGCAGGGGGGGTTGGGCTATATGTGAGGAGAATTTTGAAGATGCTTGTAAGAAGGATCAGAGTCCCAACAGAAAGCCCATGGTAGGTGTAAATATGAGAAAGAGTAGCTATAGGCAACCCTTAGATTTCTATGGAGTGGTGCTTGGTGGAAGATGATTGAGATGCATGTAGAGGGTGATGAAAACAAGCTATAGGTTATGATATTCATGATGATGATACATGGCCATATGCATCCGACATCCACATGGAACTTGTTCACATAGCAGCAGAGGTGTACTGGGGATGTATGAGTCTAGGAGGGGATGGTCTTAGATGATCATAGAATGACCATGGTGTGGGGATGGTGAGGGATATGTAAAACGATGTTAAGAATGTCCCATGATTGATCATGTATATGATGATGGTGCATTGCTATGTGCATCCAAGGGAAACAAGGGACATGCCCGAGCTTCCGGAGGTAGAGGCTGTGCCTGCAGGAGGGCCTTGCATGACAACAGTCATCTTGGAAGCAAGTGTTGTGGATGACCCCATAGTCATCGACAGCGTTGCTCGCCGGACAATCTTGGGCACCCTACAAAAAGGCAAGAATCTCTGGTTGCTGCTTGTGACGGTCACCCATGGCCAGTTTGGTATGACAGGGGTTTATCAGGCGAGAATTCACCTTGAGCAGGTGGCCTCTGAGCAGCCTGACAACGTACATCTGCATAAGTCAATTCACGAGGTCATCAAGTTATCGGTAGAAGTGGATGCTGATAGCGAACGGTTTCCAGAAAGTTGGATTTTCCATCACCGTTGGAATAAGAAACTAGGCAAAGTGGGTGGGAAGAAGATCACGTTTATGGCATCTGTTGGAATTTGGTTCTTCCCCAATCCTTTTGTTGGTGAATGGAGTTGTGGCCTGGTTGACACCTGCTGGAAGCTCATCAAAGAGGTCTCCATCTTCTTCAGTTGGATCAAGCTACTCATCCTTTGAAGCGTAAAGTTACCATCTTGCTTCTACAAGCTCCATTGAGGAGGGACTGCTGTGTAAGTTTTATATATAACAAAGGTGCTGCGAACTGTGACCAAGTGCTCTGTATCTGATGTTTTTATGTTTGTATAATGGATCATGAATTTTGGGTCTTAAGCTTGTGTATGTCCTGAGCAACAAAGATCAAACTCTGTTGGTATGGGTTCAACTGCATCAATTCACAGTGTTTGGGTAGGCTTCGGAAATTAAGCATGGATTGCTAGCAGGCATTGGGTCTCTGGATTGTATGATTTGTTCAAGGGAGATTGACAATAGGTAGCTGGATCTGGATTGGGTAACCTGAGGTTTATGCTCGGACAGAATCAGGGGAAGCATAGCAACTAGAAGGACTGCTCTGTCTTGGATCCAGATGACATGTGAGGAGTAATGAAGGTAGGATTCTCAGGGGAAGCATAGCAACTAGAAGGACTGCTCTGTCTTGGATCCAGATGTCATGTGAGGAGTAATGAAGGCAGGATTCTCTGAGTTGCCAAGAGAGGAACCCACCTAAAGCAAATCTGATGCCAAGATGAGAGTGAAGCTGGACAGACCTAGACTTAAATGAGGGACTGTGTACATACCCAGAGAGTGTTTAGTTGGAAAACAATTGGGCTAGGTTGTTCTGAGATTGAAGGGAGAAGAGGAACCATTAATCATAGGAGACAAGTGAGATATGTTTGGGTTGATCAATCATCCTAGCAACACCGGGCTATTGAAGATCGTTGGGAGTTTCTTTTGATATTCTACCATTTTTAGGCAGTCCATTTGTGTGACTCTCTTGTGTTTTTCCTTTTTTATTTTTTTGGTTTGGTTTTTTTTTTTTTGGGTTACCACCTTGCGAGCAATAGGTTCTTATGGATGGCTACTCATAATGTACAACTTTTATAGTGCCTTTACATGACACTTATTAATGTTCTCAATTGGAGGAGCATACTTGTAGAGTGTGGAGTCCCTACACCTGTAGAGTATTTACAAAAAACATGAAGTTAAAATAATCAACTTTGAACATAGAGAGAAAATAAAAGAAATCATGTTAAGGAGATGCTACTTAGCATAGTACTTTTAAAGTACTAATTAGTGTTGATGTAATCTAGTTGATATAATGTTGGCTATATAGTACATTTTAAGTACTTTGATAGTACTAAATAGTACTATAAAAGTACTTTGATATAATGTTGGCTATATAGTACTATTTAGTACTTTAATAGTACTAAATAGTACTATAAAAGTCCAATATAGTAATCTAGTACATACAATGCTAGTTGTATCATACACTTTAAGTACTTTGATAAGATTAAAAAATACTATCAAAGTACTAAATAGTATTCAAGTAATGTACTGCATATAATGTTGGTTGTATATTATACTTTAAGTACTTTGATAGTACTAAAAATTACTATGATAGTGCTAAAAGAACTATCACTAATTATGCAGAGCTGGTTTTAGAACATATAAGAACTTTGGCATTACTAATTAAATACCTTTTAAACCTTAATTATGCAATGATGCCTTTTTTAGTACTCAACAATACTTTGAGAGTACTATGTAAACTTGTTGAAACAAATACATTTAATGTGCTATTTAGTACATATCAATACTTTGAAAGTATTGAACGTGTCACTATGTAAAATTCACTATGCTATTTAGTTCATGTCAATACTTTGAAAGTACTAAATGTGTCAATGAATTTCAAGGACAAGGCTAGTTCTTTAGCACAATACAAGACTTTGGTCATACTAAATGATGTTTTTCTAGTGCATTTGACTACTTTAAGAGCATGAAGAGCACTATTTCAATGGAATTCTAGCTTTGGGAGTACTAAACATCACAAGTTAATCTAATAGATGATATACTCCCTATTTAGTACATGTAGGAAGTACATTAGAGTGCTAGAAATGAAATCAAAAACATGCAAGGCAACCTATCCAAGTACTATGTACCACTAATAGTAGGTAATACTTATACTAATACTTCAAGGTATTGAACTACAACCAGAAACTAAACATGGTCAATACCTTACTACACTAGAAGTTTGAAAAAGTAGTTTGTGAACACATATGTGCACTTGATAATCTACCAAATGCCTTACCCATAGTATCCAACCACTTTGCAGGCACTTCTTCCTTGATACACGTTGGATCATGACAATGTGCACTATGTGAGAAAGTGTTTGCCACACAAAACATGTGGTGTGCATGCAAATAAGGAGTAAGTAGTACATCTAAATAGTCTTGCTCAAATACATAACCACAGAAACAACACGTGAAAATGATGCACAACATAAATGCAGTACGATTAAAGAACTAAACTATAAATCAAAGGTCTTCAATTAATGGACTCTGGCGATGCACATTCAAACTTGTCAATGTGGACTTAATGTCCTTTTAAGAATGTTTGGGATGTGCTAATAGACTTGGCTTCACAAGGCTCAAGCCACGTTCAATATAAGAGACATTGTCATCTCCTCTAAATTACATAGGTGTATCATCCCTACCTTGTCTACCTCCTCTTCAATATTCATGCGTTCATCCTGAAGAGTCCCCAAGGTTTCCTTTGCAGCTTGCAATGTAACGTCAAGTTAAATTAATGACTCGTGATAGTCTTCTTTCGATACTTCATTTCTAACACACTGGAATTTTGTATATAAAAGCATGGGTTTTGTATGGACATCTACTTCTCTTTGTGCTTCTCTCTCTTTCACTTGTATTCTTTTCAAATTTGCAACCAAAGAGGGTCTCTGGGACTCTACATCACTACACCACATGGAAACCATCTACCAATTGTTTCTCAGTGACTTGCATTGCAAGTAGTTTGGTGATGCACATTGTGTTTAACATCTGACTCTTCCCTCAACCTTGTTCCACTAATAGAGTCTCAAAAATGTTCCAACCTGCGCTTCTAGAAGTCTTCCCACTTTACCACAACTCTGTGTTTGTGGGCTAGAAAGGCACGTGCCAAAACTGACCCCAGCTCATTGCTAACAACATCTATTGTACCATAAATATAATGGTACATCTCTAAGAACTTGGGTACACAAGTATCCTTCAAACTTTTAATATGAAAACCCCTCCTGCTATCTGGTTTGATCTTACCCCAGACATCTCTCATCCACTCTTATAGCTTCACATGGTTTGTGGGCTTGGCACGACAAAAGCACATGAAGTCAAATGCACCTGTGTGACTGTGTACTGTAATAGAAATTCTTCAACGGCTTGTGTTTGGGATTTCTTGCCATGACAATTCTTTGGAGATGCCATTTAAAGAGAGTATAACACATACATTGGAAAATAAAACATTTGTAGTTAGCTTCGGTAACAAAATGTCACATTTCTCTTTAATCACTTGTACTGCATCTAAATGGCATGTGGCATCACAAAAGATGCTAACATGGGAAAAAACATTCTAATGAGATTGCTAATTCATTTTTTAGTTCACATAAAACATTCAGTGTGAGCTCCTAGAAAAAAATGTGGTCTCTCTCTCTCTCTCTCTCTCTCTCTCTCTCTCTCTCTCTCTCTCTCTGTGTGTGAAATCACCTATGCGGGTGCTAACATGGAAAAATAGATTTTCTTCTTTTTCTTCTTTTTTTTCTTTTTTTTCTTTTTCTTCTTTTTCTTCTTTTTCTTCTTTTTCTTCTGTGTGTGTGTGTCCAATTAGTGTTTCAATTCAATGGACTATTTTCCATGCTTGAGTGTAGAGGCATTTAACCGCCTATTGCATTTTCTCTCTACTCTCATGCATGGAATTTTGATTCTATTGATGGGCCTAACGTGTAGTTGAGAGAGCTCAAAGTTACCTTTAGGTGGGAGCAAGTTGTCTGTAGGGGATACTGTGAGGAGTTTGAATGGGGGTAGCCCTTTGAGAAGGAGTGGCTATGCCAGATCTCACATGCACAAAAACACTCATGCAAATCTCAAAGTACAATTCATTCACCTACTTTGCAGTACCACGCTAATGTCATTAAAATTAATTAGAATCCTAGAATTATTAATTTAGATTACCCACTTTAAGTGGTGAAACTTTCACTCTACTTACCCCATTACCTTACATAAAAAGTATAACATAATGCATGCCAATTGTATGTATAGCCTTCCATTGCATCAACCCCATGGTACTATGCTTATGAAAGGGCTATGGGTCTCAGTTTTTGTTTTGAGCAACAAAATGAATGTGTTTGGTGAGGGTGAATTCTATATAGTCTTACTAGATTGTATTGCCATTCAATTTTATAAGAGACTAGACAATCCTTGTTGGGTATTCATCCCATAAGTAAGACCTTCCTTACAATGGCTTATTCACCTAAGACAGAGAAGTTTGAAGGACAAAATTTCCACATATGGCAAACTAAGGTTTTACTTTGATGAAGAAAATTTTATGAAATGTTGCAAATGGTAAAGATAAAAAACCAAGCACAAGGAATGAAGAGGCTACATGGCTAAGCAAAGATGAAAAGGCACTTGCCATTATAGCCCTAGGATGTGATAATCTCATCCACCATATGGATGGGAAAGAAACCTCAAATTAAGCTTGGGAGACACTCGAGATGCTTTTTTAAGCACAAGCCAAGAACTCCAAAATCTCTCTTCTTTTATAAAGTTCTTTGAATTAAAAATGAATGTGGGAGATTCTCTTCCCACTCATCTAAACTATATGAAGAGCAATCTAACCCAACTTGCAAGAATCAACAAACACATTGAAGATGATGAAGTTACTGCAATAATCCTAAAGAGTCTACCACAAGATGAGTATGGTACCATTGCTACCACACTCACCAATCTCCCTTCTACTGGATGTAGAGGCTTCTCTACTTGAACAAGAGAAGAAGATCAAGCAAATGCAAGGTCACACTTACAGGTGCTTATTTTAACCAAAGAGGCTACAAGAAACATGGATCAAAGACATATATCAAAGGATCTTTTCAAAAAAAGGAGTTCCCTAAGAAGTCTTGTAACTTATGTGGGAAAGCTAACCATGAAGATAAAGAAAGGTTCATTATGATTTTATCCATGTAAACGCACCAGTAATAGAGCCAAAAGTCAGAGCCCATGAATTATGGAATGGTGGAGAGAATCTAGGCTTTTTGGAGGAGGTTTAGGAGGTGATGTAGGAGTTGCCCTCTAGGATTATTCCCACAAGTTTCATCATAAAAGAAATGTACCATTGATGCCTATTTAAAAATTCCACTCATCTAATACAAGTGTGCTTGATTATGCTAATCACACCTAAAATATGTTAATCTTTGTTTAATCCTTCCTGCTTAAGTATTTCATTATGCTTCATCATGGTGTTTCTTGATCACTTTGATCCAACCTAATCCCTTCAGGCAAGTCACAGCTCTTACTACACCAACATGGTGAGGAATTCCAAAGAAGGAGACATGCATGAGGGAGGCTATCTTGCTTTAGATGTGGCTTTAGATGTGGCAAGAAAGGAAAACTTGTAGCAAATTCCCCCACCAAGAAGCTTGCAACTAGTGAAAAAGACCCTTACGTTCCCTTAGTTTTCAGGGAAAATTTTGGAGGTGGGAAGCTCGAGTGTGCTGGTGAGAGCAAATAAGGCTAGGCAAGAAGAAACAAAGACACCAAAAAAAGAAATGGAATCAATCAAGGTGGTACAAGGTTTGCTAATATGGGCTACCACACCTCCAAGAAGGAACTCAATGCATTCTCTTTTGGAAAGAGCAATAGAACACAACTGTCGCCGCGCAAGGCACTTACCAATGCTTTGAGCTCGTGTCCCTTGAGGTCTTCAAGCTCACTTGAGAAGCTCAAATCCTCCAAGCTCCACCTCCATGTTGTCACCGTAGAGTCGCTCACACCACCACACAAGGCAATCACTCTCTCTCATTCCTCCATACAAGCATACAAACATAGAAGTATAGAGAAGGCACATGTGCTAGAGTACTCTCTCTCAATCTCTCTCTCAAGACAAAAGCAAGAACTCTCATAGCATAAAGGGGGATACCCTGTTGAAGAGTAAATGGGTGAGTGTAGTTTATGAAGTGGTAGGTCACGAAAACAAAAGATTCGTATGTAGCAACCAGTTTTTGTGAATATATAGTATCATGAGAGTGCAGGATGTGATTCACCAATGGATTGCGGGTGATGAGAATGTATGTATTCGAAGATTCGTGAGATGCCACTGTTGTGCCTAAGTAGTGAACTTCTAATGTGGTTGTGCCTAAGTAGTGAACTTCTTGAGATGCCACTGTTGTGACCATGGGAGGAGTCTCTTTCAGGGGGGGCTCTCAGAGGGAAAGCCATGTCTCATAAGACATTAAGTTGTAATTAGCCCCTGTATCTACAAGAGCTAATTTTTGGGTGAATCTTGTTGGGGTGGTCATTCCTAACCATAATGGAGTAGGCTTCACCTCCCATTCTTCTTCTTCGAGGTCTACAACTTGGGCCATGTTGACCACTATATTTTTCTACCTAAGTTTGGGTTGCCTTGCTTTAACCTTCTATCAGGCTGCTTGTTTCATTTCTTTGTGGTAATTTTTTCTTTGTTTTTTCTTTCATGAATGGCCCTTAGGGTGGTTTTGGTTAATGGGCCATAGTAGCATTTGAATTTTCTACTGTTGAAATATCCCGCCATTTTGACACCATCGAGTATCTCTATGCGCACAACGCCTTGTGGGGTTATCAAAGTGACTAGGAAAGGTCCTAAGCCTCTGATCTTGAGTTTATTTTTATGTTTTTTGGGGATAAATAGGAGAACCATGTCACCCTCGTTCATTTGCTTGTTCTTCAGCTCATCATTGAACCATTTTTATGCCTTAACTTTTCAACAAACATGCTATATACAACTAGGAGGCATGTTTTGTCAAGCTTTTTAAGCTAAAATAGGTGACAACCTAAGACATTCCTTGTGAGTTTTTCTTGTATAGCAATGCATAAGCTTGGGACCAAGAACTCCATTGGCATAACCGCTTTAGTACCATAGGTCAAACTGAAGGGTGTCACATTGGTAGCAGCCTTGTAGGAAGTTTGATAGGCCCAGAGTGCGACTGGAAACGTTGTTTCCCAATCGTTGTGGGCTGGCCTCAACCATTTTGATGAGAATGGCACATAGAACTTTGTTGTTGCTCTCTGCTTGGCCATTATCTTGGGAGTAATATGGGGAAGATTTTCTATGAGTGACAAGGAATTCTTGTAGTAGGAATTGGATTACCTCATTATAAAGTGTGTTCCATTGTCGCTCACTCACAAGCTCAAGGGGGCAACCAAAGTGTATGATTACTAACTCATACAAGAATTTTACGTAGAGGATGCATCAGCTTTACAGGTAGCCTAAGCGCACATCAGCTTTATGGGTGACCCATTTTGTGAAATAGTCCATGGGGTGGCAGCAATAATATATCAGGCTTGAGTGTATCTGGCTGCGGGACTAATGGGCCCAATGAAATCAATGCCTTAATTTTTGAATGGTTGCAAGCACACAACAGGGTTTAGGGGCATGTTGTGCTTAAAGCGAGGGATTGTTTCTCGTTATGGCATTCATCGCACCGCTTAACATATTCTGCTGCATGAGCCATTAACGTGGGCCACCATAATCCGGTTGTGAGGACTTTTCATACAGTGATATCTACCCATGAAGTGCCCCCCTCCACAGGCAAAGTGAGCCTGTTGTAGAAGGAAGACATATTTGTCTTCTCACGAACACAGTGTATGATAATCTTGTAATTCCCCTACCTATAGAGTTGGCCTGCCAATGAGTTGGTAGGGGGCCGCCTATTTAATGAGGTATCAGGCACGTTCTTGGTCAGCTGGTAAGCCATTGGCTAGAAAGTGTGATACCTCCTCGCCCCATTCAAAAATTTAATTGGAACATGACAACATCTAGTAAATCATCATCAACTTCCATGGGCGGCTCGTTGTTGGGGATTCTTGACATGTGGTCTGCCAAGACATGCTATGACATTGTGATAGTGAATTTAAACTCAAGGAAGATTAGCAACCATCTGGTGACTCTTCCTATTGTACAGGGCTTGTTGTTCTACGAAGAAGATAATGGCAAAACTTCTTAATGGTGTAAACCATGGACAACCCTTCCCTTTCAATTATGGTATAATTTCTTTCGGCTTCGTTTAGTTGGTGGCTGGCAAAGCTGATGGGAAAATCCATCTTGTGTTCACCAAGTGGGCCAGCATACATCCAATAAAGGCAGAGGCGCCGATGTGGACATGAAAGACAATGTCCCAATTGAGGGACCTTAGAATAGGAGCACTTTCCAAGGCTTTCTTGAGGGTGGTATAATCCTGTTGGAAGTCCTGCATCCACTCAAAAAGTATCAAGAGTCTGTAAAGGGGTCGAGCTATATCATCATACATAAAAATGAAATGTTGATAATAGCCAACATGTCCCATGAAACACTAGACTCCCCTTAAAATTGGTGGGTGGGATACCTTGCTATCGTCCATGGAAATTCCCTATCGAGAGACAATGTGTCCCAGGATAACTCCATGCCTAACCCAAAACCGACACTTAAGTGGGTTCAATGAAATGTCGTGTGGTGGTGGCATTGACCTTTTTGAGGTCCACTATGTGTGTTCTATTTCATAGATGAATCTGGCATCAATGAGTCTCAATTTCTTCCCATACCATCTTGGAATTGTTTGATTGGCCTTGCTCTATCGGACCGGTGTGCTTGACTACTTTGAGAGGTACACCCTTCATATCCGTGTACTTCCGGGCAAGCTATCCTGGAATTATGTGAATAGAGCAATGAGCTTGGTCTCTTCCTTGTTTGGTAGAGAAGTTATCCTTGATGTATATTGTCCTTGGGTCTTTGCCCAAGCCTGCCAGGTTAATTTCCTTCACCTTGGTTAGACCATCATATATGCAGTCCCTCGCTGTCTGTTTGTGGGACTTTTGGGTCGAGTCATATTGCACAAATCTATCATCCATCTAGAAGGATTTGAAGTGTTTGGACACTTGTTTGGTCTCTTCTTCCCTAGTGCTTTCTTCTTCTATTAATTTCTTGGTTTCTTTTTTCGCTAGCACTAACTTCTTATTGCGTGCTTTGTGCGCAGAGTGGTAAAGATTTTTGGGTTTGGGTTTGGGAGATCAATGGGTTCCATTGGATTTGGGGTGGTTGTGTGGACCAAAAGGGAGTTATTTGTGAACTATTTTTGCCATATTTGGTTGAAGTGGTTATGTGCTTCAACTTCCCCTACATATTTTAGCCAGTGGGGGTGTTTGAATCGATAGGGGAAAACATAGCGTTCTGGCCCAGGGAATCCATCGGGCATGTGAGTTCTATGTGAGCGTGTTCCCCATGATGGTTCCTCTTTATCGACCTGTTCAGGTTCATGAGTGGCAACGTTAGGCAGGTATGCAGTGCTAAGCATGTAGAGAGATGTGATCTCCTACCCGTTGGTTGTAGCAAACCTAGATCTTGTGTGTCTTGGAAGTATATCCAAGGTAGTAAGGATATGCATCCAATTCTCAGAGTCTTCTGGCTTTGGAATAGGCACACATTCCTTACTATCCTTTCATCGTTTATTGTTTTTGTGGGGTTCAATTTAATCTTCCTTGGTCTTATTAGAGCTGTCTAGCTCTATGGATTCTTTCATGTCTGCCCCAAGGCATCCCTCCATCCCAATCCTTCAGATAAGCTTGGGCTACCTTGAAGCAAGGTGTCAATGGGGATCTAGATCTAAGAAGAGAGGAAGGAATAGAGACCAGAGACTATTCTGTGAGAGGAAGGTTGCCTTCTCTTGTTCTCAAGATCTTATTTGTATAAGGTGTTTGGATGGGGATCTCTGTTTCTGTTCTTTTAAGATGGTCATCCCCCAGGTTTCTACGTTATTCAGCTACCCAATTTTTGAGATATTCAGCTACCAAGTTTCCCTAGTGGGGGGTGAGGGAGTGATTGGTCTGGGAGATCTCCATCATATACTTGAGCCTCTTCAGTAGGTCTCATGTTGGAGACCAAAGAGCTCGGCTCAAGGTAAGTGGTCGGAGGCTCATCTTCTATCTGAGATTGGAAATCCCTGACCAATTCTTAAGCTGCAAAGAGTCTTTCCATCTCCTCAATGGGGTTAGGTTATTCGGAAAGCTTTTTAGGGAGCTGGTTAGTGTCAATCGATTCCATAGATCCGGTGGTTGAGTGTAGCAAATGTTCTTGTTTTTACGAAGAAGTTGATGCATGTGTGGTCGTGTCATCTTCCAAACCACTCTTAATAACTACCCGGCTATCCCCTTTGTCAATTTTCATGGTTTTCTTTCTCAAGCATCTAGTTTCTTGTGCTTGTTCTTCAGGGACATTCTTTGAAGATAAGACCTTTGCTTGTCCCCTGGTCTCGGGAGGTTGATGCCTCTGCTACAACATGAGCTGTGGCCCTCTATTTGTTCTGCAATCTAGTCACGACATTGAGAGGGACTATATGGATGAAGCTGTGTCTTAAACTCATCAACAAGTTAATGCTGGTGCTTAGATTAGCTTCACAAGATTTTCATGTTTTTCGTGCTCTCAATGGGGACAATCCTTATACATATGGTCTATCCCACACCCAATGCATAAAGGGGTTAATGCAGAAGCGCCTACAAAGGTACTTGCTATCCCTTTCTTGATTGGACATTGAGCCACTCGGTGAGGTCCTGCACAATGGTAGTATTGCATGGGTGGTCATTTAGCCATTGTATTCATGTCCCAGCCCCATGGGATTGGGTCAGCTAAGTACACTAGGAACATTTGGTCGCCCTCCATCATGTAGTGGCTTAGAATTTGGGAGGGTGGACTGGTTGGATCCAAAGGTTTGTAGGTAGGACCTTTGGGAACTTCCCCCTCATCCCCTTCTTCAAAAATGTCCGTCAGGGTGGGTAGGCCATTTCTATCTGATACAATGCTTTGGGCCCTTGGGGAGCTAGATCTGGCCCCAGGTTTTGTGTGGGTCTCTAGACCCGGGATGAATCGGCCACCCACCATGAGATGGGCATGGCTCTCCAGACTGGTGGATGAGTCTAGGTCTGATGGCTCTCGCTTTGACCTATTTCCTCTCTAGGATCTAGAGGTAGTGTGGACTCTCTTTCCTATTGGTGTTCCATACCTCTTGCCTAGGATGTGGCTCTTCCGACTGTGCATTTCCCTGGATAAAGTTGTGGAGCCTCAAAGCAAGGCTTATGTGTGAATGTGTAGGAGAGATCGGGTCTTGCTCCTCGACAGGTGGTCTGTCCGTATATGGAGCCTTAAGTTCTCTTGTTTTGAGGTCAGGAGTGTCTCGTCCCATGTTGGGATGCTCTTCGCTCTCATTGGTGCTGTCAAAGACGAGCACCATTTGGCTCCAAGCTTCATTGACCACGTTGGGTTTGAGCTTATGAGTGAGGGAGATTGAGAGTTTAGATTGTCAAAGAGAGGTTTATTTGAACAAATCTTCCCAAATGTAGGTGCATGAATGTGTGGAATTACTGTGCAAGACTCCCTGTGAACAATCTATTTTTTGTTTTTATAATGGTATGGCCGTACGCTTTAAGATGGTACGGGCATACGCTTCATTGAGGGCACAAGCGTAAACTTCTCAAAGAAGATGGCATGGGTGTACACTTCCTGGAAGACATGAACATGGCTTCATGAAGGAACATGCATGCGCCTTTGAATGAGGAATGTACGTGCGTGGAAAAAAAGGGTATGGGTGTGGTAAGGTTGCCACGGGCATACACTACTTTAGAAGGAAGAGATGGTTTGGGCATGGAAAAACTAACATGGACATACATTTGTTATATCCAAGGAAAAAGAAAATGACACGGGTGTGGCAAAACTGACACAGGTGTGGCAAGTTGAAGGGAACAAACATACGCTGTAAGTGGTACGGGCATACGCGAAGGAAAGACCATGTGATTCAAATGGTACGGGCATACGCTGTAAGTGGTACGGGCGTTCTTCTAGTTTTCATAGATTTTAATGCTGCAAGTGACTACCACCTAAAAATATTCTCTTTTTTAAAATGTAATTAATGCTTAATCAATGTAATTATTTCCTTTTTAATGCCCACTTCCAAATTAATTGCTGGATATCTCACAAGATTTACCCAGGAGAAATGGAATAGGTGTGGCAAACTTGCCCCACAACTGTTCGCTGCTGAGGATGGAGTGAGCATTCACTTCTCAGAGGTTCATCTAGAATGCAATTTTTGCCTACTTCCCTCCTCTGTTTTTTGCAGATTCAGGTGTATCCTAAATATTTTTTTTGAATTTTTGTTTTCATGCGAGCTAGAACTAGTCTCTAGCTACCTATTAATACCTAAAATCCGTAAAGAAACCTAATAAATTAAGATTAATTTGATGATTAAACTGTTGTGCAAACTTAATAAAAAAGATAAACAAAAATAAAAAATTGTAAAAATGTCAAGAGCAAAAATTGAACACCTACTTGTGTCTCCCGCATTTCATGAAGACTTTAATGCTCCAATGCTTTGGTTGACCTCCATAGCTCCATTGAACACAATCAATCAAACAAACAACAAGCTCAAACAACATGCAACCAACCGTTGGATTTGCACTCCAACTAGGCAAAATGAAGACTTTAGCACATAAAATCTCTTAAGGCATACATGCTCAAAGAAATAAAAGCTAGTTAAAGTCACTAAGTCTTTGGGGTTACGCATCCTTTCCATCCTTCGATTCCATGAGAATGCCACCCCAATATATATCTGAGCTCCGATCTTGCGATCCTCTTGTCATTAATCCTTATTGCTTTCCTTGATTATCAGAGCTTGTTAATCTCTCTTTAAGCATTCTTATTATAGTCTCTGGTATTGATCACCATTTGCCCATCTGTATTGGAGCAATAGAGTATATGTCTCTCGCAGTCTAAGGTGCTACTTTTCTTGAAGCCTATTCCATCACCGCCGTTAAGTCGCTAAGCACATCCAAGGGGCGCCACGTTAGACGTTAAGGCATTCGGACCTTGAGGCACTGCAAGAACTTCACACACAACGATCAAGCACATCAAACTCCTCTCTTACCTTGATCAATGGCAATGATATCTCTCCACTCTAAGAGGTTTAGAATCGAGTGAAGATTGGGCAGGTAGCTGGTATGACAGGAGGTCTACTAGTGGTTATGCCTTTACACTTGGAAGTGCCGTGGTGAGTTGGAGCAGCAAGAAGCAACCTACTATTCCTTTATCTGGTACAGAGGTTGAATACGCCATTGCTACATGTGAAGGAATATGGTTAAAGAATCTCTTGGCTGATTTGGGTGAGCCTATTGATGGCAAGGTTGTCATTCATTGTGACAACATGAGCAGCATATAGTTGGCCAAGAATCTAGTTTTTCATGCACGGACCAATCACATAGAGGTCCACTATCACTTTGTCAGAGAGAAAGTGCTGGATGGTATAGTGGATCTGCAATATGTGAAGACTGAAGAGCAGGTTGCCGACATCTTTACAAAGCCACTTAGTAGGGAGGAGAAGTTTGAGTACTTCCGTACTATGTTGGGAGTATGTGGGATGAGCTTGAGGGGGAGTGTTGAGAGCTTTGATAGCCCAAGTTCATCTACATCTTCATCTATGGCAGTACATCATGAGCTTGAGAGGGGCTGTTGAGATTCAAGCTCGATGTTAGCGTGTGCCAGCTGTGCTATGTGCTGGCATGTTAGGTAGTAGCATGTGTGAGACATAAATGACCACGTCCAGCTGGTCATAGTGTGTGTACATTAGCTAGGGTTAGTAGTGTGTGGACATAACACAGTGTGTGAGTTGTGTATTATGGATTATGGCTTTATGCATTGTGTGAGAAGGGAGATGGCTTCTCTCTATGGTTAGGGTTTGCAATATACATTAGGGTTTGCTCCTGTGTGTGTGTCTCCTCTCCCTCTACCTGTTTTTCATCAAGGGGGCACCGCCATAGAGGCTGAACTAAAATAAGGCATATGGAATAGGCCATAGCCATTTGGATGACATGGTCTGGAGTCACAGGCAATCCGAATCTAGAAAATTTTTTTAGAGCAACAACTGTGGCCTTTGCTGACACAGTATCCACCATGATCGCTAGGTGTTGGTGGATGGCCAACTAGCCCGTTTGGCCATCGCACAAGCTGCCACCCAAACTATCCTATTGTGTAATAAACTATTATGGTTTGATCTTTCTTGCTTTGTAAAAACCTAATGGTTTCTTAAAAACGGTAGTACTTGGATGGATGTAAGCAGCAAAGGGGGATTATTCTCGTATGTGTGGATTAGAGGATAAGGAACTAAGGGGATAGTTGAGTGGAGAGTTCATGAGCGGGGATTTTTCCAATGTATTAAAGAGAATGTGGGGGAGAGGGAGAGCTTCAAACCCTAGGAAGAAAACACACACACAAGAGAGAGCAAGACACAAGAGAGAGATGGATAGCTGATTTTTCTTCTTTCTTCTTCTTCTCTACTCAACCAACATAACATAAAGATAAGAGTACACACTAATGGGTTAGTGCTCAACTACTACAATGTACAAGGGTCGGTCCATAATGTGAACCCAACTAAATCAGCTCTGCGGTATAACTATGCCAGTCTCTAGTAATCCAAAATGGTTGTCACACAGCCTGTCATCCCACTGGCCGCAAATCACCCATAATCTCACCAACCATGCCACTGGTGTAGATGCAGAAGCAGATCATCATCAATGTCCCTTGTAGCACTAGTTGAGCTCAATATCTCAACACTTCCCCTCGAGCTCAACTCCACACACTGCACTCCAAGCAAGCTCCTAAACCTGTGGATCTTCTTTGTGCCCAATGCCTTCGTGAAGATGTCAGCCACCTGATCCTCTATGTGCTGACGCATACCAGATCTACATCTCCTGCTAGAACCTTCTCCCTCACAAAGTGATAATGCACCTCAATGTGCTTCGTTCTAGCATGATATACTGGGTCACTGGCCAACTGTATGCTTCTCATGTTGTCACAATATATGACAACTACCCTATCACGAGCTCTCCCATGTCACCAAGTAGCTTCTGAAACCAAGATACCTCACACGCTGCCATAGCAACGCCCCTATACTCTGCATCTATACTCAACAAGGCAATTTTTGGCTGCTTCTTACTGCTCCAACTCACAGTAGCACTCCCAAATCAGAACATAAAACCACTGGTAGATCTCCCGTTTGTAATACTACTAGCCCAATCAGCATGTGTGTACCCATGTAGTTGTATCTCTGTACGAGCCTCATAGAGAAAAGTCCATAATCAACTGTGGACTTTTTGTACCTGAGGATCCATCTAGCCACATCCAAGTGTGGCTTCCTATGGGGCCTGCATAAACTGACCACAAGTCCAACAACATAGCTCAAGTCTGGCCTTGTAATGGTTATTTAGATCAAACTACCCCCACTATGCGCATGTATGTAGTGGGGTCCTCCAAAAGCTCACATGTGTATGTGCGAAAAGCTTTGTGTTATATGCTCCAATGGCACTGAAATAGGCTTACAGCCTGTCATACCATACTTGGACAACATGTCCAAAAGCTATACTGCCTCTGCGCAATAGCAAAATGCCATGAGGTGATCTCACCACCTCTATGCCCAAAAAATACCATAGCTCACCCAAATCCTTCATCTCAAACTTCTGCTTCAAAAGCATCTTGACATCATGTATGTCTGCATCACTATCACCAGTGATAATCAAGTCATCCACATAGATGACTAATAGCATGATCCCTCTATCTGTCTTTTTCACCTATAGTGAAAAATCTGCATTGGATATGTGAAATCCAATGGTAACAAGAAACTCCTTGATCTTGTTTGACCATGTTCTGGGTGGTTGCTTCAAGCCATACAAGGCTTTACGTAACCTGCACACAAAATCTGGATGTGCACCACTCTCATAACCTAGTGGCTGCATCACGTACACTTCTTCTTGTTGCAAATCACCATGCAAGAAAGCATTCTTTATATCCATTTGATGTAAAGACCAACCCTTCGTTGTAGCCATAGCCATGACAGCTCTCAACGGTTGCCATTCTTGCAATCGGGCTGAATGTCTCCTCATAGTCTATGCCATAAGTCCGCGCATAGCCCTTGGCAACCAATCTTGCCTTGTACCTGCTCAATAAACCATCAATCTTGCCTTGTACCTGCTCAATAAGCCATAGCAATGACAGCTCTCAACGGTTGCCATTCTTGCAACCGGGCTGAATGTCTCCTCATAGTCTATGCCATAAGTCCGCGCATAGCCCTTGGCAACCAATCTTGCCTTGTACCTGCTCAATAAACGATCAACATTGTGCTTGACTTTATACACCCACTTACATCCAATTTTCATCTTTTCCTTAGGCAAAGGCACTAACTCCCATGTTGCATTGCATCCAATGCTTCCATCTCCTCATCCATGGCATCTTCCCATTTCTTATTTCTAATTGCCTTCTCAAAGCAAGTGGGCTCAACCTCCTATATTGCCTTCTCAAAGCAAGTGGGCTCAACCTCCTATATTGCTAATTGCCTTCTCAAAGCAAGTGGGCTCAACCTCCTATATTGCTTTTACCATGTAAGCATAATGATGGGTTGTATATCCATCATATCTCAACCTGTCTCAACAAGGTATCTAACCCTCATAGACCTGCGTACACCTGGATTACTCTGTGAGGTGTCCTCAAAATAGCCCTAGTTCTCATTACACCAGGAGTAACCAAAGATTGAATGCCAAGCTCCTTATCAAGGCTCTGCTTAGATCCACTAGAGTCACCATCCACATATGAGTGACCTACTGACAGATTAGGCACAAAAGGTTGATCTACCTTTTCCTTCCCTTTCCGTGATACATGTGTACCTGCATCATTCCTCAACCTACCTGACCATGGGCTAACATTGGATCCATTGCTCAAGGACTTCCCAGGTCCACTCAGCACAATTGTGATTGCTGCTCTACATGTGGTGCAACATCAGCACTTCTTACATCTGCATCTTCTGCCGCCTTCACTACTGGTGCATACCAGCTACTCATCTCATCAAAGATAACATCTCTGCTTACTCGCATCTCACAAGTGGTAGGGTTATAGCATCTATAACCTTTTTGCTCCATAGCATAACCAATGAAGATGCATTTCTCTGCATTTGGATCCAACTTTTTTCTCACTTCATCATAGGAACATATACATATGCAATACACCCAAACACTTTCAAGTGAGACACATCCGGTCTTATGCCTTTAAACTTCTATTCAGGAGTCATACCATGAATAGCTGCAGTGGGTATCCTATTCATAATGTACATAGTAGTTGCTATTGCTTCTGCCCAAAAGTAATGTGGCATATTCTTTTCAGCCACCATCAAGGCACGTGCCACTTCTGTAATGTGCTTATTTTTCATTACTAGAAACTCTCCAAGGTGCCTTTCTCCCGTTGGTGAATGGATCAAGAGTGAAGAAGTATTGGCCTCCTCCAATGTGACAAGCAGCCAAGGGGTTTGAGCCAAGGGGTCGTGATGACAATGGTTGTACATATTTTTATTTTTATTTTATTTTTTTAAATCTTCTTTATCACTTTATTGCTTTTCTTAGTATTTTTCTTGTTTCTCTTTTCTCCCTTGGGTAGGGTAATTGTCTTCCATCTCATCGACCACCCTACCCCTGCACCTTTCACTTCTCTCCTCTTACCTCCTCACCGTGCCCAACCCCCCTTGCTCTCACCTCCCATGCCACCCCTCTCACCGACCAATGTTTATGAGTTTAAACAACTTGGGAGAGCATAAGTTCCTTATAGCTTTGTCAATGAGTAAGAGTAACCCAAAAAAACAAAAATCCCCCTTTTTTAGTATTTTTTCCATTACAAGTTTAAAAAATACAAAGAGGCCCCTCATACTATTTTTTCCAAAAAATCACAAACAAAACAAAGAAAACAAAAAAAAACTCCCGCCCTCTAAGTATTTTCGTCCTTCATACATAGAAAAAAAACACACACAAAAACAAAACAAAACCTCAAATGTCCCTCTCTCACAACCTATGCCCCTCTCTCACCTCACCTCACCAACCACTCTCACCCCCCTCTCTTGTTCCCTCTAGCAAACCCCCCCTCACTGACCCCCTACTCTCCCTCACCGACCCCACCCCCCTCTCTTGCACTCCCCACCACACACCCCTTATGTCTTGCACTCCCCCCCCCCCTCGTGGCTCACCATCCACCTCCTTATCTTTTTCTCTCACCAACCACCCCCTTGCTCTCACTCCCCACCAACCTCTCTCCCCTCCGCCCCCCACCACCTTCCCTCTCTTTCGACCCCCACCCCCCTTTCTCTCACCTCCCTCTCCATCTCTCCCTTGCACACCCCACACAGCCCCCTTAGCGGCCTCCCTTTCTTCACCCCCCTCATTGACCACTCCTCTCACCTAAGCCCTTGTCATCCCCCTTACTCTCACCCCCTCTCCGTCTCTCCCTTATGCACCCTCTGCACCCCCCTCACCGGCCCCCCTTTCTTCACCCCACCACCCCCCCTCACCAGCCACTCCCTCTCACCCGAGCCCTCGTTCCTCACCTCACCATCCCCTTGTTTCACTCCCCACCAACCTCTCTCTCCCCTCTCTCCCTCTCCTTCTCCACCCCCCTCCCCCCCTCTCTTGTGACCTAGCCACCCCCTCTCCTCCTGCACACCCTTTCTCCCCCCTCTCTTGCGACCCCCTCTTTCTCCCTATCTCCATTCTACCTCATCCCCCTCTCTCCCACTCCTTTGCCACCCCCTCTCTCTCCTTCACACCCCCACCCCCTCTCCCCCCACTCTATGGTACACCCCACCACCCCCCCTCTCCATCTCTCCCCCACGCACCCAACACCCCCTCTCTCCCTCTCCTTCGCCACCCCCTCTCTTTCTCTCTTGTGACCCCCTCTTCCTCCCTATCTCCACCACATCTCCCACCTCACCCCTCTCTCCCTCTCCTTCGCCACCCCCTCTCTTTGCTCTCTCTTGTGACCCCCTCTTCCTCCCTATCTCCACCGCATCTCCCACCTCACCCCTCTCTCCCTCTCCTTCGCCACCTCCTCTCTTTGCTCTCTCTTGTGACCCCCTCTTCCTCCCTATCTCCACCGCATCTCCCACCTCAGCCCCCTCTCTCCCTCTCCTTCGCCACCCCCTCTCCCCCCTCTCTCTTACAACCAACAAACCAAAAAAAAATGTCTCTCTCTCACCGCCGACCACCCCCCTCTATCTCCACCGCCCAAATAAAAGGGAAAAAAGGAAAAAGAAAAAAAAACGTCTTTCACCCCCCTCTCCCACCCCCTTTTATTTTTTTTCTTTATTATTTTTTTTCTCTGTCCCACACCGACCTCCCTCTTCCCCTTTTTTTTTCTCTCCTACCCGCATCCCCCTCTCCCTTTCTCACCACCCCGCTTTCCTCTCACCTCACCAACCACCCCCATTGACCAACCCCCCTCTCCCTCCCCCCCCCCCTCTCTCTCTCTCTCTCTCTCTCTCTCTCTCTCTCTCTCTCACACACACACACACACACACACACACACACACACACACACACACACACACATGTCCACCCCCCTCTTTTGCTCCCCACCGACCGTTTTTTATCACCCCCGAGTGAGACAGTTATGTTTATGTTTTGTTTCCTTTTTTTCCATTCCATGATGAGATATTCCATGTACATTATTGTATCACTTTGGTCTCATAGGCACATTGGGTCTTTAGTAGATGCTTAATATATCTTTCTTTATTTCTCTCGCATTCTCACCCCACATTTATAGCCAGACCATTCGTCCCCATGGAGGAGCACCTTGTTCACATGGACACCACCACTTTGGCAAACCAGCAGCGGGCCTACACCCATGGGTGGACTTCCCCCCCGGGAGTGTCGCTCCTCTCCGGCCCACCACCGACCGTCGCCTTGACTTCTTGGATCTCACTCGTGCCCACCTCTCTTGTGGCCTCCATCACCATTGCCATCATGTCTCGCACCACTTCCTCCTCGACAGTCACCACCGTCACCACCACATCATTGGCTCTGCCACCATTAGCTGAGGTATCATTTCCTCGCCACCCTCTGTGTCCTTCTTTATCTCGTGTTTTATCATCAATAGGGTTGTCTCGTTTTTATTCCTTAGACATGACATCCGAGGACTTATGTCACTCCTTCCTAGTGTACCTCACAGTTTAGTGCAATTTTATGATCACACAAGTCTTATGCCTCCTGTGATGCTGCCTTTAAGTTTTCATTGCCTCTGTGGGTCTCCAGCAGTTTTCTTTTTGAGCATTTTGGTTTGGCAATTGTGAGTTGGGCCAGAGTTTAATGGAACTATCTCCACTTGTCCGTATGGCAAGAATTGGACATCCCCACCCTCACCACCACCTACATAGCTGAGATCTTAAACTTGTCCGTATGGCAAGAATTGGACATCCCCACCCTCACCACCACCTACATAGCTGAGATCTTAAACTTTCCCACCACCTACATAGCTGAGATCTTAAACTTTCCCACCATTCTCAAGCATGCAGACGGGATGGGGTATTCTAGGATTCTGGAGGGATGACTAGCTCCTTAACCTCTAGGGGTCAGTCCCTCGCATGATTCCTTAGTGGAAATCCCCTCATGACCCTGCATCCCCCATCATCTCCCTTAACGCGAGCACCTTGGTGTCTGCTGACTCGCTTCACCCCAACATTCTTTCATTTACTATATCCTCACCTGGCTTGCCCCTCATCCCTAGCAGCCAGGAGTACTTTGCCTTCCCCTGTTTGATGCATTCCTCTCTTTGCACACCACTCGTCCCTTTTACTAGGTTGCACTTCTACATGCACACCAACCTTATGTTTTACTGGTCCACTCTTCACACATATTGCACGGTATTTTTACACTCACTCGGTGGCTCATCCTAAGTGCCATCCCTCATCAAAACCTAGTACACCCTCGTGACCTCGCACCTGGGCCCATGTCCTTAGGTAGTTGCCATCTTCTCCCTCATCATTGACCTCTCCCCCATTGACTATCATCCCTTCTTCACCACCATCTTCGACATCCATCGACACCCATGTCGCTGCATCGACATCCATGCCGCTGCTATTACCCTTGCCATCAACCATCTGTGTAAGATTCCTCCCTCCATCTTTTGAGATGTGAAGGTGTAAGAACCTTCCCTTTAGTCTCTATAATCATCCCCTATTTCAGAATGCAAGAAAACATTGTTTTCCTTTATTTTTGGCCTAGAGAGAGAAAATATTATAGAGAGAGGTAATAAAATTTTGAGATATTTTTGGATATAAAGTTATCCTTTTATTTAAGATGAATTCCCCTGAAACAAAATTTCAAAAAGAATTTTCTAATATGCATTAGAATTTAATTGAATATGTGCATTAGACACCTTAGCCTAAGGGTCTATAGACATTTTCAAAAAAATATGGATTAAGATCCAAAAAGTGTTCTAAAGGGCCAATAGGTTTAATCCAAGTGTTGGGATGAGAAAAATACAAGAATAAAATAAAATCCCCCAAAAAGTAGTAAATTCTCACATAAGATGAAGAGTTAACTAGTACAAGACTTAATAGTAAAAAAAATGCATATTAATTAGTTAAAAAATTAGATTTTTGACACCTCAAAAGAGGGGAGTGGACCTCATGAAGGAGGTGGCTAGAAATCACATCAAAGGGGTATTTTTTTATTCAAAAAAATCATAAAGTGGCTAGATATTTTATCTCTCATCAAACTGGATCAAAAAATGGGTTTAACTAGTCCAAAACTTATCCAAATTGGATCAAACTGAAGCTGGAAGTCTCTAGATCTTAGTTGGACTTGGTTGGTGGCCTCCCTCATCTATAAATAGACTCCCATTACTTTGTATTTTCATATTAGAGTAACTCTATGCTACTATAATTTTCAGTTTAGTGTATTTACATTATCTCTCTACCTTGCCTCTCCATTGTGAAGCTTTGGAGCTTCACTAATCCTCTTCTTCTCTTGGAGATTACCCTCTTCTTCTTAATGGCCAAGCTTCTTCTTTAGGGCTTCACTTCTCTCTAAAGAATCAAGCCAAAAACCAAGGGTAAGCCTAAAACAATGGTGTTTTACTCTCTTCTTCAATGATAATCTTCTTCCCAACCCCTCTAATGCTTGGGAAGCATTTTAATCCATGGTTTCTTCTTAAAACCATGCTTTTATTGATTTATATTGTTTAAATGGATTAATGCTACTATTTTATGCTTAAATGTAATGTTTTTGATTTGTAAATCTCTCTTTTTGTAAGAATACTCACCTTTATGGATTAATCCTTCTTGGAAGGATAGATCTTAGTCCTAATCTCATTTTCTTAACAAAAACTCTAGGCCTAACAAGCTGGAGATAGAGATTAAGCATTTTTATGATTTTTAATCTAATTAAAATGAGGATTAATTCATTTAAGTTGAATTATGTTAAGAAAATTCATATTTATTCATTTTAAGTTGAAAGAAGGTTTATGCATAATAAATTTTATTCTAAAAGTGTAATTTTAACCATTCTCATTTCATAGAAAATGCGAGGAAGTTATGGCAAAATTTTATCAGTAGAAAATGAAGGTTTATGCATTAATAATTTTTATTCTAAAAGAGGAACTTTGAGTATTATTATTTCATAGGAAATGCGGGGAAACTATGGCAGATGTTTTATCATTAGAAAATAAATTTTATGCATAATTAATTTTTATGCTGAAAGTGGAATTTTAAGAATTCTCATTTTATAGAAAATGCGAGAAAACTATGGCAAAATTTTATCATTAGAAAATGAAGGATTTGCATAAATTAATTTTATGCCAAAAGTGGAATTTCAGGCATTCTCATTTCATAGAAAATGCGGGGAAACTATGGTAGAATTTATATCATTAGAAAATAAAATTATGCATAATTAATTTTATGTTAAAAGAGGAGTTTTGAGCATTATGCATTTACTAGAAAAATAAAGGAAGTTATGCATAATTTATCTAGATTCATTAAAATTATGAGAATTATAAAAATTATGAGGAATATAATTCATTTAGATAAAAATGGATTAGTAGGCATGCATAAATGTTTTATACTAAAAGAGGGATTTCCATGATATTTTATTTTGGAAAAATTAAGAAAGAATGTGAAAATATTCATAGGAATGCATCGAGAAAACATGGATAATTTTTAATCAAAAACATGCTCAGTGAATGAATGTAATTACTTGTGACTGAATTATTCCTACATTCCCTGGGAAAGGAATCTGGAATACTTGAAAGGATCGAGGATCCAAAAGTGAACAGAAACTTAGATTTAATAGAATTAAGTCGAGAAAAAGTAGCATTTAACTGAGCCAAGTAAGCTGAGACTTAGAAAGTTCTGTCAAGTAGAGTAACTATACTTTTAACCTGGTTGATTGTGGAACAAAGTTCTGATAACTAGATCAAGGAAAGTTGATAATCAAACCTGATTTGCTCAAAGCGAAAAGAGACCATCTTGTTTATGGAAATTTGATTGAGGGTCGAATGATGCCAGATGGTGTGTGGTTGATGTGCATTGATGTGGATGATGTGGATTGATGTGTGGGTAGTGTGGAAATGATGTGTGGATTGATGTGTGGGATGATGTGAATGAATGTGGAAATGATGTGGGATGATGTGAATGAATGTGGGCACAATGTGAAATAATGTGAATGAATGTGAAAATGATGTGGGATTATGTGAATGAATGTGGGAACGATGTGGAATGATGTGAATGAATGCGGGAACGATGTGGAATCATGTGAATGAATGTGGGAATGATGTGGAATCATGTGAATGAATGTGGAAAAGATGTGGGATCATGTGAATGAATGTGGGAACGATGTGGAATGAATGTGGAATGATGTGAATGAATGTGGAAACGATGTGGAATCATGTGAATGAATATGGGAACGATGTGGAATCATGTGAATGAATGTGGGAACGATGTGGGAACGATGTGGGATGATGTGAATAAATGTGAGAATGATGTGAATTGATGAGTATTGATGTGGGATGATGTGAGTGGATGAGAATTGATGTGGGATGATTTGAATGGATGTGAAATAATGTGATGAGAATCGATGTAGAAAAATGTGAAATAATGAGAAATGGCGTAGAATGATATGGAATAATGAGAAAGGATGTGGAATGATGAGGAAAGATGGGAAGTTTGTTTGGAAATTGTATTTGTATGTGAAACCTTTTTTTTAAAAGATTGTTTTACGTCAAGAATGCTGGGGGAAGCATTTTGACTATCTTATGGAACGAGGTCGTGGTGGGGACCTAAGTGAGAAATGTTGCAACAGCTGACGGAGAGTCAAAGAAGGACGTCTCACGTGGTAAGGTCGGCCGAGGTCTTGACTGATGAAAAACAGGTAGAGGGAGAGGAGACACACACACACAGGAGTAAACCCTAACCATAGAGGGAAGCCATGTCCCATCTCACACAATGCAGAAAGACATAATCCAAAAGCTACAACACACTACTTGTGTTGTGTTCACACTCAGCTAACCCTAGCTACTGTCCACACACTATGACCAGCTGGACGCTGTCATTTATGTCTCACACATGCTACTACCTAACATGCCAGCACATAGTGCAACTGGCACAAGCTGACATCAAGCTTGAATCTCAATAGCCCCTCTCAAGCTCATGATGTACTGCCATAGATGAAGATGTAGATGAGCTTGGGCTATCAAAGCTCTTAACACTCCCCCTCAAGCTCATCCCATGTACTCCCAGCATAGTACGGAAGTACGCAAACTTCTCCCTGCTAAGTGGCTTTGTAAAGATGTCAGCCACCTGCTCTTCAGTCTTCACATATTGCAAATCCACCATACCATCCAACACTTTCTCTCTGACAAAATGATAGTGGACCTCTATATGTTTGGTCCGCGCATGAAAGACTGGATTCTTAGCCAACTGTATGTTGTCACAATGAATGAAAACCTTGCCATCAATAAGCTCACCCAAATCAACCAAGAGACTCTTTAACCATACTCCTTCACATGTAGCTATGGCTGCACCCCTGTATTCAGCCTCTGTACTAGATAAATCAGTAGTAGGTTGCTTCTTACTGCTCCAACTCACCACTGCACTTCCAAATGTAAAGGCATAACCACTTGTAGACCTCTTGTCATACTAGCTACCTGCCCAATCTGCGTCTGTGCAGCCATGTACATCCAAGCCTTTACCATGCTCATAAAGAAGACTATAATGTGCAATGGCCTTTACATAGTGCATAATGCGTCTCACTGCATCCAAATGAGGTTCTGGGTTGGCTTACTAGCCCCATAGCATAACTGAGATCTAGTCGTAAGTCATGTAAATAAGACTGCCAACCATCTTTCTATACATAGATGGATCATCCAACTCTTCACCAAAATCAGCCTGCAGCTTCACATTCTGCTCCAAAGGTGTACTCATTGGCTTACACCCTGTCATCCCATATTTTGCCAACATATCCAATGCATATTGGTGTTGCACTAACCATGTCCCTGCATGGTCTTTGATCACTCATGGTTTTGTTCAAATAAGGTAGGAAAACAAAGTGTGCAGGTTGAAAAGGGCTTTGTATGGTTTAAAGCAAGCTCCACGAGCTTGGTATGAAAAGATGCATGCATATTTGACTGCACATGGTTTTCAGAATAGTCCAACAGAAAGCACTTTGTATGTTAAACATGTGGATGATGAACATCTAACCATTCCTCTCTATGTCGATGACATGCTGCTCACAGGACCAAATGAGAGTTATATTGCTGATTTTAAGGCTCATTTGAATGCCTCTTTTGAGATGTCAGATTTGGGGCATTTGCATCATTATTTGGGATACAATTTAAGCAGTGTGATGGAGGTATTGCTTTGTGTCAGACAAAGTATATTGAGACATTGCTGCGGAGATTTGGCCTTGAAGACTGCAGGCCTATTGCTACTCCAATGGAGACAGGTTTGAAGTTGAGTCTTCATGATGCTGGAGATCACTTTGATGTCACACTCTATAAGACAGCTGTTGGTTGCCTCATTTATGTATGCATTACGAGGCCGGACATTCAGTTTGCAGTCTCACAGGTGAGCAGGTTTATGCATAGCCTAGGGTCTCAGCATTGGAAGGCAGTTAAACACATCTTTTGCTACTTGAGTGGCACCATACACATTGGGTTATTTTATCCCAAGGGGGGATCGTTGCCGCCAGATTTACATGCTTTTTCGGACTCAGATTGGGCTGGTTGCTATGACACAAGAGTGTCCACAAGTGGTTT
This sequence comes from Cibotium barometz, assembly GCF_041138505.1. NCBI lineage: Eukaryota > Viridiplantae > Streptophyta > Polypodiopsida > Cyatheales > Cibotiaceae > Cibotium > Cibotium barometz. The sequence goes on from NC_141067.1 coordinate 57,235,635, forward strand.
TTGTTTCATGCTCGGTAGCTCATGCATATCTTGGTTGAGCAAGAAGCAACCTACTGTGGCCACTTCTAGTTGTGAAGCTGAGTACAGGGCAGCTTTCACAGCTACAGTTGAGTGTGTGTGGCTCAGACGGTGCTTATGGGTGGCTGACTTGGGTGTTGGACAGGAGTCTGCCACCTCTATCTACACTGACAGTCAGAGCGCATTGGCAGTTGCGAGAAACCCAGTTTTTCATGCTCGCACAAAGCACATTGAGGTGCATTATCACTATGTCAGGGAGAGACTCTCAGCAGCAGAAGAGATCAGCTTGGCCTATGTGCCAACACAGGACAACCTCGCCGATCTTTTCATCACAAAGGCGCTTCCTCGTGATGATGAGAAGTCTGAAGCTTTCCGTAAAGCTTTGGGCTTGCTCCCCTTTGTGGACTGATCTACTTCGGGCATGGCACTTCCCTATACATGAGTGCCAGCTCTCGTTCATACCATCACTCCCAGGGGGGATTTGTTGCCATATATATAGGCAGTGATGTGTGTGAACACACTTAGGACCGCCGGGGCACTTTTTTCCTCTTTAGGAGGTTTTTTCCCCCGGCTTGTATATACGTCCATAATTCTAGGGCTAACAAATCTTTTGTACATTGACACAATCTAATATATTGTGTATTGTGTGCATTCTTGCTTCTTCTTCTACAAGCTTTGTGTGCTTTCCTGCAGCCCTAATTCCAACACTCTCTTAGTTACATCACAGCTAAATGCTTCCTCCAGCATTCTGGCATAAAACAGTTCTTTAAAAAAAAGTAGAGTTTCTATGCAAGTAGAATTCCTGATTTTGATTCCACAAAAAATCCTTTTTCCACAATTCAGATTTTCTTAATGAGAATCACTAGTCTCGCGGGTAATCTACCTATCAATTTCGTTGAATTTCTAACTTAATTCTTGGTGATTTCGGTTTAAATGAAAACGTCTCTAATTCAACAGTAGTCTGAAGATTTGAAATCGGTCATGAGGTTTTTGCTTGATTCAGATTCGACAGATGGGCAAGTAATTTATTGGCCGCCATTCTCACGATCGTGGTCTAGCAAAAAATTATTCGGTTTACTTCTAACTTTGATTCCTAAAGATTTTCTTCAAATAAGCTAACGGTGGTGACTTCCAACTGTAAGGAAAATTCTAACTTTATGAAATTCATTCCTTCCTAGCCCCAATAGAATTAAAGAAATAGTTCTATACGAGAATAACGAGATTTTATAAAAACACTCTTCTTCCAATAATCCAATTTTGAGTATATATCATTTTGTTGATTTATCCACATATAAATATCTTAAAATATTCTTTCCATCAATTTGATCTTCAACATTAATATACCCTAATTTCCTACGTGAAATTATGGTGAAAACTCTTCTTTTAATATCAAAATTAATTTAGATCTTTTTCTACTTAAATACAATGAAAATTCCTCTTTTTAAATAAATACAAATATCCATAATTTGGAATATACCAAAAATTCATCTTTTAACATTTAAATGTTTTAATCTCAAATATCATGGGAATTCCTCTTTTTACAACTAAATTCTTATGCATAAAAATAAATTTATCAAAAATTTCTCTTTTCTCTTAATTAAATAATTATGCATAAATATAAAAAAGTATTTTCCATGAATATGATAAAAATCATTCTTTTTGTATAAAATATCTAAACCTAGAATATGGTAGGAATTCCTCTTTTAGTAATATGCATAAAAATAAGATATGTATTTTGTTTTCTGAAAAAAATTACCATAGCTTCGCTGTGCTATTGTTGCCATATATATATAGGCAGTGATGTGTGTGAACACACTTAGGACCGCCGGGGCACTTTTTCCCTCTTTAGGAGGTTTTTTCCCCCGGCTTGTATATACGCCCATCCTTCTAGGGCTAACTTATCTTTTGTACATTGATACAATCTAATACTTTGTGTTGTGTGCATTCTTGCTTCTTCTTCTCCAAGCTTTGTGTGCTTTCCTGCAACCCTAATTCCAATAATTGGTATCAGAGCAGGCATCGGCTCCCAGGGCTACGTCGCCAGCATCCTCCGACTCACGTTCTCTGATTGAGGTGAGCTTTCACAATCGCTTGCAGGTCCCTATACTCTACAAATAAACCCGTAGGGCTTTGCGTTCTCAAAAATCGCATCTGAGGTCGTTTCAGGCTCCGTTTTTGCATTGCAAGTTCTGCACAGGTGTTTTCGTCATTTTCTGCAGAAATTTCGACAGTGCAGCTTTCTGCAGAAATTTCGACAGTGCAGTTTTCTGCAAAATAGGCATACGTATTCTATTGTGGACCGTGCTACATAGCACGAGTTGTTTTCTGTTCAATCTTTGCTTCATTACAGGCAGCTTTTGCATCAGTTTCAGTCAGTGGCCATGGCTGATAACAGCAAATGATGTATTTCACATGTTATCTGCTGAAGACAAACTGGATGGAGACAGCAACTACCCACTTTGGGCATACATGATGCAGCATGTTTTGGTTGCAAAAGGAGTGTGGAACATTGTGCAGGGTATGGATGTACATCCAGGTTCTGTGGTGGATGTAGGATCTGTTGAGGATGTTGCAAGTTCTAGCAGCTCTACTGTTGCTGCTGTTTTACCCAGTGCTGAACAAGCTCGTTGGGATGGTAAAGATGCACAGGCTCATGCCTTGATTGCACTTTCTATCAAACGTAACATCACCCCACATATTCGTTCAGCTAAAACAACAAAACAGGCTTGGGATATTCTAGCTGGTTTGTATGCAGGTCGTAACGAGGCAAAAATCTCTTACCTGTGTAAAGAGCTAGAATTGAAGATTATGGAAGATGATGACGTGAATGTTTTTCTTACTGAGATTAAAGATCTCAAAGAATAGTTGATTTCTGTAGGTGAGATTATTCCTGATCATTCTCTTGTGCAGACCGCTCTTGATGCTTTACCTGAGACATATCAGACTTTTGCTTCCACGTGGAGACTTCTTACTGAGGACAGACCTGATGCTGTCAAGTATGATACTTTAGTCAACAAGCTCTTGCAAGAAGCGTAGTCCAGGCAAAACAGGGCCAGGCAGCGTGCAGTTGATCAAGCATTTATTGCTGCCCTTCCACTGTTTCTTCTCCTATGCCCTTCCACAGGTAGCAATAATAAGTCTGAGAAGGCTCTTGATAAAGGTAAGAAAAAGACTAGGTGCAACTATTGTAAGGCAAATGATCATGTCATTAAGAATTGCCCTAAGCTAAAGGCTAAAGAGACAAAGAAGAAAGAGTCAAATGCAGCCACAATAGCGGATGCTTCTACAAATGCAGATTCTGCAAATGTTGTGTAGGATACAGAATGGGCGTTTAGCGTGTATTGCCAGTATGACCCATCTGTACATGATGCATGTTTGGCAGTTTTTGTTGACTCTAATGTATGGTATTTTGACAGTGGTGCTACAAAGCATATTACCTCACATCGTGATATGTTCACTTGTCTTGAGGCTATCTCTAATGGGAATACTATCACATGTGCCAATAATGCTTCTTACCCAGTGAAGGGCGTTGGTAAAATTATGCTTACTGTTGCAAATGGCAGCGCTTTCATACTTTCAGATGCTTTGTATGTGCCAGGGATAAAGAAGAATCTATTGTCTGTCTCTGCGCTTGCTAGACTTGGATTTGTAGTCAAATTTATGGATGACAGATGTACTGTTCATGATTTGACTTCTGGTGATACGATTATTGCATCTGGCACCTTGTTTCGTGGGCTGTATAGGCTCAATTCTTATGACAAGTGCGTGGAAGATTCAGCAAATGCAGTTTCTCATGAAAAGGCAGTTTCAGATGCAAAACTATGGCATGCTCGTTTTGGTCATCTGAACTTTGCTAGTTTGCTGCGTTTGTAGAAATTTGATATGGTTACTTCATTGCCCCCTCTTGAGGCTGTATTTTGGGCAAAATGCAGCGTCCTGCGTTTTCAAAGGATGGTTCTGAGCGGGCCACTCGCAAATTGCAACTTGTACATAGTGATGTATGTGGGCCTATGCAAACTCCGTCATTTGGTAAACACTTGTACTTCGTGACTTTCATTGATGATTACTCAAGGCATGCATGGGTATATCCACTGAACGCAAAGTCCGAAGTGTTTTTGTGCTTCAAACAGTTTTTTCTTATGGTTGAAAATGTATCCAATTGTACTGTGGGCACCCTCCGTTCTGATCGAGGGGGGGAGTACTTGTCTAAAGAGTTTGATGCATTTCTAGCTAGTCGTGGGATAAAACACCAATGTACAGTGCCGTATACCCTCAGCAAAATGGTGTTGCTGAGAGGAAAAACAGGTCACTTATGGAGATCGCACGATGTATGGTCAAGAGCCAAGCTTTGCCACATGCGTTTTGGCTTGAGGCTGTCATGTGTGCTGCATATGTACTCAATAGGTGTCCCACTAAGGCCTTGCAGTCTATTACTCCATACGAAGCTTGGCATGGCAGGAAGCCTTCTATTGGTCACTTGCGTGTCTTTGGTTGCTTGGCCTATGCTTTAGTGCCTGTGCAACAATGCAGAAAATTGGATGATAAGGCTGTCAAATGATAAGGCTGTCAAATGCATTTTTGTTGGTTACAGTGCTGAGAGCAAGGGTTATAGATTGTATCATCCGCAGTCAAAGCGTATCTTGATTAGTCGAGATGTTGTTTTTATGGAAGATGCTGTGCAGCCTTTGTTATCATGTACCAAAGAGACAGGTGTGAGCTCACGGGATGTATTTGATACATTGTTGTCTCTATTTACAGGTGGGAATTCAAATGTAAGTCCTAATGAGGTAAATATTCAGCCTATGCAAATTTCAAACGACATCATAGATCAGCCTATTTCTGATGCAGATTTACAGGATGTAATTTCTGAGGATAGGGCTGAAAATGAGCAGGCTAGAAATATGCCTAAATGGTTGGTGCAAACCTTGCGTGATAGTAAAATTGATGCACCTATATCTAGTCGTACTCATTCAGGTTTTCAGCATGCCTCTTATGCATCAGATTGTTATGCTTTGGCTGTGTCTAGTATGTGTGAAGAGGAAGAACCTCTTTCATTTGATGAGGCACAAAAATCAGAAAATTGGTTGGCTACAATGCAAAGTGAATATGATGCTATAATGAAGAATGGTACATGGTCTTTATGTGATTTGCCTATTGGAAAAAAGGCCATTGGATGTAAGTGGGTTTTTAAGTTGAAACGAAAGCCAGATGGCAGTGTTGATCGCTATAAGGCTAGACTTGTTGCAAAGGGTTATGCTCAAGAAAAGGGCATTGATTTTGATGAGACCTTTGCTCCCACTTGTCGTATGACTACCATTCGTAGCATTTGTGCATTGGCAGCTCATAATGGTTGGAATGTACATCAGTTGGACATAAAGACTGCGTTCTTGAATGGAGATTTGCATGAGGAGGTGTATGTATCGCAGCCTCGTGGTTTTGTTCAAAAAGGGCAGGAAAACAAAGTGTGCAGGTTGAAAAAGGCCTTATATGGTTTAAAGCACAAGCTTCACGAGCTTGGTATGAAAAGATACATGCATATTTGACTGCACATGGTTTTCAGAATAGTCCAATAGAAAGCACTTTATATGTTAAATGTGTGGATGATGTACATCTAATCATTGCTCTCTATGTCGATGACATGCTGCTCACAGGACCAAATGAAAGTCATATTGCTGATTTTAAGGCTGATTTGAATGCCTCTTTTGAGATGTCAGATTTGGGGCATTTGCATCATTATTTGGGGATACAATTTAAGCAGTGTGATGGAGGTATTGCTTTGTGTCAGACAAAGTATATTGAGACATTATTGCGGAGATTTGGCCTTGAAGACTGCAAGCCTATTGTGGACCTATTCTACGTATAGTTTCATCCCCTTGTACCATGTTTTACCTTTGAATGTCTCATATTGTACATAGCATTCTACTTATGCTGGCACTGTAGAACCTGTTTTAGGCGTTGTGGGATAGGACTATTACAGTCCATGGTAGGAGAGACATGACATGATAACGTGAGTGTATTTAACCTAATGGGAGGACCCTATATCAAGTAAGGAATGCACAAGAAGAGCTTGCAGAGAAGGGGAGGAGGGCATGTTGTAATTCTATGGAATAATGTCATCGACTCCTTGTCCCTCCTGGAGGATGGTGGGTGATTTCCTAGATAGTTACTTAGATCACTTATCTGTAGTACCCATGCCATATCATACTGAGAATGCACTCAGACCGTTCCCTTGTATACCAAAGGAGATATATATATTAGAAGCAAACCCAAGTGAGGGGGGAAAATCAACCTAGTGATGTTGAATTGGAGCATGCTTATGAGCTATGGCTATTTGATGATCAGCTTGCTAGATGATTTTGACTTATAGGTTATTGAGGTGCAATCGTTTAGATCAAATACAAATTTACAACTTATAGGGGACGTGCAACCTCGATATAGACATATTTTCCCAAGCTTTCTGAGGTGTATTCTAAACCCATCCTCAACTATTGCTATTGTTTTAAATTTTAATATTTTTTCTAATTCTCCATTTAGTGTTTGTTTGAGTGCTTGCTTGTATCATTCTATGTGGCTGATCTATCACTTTTCTAGTTATTCCTTGGATAACCATTCAAGATTTGGTCCTAGTTCAATCCTTTCTGAGATCGACCTTAAAGTATGCCAAAGGAGTATGCCAAGTACTCCACGTTCCTTAGTGTACCCTCTTGAAATATAATAGAGCCTTCTAGGTGAACTGTGAAAGTGAAACTAGTTTGAAAAAAAAACAAAAAATAAAAAAACAAAGAAAAAATACAAAACAAAAAAAACCCCATAAGAAGATAACCATTGCCATGCGCGATCTAGGTAGGACTTTTAGCTCTTAATGATGGATCCTTGGGACTGTAGCCTTGATCTCCATTGGATGGGACCTTATGGCTAAAAATCTATCAATAAAGGAATCTAAAAAAAACCATCTTTGTAGTAGAGGTACTTGGAAGTTCTTACTCGTATTGAGGTCTCTGGACCATTGCTTGGGTCTCTACTTGTATTGAGGTCTCTGGACCATTGCTTGGGTCTCTAAAGGGTGGTGCCCTACTTTTATATCTTTATCTTCTTATTAAATAAAAAAATTAAAATAAAAGAATCCAAACAAGTGCATATAATAATCCAAACAAGCACATACAATAATCACTTAGAACCCTAACCATAGAGGGAAGCCATCTCCCTTCTCACACAATGCATAAAGCCATAATCCATAATCTACAACACACTACATGTGTTGTGTCCACACACTGCTAACCCTAGCTAATGTCCACACACTATGACCAGCTGGACGCGGTCATTTATGTCTCACACATGTTACTACCTAACATGCCAGCACATAGTGCTTGAATCTCAACAAGCCATACATGATGTAACGTTAGAGGAGAGGAGGAGGTGGCAAGCAAAAGGCTTCAAGAAAAACCACTGAGAATCTGGAAAAGAAATAAAGCAGAAACAAGGCTTTATTGATGTCGAATGTAGACAGAAAGGCTCACGGGTGGCAGAGCAAAAGGTTAGCGAGCTATCGACCGAGTACTGGGTGGTAGGAGAAGCCTGCGCTAAGCGGCGGAGCTGAGGCTAGATAATAGCTAGAGATGGTTTCACCAAAGTGACAGTGTGTAGAGACTAAGGTCATAACACAAGGCATGCTTTTTGCTCCATCTTATTCTAGATCAAATTTGGACTATCCTTAATATTACCCTTGTCATAACTAGAGAAATTTGACCAATCAAAAAACTCTTTCCTCACTGCTTGATTAGGTGTTTGCATTATGCTTAAGTTTTAATTATTTTCCACAAGAGCACCTTATTCCTTATACCCTATTGCCTTACAGACCTTTCAAAACCTCTGACAATTGTAGTGCCCATATGCATCTAGCATCAGCCTCGCGCATCTTCATCAACATGTTCCAAGGATAGAATTTGCATTAGGAAGGGGGGGTATGTTAACCCTTGCCCTCACGAAGACCTATGTGGCGTTGATGCTAGGGGGGTTCACCTAAAAATATGTAAGTATACCACGTGAGTTCAAAATTATAAGATAGATTTATAGAAATACATTTACATAAGGGGTTTTTTAATCAATTTTTTAAAAAACCCATAAGTCGATAAAGAAAAAGGGGTCATTTTATTCATAGAAACCTCATAGTAGGTAAGGGGTTTTTAAAATACCCCTTGAATGCACGTGATACATAGGGTTTTTGAGTAGTGCACCCCCGCGATTGTTGATACTAGCCACCGCATCATTTTCACCAATTTTTGGCGATAGGCTCCGAAATGTGCAGAATTCACTTGAAAACCATGTTTTTATATATTCTACGTATGTGCTTAACGCTTATATATTAAAGGTGCACCACGGGGTTTTAGAAGAAGAGTGCTAGCTTTAGAATAGGTGTTGACCCTAGCTAGGGTGGCCAAATGAGCTCGAGGACCATAATTTTAACTTTGACTGCCCGAGTGTGAAAACCATGTTTTATATATTCTATGTGTGTGCTCATCACTTGTATATTAAAGGCGCACTACAGAATTTTAGGTGATGAGTGCTAGCTTTAGAATAGGTGTCTACACTAGGTAGGGTGGCCAAATGAGTTGGAGGACCAGACTTTTAACTTTGGCCACCCAAGAGTGTGAACCCTAGAAGTCATGTACAAAACCTAAAATGTAACTCTCATGACTTATTCTTTTATGCTAATTCAATAGAGTACTCTTCTTCTCTATTACTATCTTATGCTATTGCTTACTTGTTTGCTTGCTTGTGTGAGCTCTTATGTGTGCTTGCCTCTTGTATGTTAGAGAGAGAGTGTGGGAGATTAAGCTCTGAGGAGGGTCGAGATTTCTTTAGAGTACGCCAACGGTGGCCGGAGCTTTGGAGTGCAACTACATGGCAACATCTCCTACAACAACGAGAATTAATGAAATAACTTCCACAACAAGTTACTCCCAAGGCTATATAAAAGTAACATGAGTATGTTTGGAAAGCCGGTATGCCAAACACTCCCTGATAATACCATTCGTCAATCACAATCTAGGTGCACAATAGGTGTGTTGGTGTCACGTCAAGTGAAATCCATTGCTCACAACCTTTACTTTAGCCAAAAGTAATTATAAAAACCTCGTTGCGCTAGATTCTGTTGAGATATCGAGCTCGTCTAGTGAGGCGGTGGACACTGATGATGACCCACCTGGGGGATAGGCCCCACACTTACACCACTGGCATGGTTGGTGAGATCATGGGTGATATGCGGCTAGTGGGATGACAGGCTGTGTGACAGCCATTCTAGAGACTGGCATAGTTATAGCGCCAGCTCATTTAGTTGGGTTCACACTATAGAGAACCCGTGTATGTATTGGTTGAGTACCTTTCATATTATGTGTACTCTTATCTTGTATATGGTGTGTTGAGTGTTGAGTGAAGAAGAAGAAGCTTTCCATCCTCTCACCTTGTGTGTTCTCTATTAGGGTTTTGTGAGTGTGTGTGTGTGCTTGCAAGAGCTCAAGCTCTCTTCCCCCTTGCATCTTTTCATGGTATCAGAGCCTGGTTCATGCTAAGGGTTGAGCTGCAAGCAAGAGAACCATAGGAAGCGGTACGAGGGTAAGAGCTTCAACTACTCTTCCCTATTTGTGTTGGTGACTACACCCTTGTCGGGAGCTCTACGGGAGGCACCGGCAAACGATCTCTGGTTGAGGAGCTTTCTTCGCGGGAGTAAAGCTATAGGGGAACTATACTGTCCTACCGGACAACAATTTTTTGGGCCAAAAACGCGTTTCGGGTGCGTCTGGACCTCCGTTTTTCAGAAAGCAGGCGATTTCGAGCATTGCGGGTAAGTCATCAATTCTCTGCAGAACTCTGTTTTAAGAACTGCAGGAAGACAGATTGACTGTGCAGACACTCTGGGTGCTGCAAAGAGGTCAACAGTTGCCACTGGGTGTATGTATGCACATGAAGTCACTGGTTGTGACATTTGAGAGTACTACAGTACCGCTGCAAAAATATAGCAGTTTGTGCAGGAAAAACCAGAGTTCTGTTTCTGGTAAAATTGTGTTGTGCGCTTTTGCCGCACAGGTCGTAGCTGGGGACTTGCCGAACACCGTATGCGAGCCACGAATGGCTGCAAGCATACAACCAGGGAAGCAAGCTCAAACAGAATGCAAAAGGTGTGTCACTCACCGCTCAACTGTCGCCTTGAAGGATTCCCGCGTCGCAGTGAAGAAGGAGCCGCCGTCGCCGCCCTACCGCCTCTCCGCCACGCCGTGCCGCTACACAGTGCTCGATCGCTCTCTCACTCTCTCTCTCTCACACGCAGGAGAAGGAAACCAAGGAGATAAGGCAAGAGCACTCTTGTATTCACAACACATGAGAATGAGGGTTTTAGGGTTACATTTGTCTCTTATAGGTGACTTGGCCATTCACACATGGGCGCCCATACATGGTCGGCCGATCCTAACCCTTACCCTGCTGATATTCAAGGTGTGCCTCTCATCGGCGATCACCCAATCCCTTTATCCTTAACATATGGTGCCGACAAGCCCGGCCCATGACTCAGAATATTTAAATTAATGACGTAAAACATAGTACGTCTCAATGTCCGTCATGGGTTAACATGCCCCCCTTCCTGATGTAGATTCCGTCCTCGGAAGCTATGGTATGGTAAGCTCGATAGGGTTGTTGTGGTGGACCGTCTGTAAAACAGGGAAGTAGAGTGAAAGTATGCTGGAATTCAAAAGATATAAAGTGTATAAATTCAAGCATGTTAGACCACAATGGATGTTGCTATGAGAACTTAGTTTAAGGGTCACATGAATGAGCTAGTGTAGCAAATTAACAGGAGTTTAAAATTATTGAAAGTAAATCAAGAGTTAGCAAGGTGTCAAAGTTTAATCAAGGTTTATAACTGGCTTAAGTCAAGGAAAATAACCAAGCTTAATAAATAAACAGATGACCACACTGTGTCTACTCTAAGAACAAGTTAATACTATGAGCCTAGGGACACAAGAAACATCAAAGTTACAGGAGCCTTTTGCCTTTATTTCTTTACGCACTTGATAATTTTTATACACAATGGCGACCTTCCTAAGGCAAAACTAACATCGATCCTGGTACCATGTTTAACACAAGGCATTATCCAGGAATCTATTAGCTCACTTTAGGCAAGGCTACCACCTATCAACCAAGACATCGGTGTGGAGTAGAATACTCCTCGCCTACCAAGTATCAATAAGGCGATAGGCCAACATTAAAGCACATCATAGACTTGTATTGCCATTTATTGTAGGCTCTTTTTTAAAAAAAAATAATTTCTTTTGATCATCGCTCCTGAACTATAATTTGTCTTGCATCCTTTCGACAAAGGGGTAAAAGCTATGTCCTAGAGGTCAACACACACATGGCCAGGTGTCAAACATTAAGATGGTTTGACCCTAGACCTAAGACAATCGTATTCCAAGGTTAACTAAGACAATCGTATTCCAAGGTTAACTAAAGACGTCATGCATTCTCAGGAATATATCCAATAAGGTTAAGCTCATTAGTGATTTACACTAGCACGTCAAGCAACTTCACAAACTAAGCATTACATTGACAATTTCCATGTGGTCATGCATTATAGTTCATGCAATTAATTGAACAGAAAAAACGAAAGAGAGTGGGTATTGAAGAATTACACCTGTATTTTGGAGATCTCCTTGATGCGATGAGAGAAATGCCCGCAATTTGATGAGATATTTATGTATGAGCGTTACGGCTATCTCAGGACTTAAAAGCGAACCCACCTCAAACTTTTCAACCTGTACAATCAACTAACAAGCACTATACCTCGAGAGGCACATCAGTGTGAAAAATTAAAGACTCGTTTAAGGAATCCAAACTAGAAAAAACTAGAAAACACTAACCTACCTACCAGTCACCACACTACTACTGAGGTGTCACGTAGGCTGTAATGCCTGTGACCGACGGCAGACCGGATGGCCATGTCCGGGGTTCAGTGGGAGAGGACGCCCGTGCGGAGTCATGGGCGGCCAGGCTAGTGTGGACGGCAGGTCACACACTATATAGCTTGGGGGATGAGGGGCAATCCTCATTCTTCCTCTATGGCTGGGTGGTGAGCCAGAGGCCGTCCCCTCTTGTGGTAAGGCCCGTAGCGGCGTTACGGATATGTAACACTGGTATCAGAGCTTATCATGAGAAATCAAGGTAAGCCTAATTGAGCCGTAGTGCTCATAACCCTTCACAATCTTTTAACAGTTGCTAGAAGATTGTGATAAACTTTGGCAAATGAGAACCATGTACAAGCGTAGTCTTGATGTGGTTATGCCTTGTGTCCAAACAAGTTGCTTACTGTTTGTAGCAACAAGAGAGCTTTGGCCTGTAGAGGCAAGCTGGCCCTTTTTGGTAGTAACAAAATAGAGTCACTACTTGGGCCTAGAGATTAGTGACTAATTTGATTTAGTCACGAGATTGCCTTGTCAAAGTAATCCCTAAGGTGTGTATTACTTGGGATAAAGGGGCTAGCAGTGCTGCTAGCAGTACTAAATTGAATGGTTTATCTAGGAGTACTAATCTGAGGGATTAGCATACGCCTAGATATAATAGCAGATTTAGGATTGATTTGTAGAAATCAAAGGTAAATCTGAAGGGGTATAGTCTTGAGATGTAATGCTCAATGCTCTTATACAATTTGATCGAAGAGAACTGTTCTTAAACTTACTAAGCATGGTTTTCTCTTCTTTTTATTGCCATGCGTCGACATCCCACTGCTCGAGAGTTTGTGGTGATCTTTCGAGGGGGGAAAGAGCCTTTTTATATGTCACATCAATTGGTTTGGTGGTAATTTGATGGTATGGGACATCAATTCTCACGGAATCGATTGTAGTCTTGGTGGAATGGGACGCCAAGGCTTGTGCATGTAACTTAACTCTTTGGCAGGTTGTATGTACACTTGTCTGTAGTGATAAAGTGTGCAAGATAAAATTTGAACTTTGACAATTACAAATATAGCCATGAGTTGGGATAAAAGCCAGTTATAGAGTTCGGAGAAGCTCTAGGTAGCAAGACCATGTAGTGTGCTAGTGCTAACAGAGTGATTTAGTTCCGGAGTGATCTAAATCTAGAGGTTAGCAGTAAAACTAGTTTAATGGACAGTTTCATGCATGGGGGACGCCCTATAGCTTTTGCAAGCGTAGTCTTGCCTATGTTCAACATAAGTGTGCGATTGTGAGCACATTTTTGTTGCTACCATATGAATTTGGGAAATATATTACTTTCCTACATAAGCAATTGTAATATTGCATGACAGGCTATTTTGCTTACAAAGTTCATGTGCGTGTAAACCCTATAAGTCATAAGACCCCTTGGGAATGAGTGGAGCATTCCATGGATTTAATAAGGTTTTACATGGCAATAGTGAGTAGTATCTCACTCCAGATGAGCCTGGTTGTTGTTAATCGGATCCGACATATATAGTGTACATTCACTAGGGCTGAGTTAGGATAGAAGGCTAAGCCGGAGAGCTTAGTGGTAAATCCTACTGTATCTGGTGAGTTTTGACTTAACCGGAGTGTTAAGAAGTAAACTCAAAGTCTGGGGCTGAACCGGAGTGTTCGGAGGCAGACATATCTTTTGTTAAATCGGAGAATTTAGCAAAAGATGAGCTTGGGGTGAACCATGGTACCCAGGAAAAAAGCTCTTCACACTAAAATAGTGCACAATGATTTTAGGGTGATAAATATCCATCGCAGGAATGTTTTACAACTTTCCATAGATGATAGATGAAACCATGTACTTTACGGAGTTAAAGTACATAGGTGGTGACTTTGGCGCCACATTTTTTGTAGAAAGTCACTAGTGGTGTGGTTAGGTCAGCCGAGACTCCACAAGACCTATGCACTAGTTTTTAAGTTGACCTCTATGATAAGGACGTCCAAAAATTTGTGTTGTAATACCAGAAATTGTACTGCAATGTGCAATGGAGGGGTCAATTTGTGTAGTCACTTTTTAGCAGCAAGTGACTTAAGCATCTTGTTATAGATGGTTGTATATGGTACCTTCACTCGGGGGAGGTACGCCATTGAGTAGGGAGTTACTCACAAACTAGTATGGAGCTACTAGTGTGATGATAGTGGGTACGTAGTTACTCACTACTAATACATAGCTGCTAATAACATTAAGATCCTCGAGTGAAAGATACTCTAGATCAACATTTTAAATTACCGAACCACAATCCATGAGTATCGAGGTACTCATAAATATGTTGATGTTGCTCAAATCGAGGGACCGATTTGTTCGATGGTATGGAATTAGCAAGAGAGTAAGGTAACTTAAAAGTTACACATCACTAGTCCTAGTGAGTTGTCGAGGTAATCCGTAGTTTGATGATCCCCTCTGCCTATCAGATAACATTCAATTTTGCAAGCCCTAGCATTTAATCCGTAGTGATTATGAGTTGGGTGTGAGATATGGTTATGAAGTTCTTACAAAAGTACTTGTTTATTTGCTAGTCATTGGTTATAGCTTGGTAGAGATTGCCACCTGTGATGGGTAGGTAGCTTTGCCGCTATGATGAGGAGGCAGCAAATAATGTTCTCATAGTTACACTTCATACCAACACCAAACAGGGATAGGATGAAATTCCTAAGTTTATCATCACGAAGTACTGTGATGTTTGCATTTATATTGAATGTATGATGTAATGAGACATTGGGCTTGTGTAATTACCATCAATTATCTAGCAACCTATGGCTTCGCAGCAAGCTCAGTCATTATCTGTGGATTGATAATGTGGTTATTAGTAGTTTGGAATTTTTCTTCATAGATGGTACAACCCACCCAAATAATTCATAAGTGTGTAACCACTTATGAAGGGTAATAATATGCAACAATGAACACTTTGTTACAAGTGTGAAACCACTGATCTGTTGCAAATCAGTTTATCAATAGTACCACCATATGTGCGTAGACACTATACCACATCTTCGTTGCAAGATGTTTAAAAGTTTCTTGGAAGGACTCAAGAATAAAAATATATTAAACACGGTCTAGATTTGTTCTTGGACCCATGACACTAGCGCGTAGTCCGCTTGAGAGTAGAGTTTTTGAGGACAAAAACCTTTCTTGAGGGATATCCTCAAATATCACATAAACTGGAATAGTTGTGTGAGTCCAGACAATACCTGAAGGGATGTGTCTGGTAATAGCAACAAAGAATTGTAAGTGATTGGATGTAACTCCAGACACCCGTAGTGGTGCAAAAATCTTTATCGAACATCTCCACATACTATATGGTCCCCGCATATATACTATGGCATAAGAGATAGGAAGTTTGATTGTTATATTTGAAGGGAAATCTTCAAAAGTTACATTTACTCTGAGTTAGAGTGGAGTTTAACCATCCGTAGATTGATGGTAGTTAGAAACTCAACAAGATTCTAGAGCAAAGATGTTACTCTAAGAGAGAAGTATCTCTCAGCCTTGGAACTAATCCTTGTGATGCATGATTAGATTGGCTCTAGTTTATTTCTCCTATGGCTGTAGAGCTTTCCAAGGAGAAGTTTTAACAAGTTGGTGATGCAACATGGTAGCGTAGTCTACAAATATCTAGTAGCATTTGCGCTACTAGAGTGCTCTCCAGTACATTAGCTTCTGTGCTAATGACATGATGCAAAATCAAGGCATGAAATTTGCCTTGGGGTTTTGGTTGAAATACCAAATCATGGCTTGTGTGAGTATGATCCTGTCTTTACAGAGGTCTGGCGTGCTGTACGCGTACGCACTTTGTCACAGCCTCGCCCACCTTCCTCGCCGGCACGTAATGCTAGTCCGGAGAGACTGGCCGTAGGTGCGACGGTAGCGAGGCGAGAGTTAGTCCGGAGAGGCTAGCCGAGCCTTCGGGGAAGTTTTAATAGTCCAAGTGCGGGTCACCCTGGGATTCAGAAGACCTATGCACTAGTAAAGGACAGTGTTATTGGCCTAGTTTGTTTAAGAACGTCCAGACTTATTTCATTACCGGTTTACCCAAGACGAGTCGAGGGAATGACTCGGTGTGGGTAGTAGTGGACAACTAAACTGGCAAAGTTTATTACCACACGAAGAAAACTGTAAAAACGCCTGAGTTGGTAAAACTCTTTATTGAACATCTCTACAAGCTATATGGCCTGCCCGCAGATATAGTGTCGGATAGAGAAAAGTTCAACAGTCATTTTTGGAGGGAAGTCTTCAAAAAGTTGGATACTACTCTGAGTATGAGTATGGTAGATCATCCGGAGTCTGATGGTCAAACTGAAAAAGTTGACCAAATACTCGAGGATATGTTGCGTTCTTATGTAAGTAAGAAGCAATCAAATTGGGAAGAATATTTGCCCATATTGGAGTTTGCTTATACAACTCCAAGCATTCAGCGACGACTGGATTTACACCATTCATGTTAATGTATGGATTCCAGCCGAGATCTCCAATGGCTGTAGGCCTAGAAAAGGAAAAGATTCAATCTGTCAAGGATTTCCTTGAAGATATGAATGATATGCTCAAAGCTGTACACGAGAGCATTCGTAGCGCACAGGATCGCGCTAAAACATTTGCCTATAAAGGACGCAGACAAGTGACCTTTGCAGAAGGTGACTTTGTATTTTTAAAGGTTCCTGCGCAGTCAGCAACCATGAAAACGGGAAAGTGTGTAAACTTTCTCCTAGATATTGCGGTCCTTTCAAGGTCCTTAAGATATTGGGGACGTAGCCTACAAACTTGAGTTACCGGAGAGTTCTCAAGTTCATCCTGTCTTCCATGTCAGTAAACTGAATATATAAGTTCACGGGTTAGAGAACGCAGTTTCTCCAGAGATTTTGGTGGACTTGATAGAGCCACCAAAGATACCACATGAATCTGAAAAGATTCTATAGTATCGTGACAGACAAACCCGACATAAAGTGTACCAGGAGGTACTTGTTAAATAGACAGATAGGGATGAGGAGTAGCAACCTGGGAACGCCGTAGTGCAATTTCCAAAAGGTTTCCCCAGTTTGTTTTCGAGGACGAAAACTCTTCTTAAGGGGGGGGTAATGTCACGTAGGCTGTAATGCCTGTGACCGACGGCAGACCGGATGGCCATGTCCGGGGTTCAGTGGGAGAGGACGCCCGTGCGGAGTCATGGGCGGCCAGGCTAGTGTGGACGGCAGGTCACACACTATATAGCTTGGGGGATGAGGGGCAATCCTCATTCTTCCTCTATGGCTGGGTGGTGAGCCAGAGGCCGTCCCCTCTTGTGGTAAGGCCCGTAGCGGCGTTACGGATATGTAACATGAGGTTATGGTAAGAGGATGTTGTAGAGTCCTGGCTCTAGCCCTAAGGCTAAGCCTCTATCCACATCATCCAAATAAATAAAGTCAACCTCAGTAGTGCCATGAGTTTCATCCGTCCATTCATCATCGTCAGATATTTCCTTTTCATTTTCCCATCCACATAAACTCATCAAGAATGTAACCATGCAAGGATAGTCATCTTGTGGAAAAGGAAAGCATTGGGCTATCGGGGATATTTCCTCTACGGAGTAGGGGTCAGTCATGGTCAATAGGCGAATTAGCCATTCTAATTCCTCAACATTTTCCTCTCTGGCTAGTACATCTATATGATCCCATTCAGTTTCAATTACAGGATAGCACATGTGAAATATCTGAGAAAGGTACAGATGATACCTCTCACCAAAGGTGGGAGTGGTACAGATGGTCAATAGGCGAATTAGCCATTCTAATTCCTCAACATTTTCCTCTCTGGCTAGTACATCTATATGATCCCATTCAGTTTCAATTACAGGATAGCACATGTGAAATATCTGAGAAAGGTACAGATGATACCTCTCACCAAAGGTGGGAGTGGATGAAGTGTATGATGATCGTGCATCTGCCATATCTGCAAACACAGATATAGCATCAATAGGTTTGTGTGACAGGTCAATCTAGTTCTTGATTGTATACGGATATTTATCCTCTTTTTGTGCTCTTGCTCTTTTTACTATTTTTTATTTTTCTTTTCTTTGTTTTTTTAAAAAAAAATGTATGAAGCTATATATATACATCCCCTTGAATTTGGCAATTACATGGTCAGGGGAGAAGGTTAAGGAGGAAGCATTAAAACGTCGAGCGTGAGTACATGCTCGACGTCCCCTTGAATTTGGCAATTACATGGTCAGGGGAGAAGCATTAGAACGTCGAGCGTGAGTACATGCTCCCCCTTTCCTTGGGTAGATCATATTATTTGCAATGATGTTGCAGCCTCTTGGAACCAATTTGTCCAGCGGGTCATAGGGTGTGATGTGGGCAGATAGCTTTTTATGACCCTTGTGGCCACATCCAATTGTAGAGATGGTAGTGTACGCTCCCATTGATGAATGGAGGAAATGGTTTCCGACGATACTATTACAAGGGGAGACGTAGACTCATCGGTTTTTCGTTGGGTGTTGACAAGAGTAGGTGTAGAGCATGTAGAAACTTCTATATGAGTGTGTGCTTGGCATGAGGAGCTAGAAGCTTCATGTGGCTCCCCCCTTCCTGAGCTAGGTGGTAATGATCTATATCGTTTGGGAATCCAAACTAACTCTGGAAGAAGTGGTGCGGAGCACTCTGTTACCTTTCCCTTACCACGGTCTTGAATTGTCATTGGGGTGGCAACAATTGGTTTGCAAGGTTTTACAGGTGATGTAGAGGGATTCAGCTTATGTTTAGGGACCCAAATCTGGTCATTCTCCTCGTAGTACCCTTGGGCTACTAATAATTTTTTAGGGATCCATCGCGATGTTACATTACCCTTTCTCGGGTGGTTAGCTGCTTTCCTCTTACGAGGCTTCTTGGTGGCTGAACGAGATTGAGCAGGGGAAGTAGCTGTTAACGAAGCTTTTGGGACCCATTTGTATATACTCTTTGGCATAGAAGCGGAACCTTAGAGACCACCTTGCCTGTTTCCACTCTTGGCGTTGAAGCGTTAGAGGGATGGCAAACAATCAAAGATGGTTTTGCCACTGGACTTTGTGATTTTTCATTATCTAATATCTGAGTGGATGACTTAGGTGCGGGATTTTGAGCGGTCAGACCTAGTGTTGGTTCTTGCGTTGTGACTCGTCTAGTTGCCCAATCGATATTGCACTTGGTGGCCATCATCCATTTGTGCCCTAAGTTTACAGTCCCTTCCATGGTACCTGCAGGCATAACCAAAAAGCTTTGAATTACGGTCCCCTTGTCATAGGCAACCGGAGTGTGCAGAACTCCTGAGATAGGGGTTTTTTTCTTGTTGATTCCTTGAACTTGGATAGCACTCTTGGATAAAGGTGGTTTTCCAAGTTGACACCACACGCCATATGATAGCAAATTGTGTTGAGCTCTTGTATCCAATAATGCATTATACAGCATCTCCCCGTAAGAAGGTCTCTGTAACTCAATTGGGTATCTTAGAGGTGGGTCAGATTCCAGTGCATCCTCCTCTGCTTCCTCGAAAAATACTTGCGATGAGCTTCAACTGTCTTTGTCAAAACAGAGATTAATGTCTTGTTTGTACTCTCGGCTTGGCCATTCGCTTGTGGATAATAAGGAGTAGATTTATGATGGGATATCATGAAATTTCTTGTGAGCTCCTTAATCACGTCATTTATAAAATGCATCCCATTGTCACTTATAAGTTCAAAAGGACAACCGAAGCGTGTCATTATATTTTCAAAGAGGAACTTGGCTGTTGTCCTCGCATCTGCCTTACGTGTCGCTTTCGCATCAGCCCATTTGGTCATATAGTCAGTGGCCACAATAATATAGCAAGATTGTGTGTTTCAGGCCGCTGGGCTAATTGGACCTACAAAGTCTAAACCCCACTTTTCAAATGGTCGGTTTACTTTGATTGGATGTAGGGGCATCTGATCTTTCCGTTGGGGTTTCTTGTATCGTTGGCATTCATCGCAACCCTTCACAAAGAGTGATGCATCTTGGAACATAGTGGGCCACCAATACCCTGATTGTAAGATCTTTCGTGCAGTTAAGTCTCTTGAGAAGTGACCACCGGCTATGCCTCTTGCAAAATGTATAGATACTCATCCTCTCGGGCACAACGCCTAAGAACGTCATCCTTTCCTCTTTTATAAAGAGTCCCTGCTATTAGGCAATAGGGTTCGCATTCTTTGATCAGCTTTCGAGCTAGATCTTTACGAAGCTTCTTGGGTGGAAAGCCATTAACCAAAAAGTTAACAATCTTCTCACTCCATTCAGGCATTGTCTCCACCATGAACAGGGAAGTCTCAGGTAAGTCATCATCAACCCCCGTAGGACCCTCACCATTAGGTATGCGAGACAAATGATCAGCCATAACATGTTTTTTGCCAGGTCTCACAACAACAGTGAAATCAAACTCAAGAAGAATCAATAGCCATCGTGTGATTCTTCCTGTGGAGCATTGTTTGTTTACTAGATACAACAATGCTTGATGATCCACATAGAAAACAAACTTGGTGGCAAGGAGGTAATAACGAAATTTCCTTACTACATATATCATTGCCAACCCTTCTCGCTCCGTAGTGGTGTAGTTCATCTCAGCATCGTTCAACTGGCGGCGACTGGCAAAGCTAATGGGGTAGTCTAGCTTGTGTTCTCCAGGTTGAGTTAACACACACCCAATAGCAAAGTTTGATGCATCAATATGCACATGGAACAGTAAATCCCAGTTAGGCATTCTCAAGATTGGAGCACTCGCCAAGGCCTTCTTTAATAGCTCATAGGCACGGTCACATTCTTCGGTCCAAATAAACTCGATGAGAAGCTTATACAATGGTCGAGCTATCTCGGCGAAGAAGAGAATAAACCTTCGATAATAACCAACGTGGCCCATAAAGCGTTGGACTCCCTTGTAGTTGGTGGGTGGTGGCAGTTCCAGAATGACCTTGATTTTACTCTCGTCTGTGGAAATCCCATTTTTGGACACTATATGCCCTAAGATAACTCCGTGTTTAACCCAGAATTGGCATTTGAAAGGATTCAAGGAGATGCGATATAATCTACACCTTTCAAATATTTTTCGTAAACACATCAAGTGCTCGTCCCAAGAGGAATGAACACAAAGATCATCTAAGAAAGCTTCACAAAAGTCCCTTAGATATTCCTTAAAGGCCATGTTTATCAATCGTTGGAATGTTGCAGGTGCATTGGTCAAGCCAAAAGCCATGACGCGAAAGGCAAACACTCCAAACTCCGTGATAAATGCTGTTTTAGCTTGGTCCTCGACTGCAATTGTGATCTGATTGTAACCCGAGTACCCATCTAAAAAGCTATATGCCTCCTTGCCTGCCACTCTTTCAAGCACATGTTCAGAATATGGCAAGGGGTAATGATCCCTTCTGGTGGCTGCATTAACCTTTTTGAGATCAACGCACACTCTGAGTTTCCCATTCTTCTTTGGTACGATGACTATCGGAGAAACCCATTCTGAGTGCTCAATAGGGTATATGAATCCACATTTTACAAGCTTTTCAATTTCCTCTTGTACAATCTTTGCGTACTTAGGATTCATTGGGTAGGGACGTTGCTGGACTGGTTTAGCAGTGCTAATCATTGGAATCGTGTGTTGCACCACCGAGGGTGGAACACCCTTCATATCATGATATGTCCAAGCAAATATGTCCTTGAATTTCTTAAGAAGCTTCGTAAGTGCAGCTTCTTCCGCCTTGGTGAGGTCTTGAGCAATAAAAACTGGTTTAGACTCCTCACCCGGATCTGCTAAGTCTATCTCCTTAACTACTGCAGGGCCATCGTAGACACCGCTACTCCCATTGGTAGGCGTTCGTTGGGCTTTTGTGTAGACCACTTTACGTTCCCCTGTGGTAAATGATTTGAAATGCTCGGGTGCGGGGTGTAAGTCTACTGGTTCTTGTTGTGCCATGCTTTTTTCTTTCAATTCCGCTTCCTTTTGTTGCTGAGCCAACTCTTGGTTTTGCCGCCTTCTTGCAGTACGACTTAGTTTCGGCTTCTCTTCGATTTCTAATTGGGCGATGTCATGAGGTTGCGGAATACACCACATGACACTTTGGAGGTATTGTCCGCAATTATCCGCTAACTTCCGATGAGCATCAACCGATGAGCATCAATGGCTCCTACATAGCTAAGCCATTCTGCAGTGGATCTTTCCTTGTTTATTGCAGTGCGTACATTAGCTCGATAGCGTTGGCGCTT
Source organism: Cibotium barometz (assembly GCF_041138505.1). NCBI lineage: Eukaryota > Viridiplantae > Streptophyta > Polypodiopsida > Cyatheales > Cibotiaceae > Cibotium > Cibotium barometz. The sequence continues at coordinate 57,257,855 of NC_141067.1, forward strand.
ATGTCTCGTTTTCTTCTTACCAAGTTTTTGATTTTTGTTTCTATCAGATTCGGACTCACTTGGTCGATCTTCACTTTCGGATGAACTGCAGGAGGTCACTGTCCTAGGCCTTGAGCACCTTGCTTCCACATTTGGGTGAATATTTGATTCATCCCCCCCATCAGGCTTAGAGTCAGTTTGTTCTTGAGATTCATACTCAGAGTTACATTGGTCAGAGTCTTCGCTACTGTCAGTTGAGTTTGCCACTTTCTTGCCATCAGGAGTCAAGTGCATAACACCTATCATGTTTATTGGCACTAACGGTGGCATATCTTGCCCCTCAGGTGTTACCCAACTTGTGCCTCTATTTCCCCATGTGTCTATGGTTGCCGCCGCTAGGTGTACCCAATCCACGTTATCCGACTTAGTCATACCCGGTAGGACATCCATATAAGGAGAATCTTTTCCATCATCAGTCTCTTTTTTGCATGTATAGCAATACCTTAATGGGGTGGAGTGAACAGTGGTATCCGATCGATTATCGATGATAACCTTGCTTCCTAAAGGATGCGTACGACCATTCTCAAGATCAACTCGAATGACAGAGTCCTGGAATTGTAGATAGACATGGTTTTTCGACCAGTCTCATGCACCATTTGTGCTTCCCTCATGAAAGGACGTCCTAAGATCATTTGATATGACATAGGATGCTTGGAGAAATCCATTACAATGAAGGTATGTCGTACCTTGTATCCCAGAACCTTGATCTTAAGGTCCCTTAACATTCCAATAGGTTTAGCAATAGTTCCGTTTGCCATCTTAACCACTATGTTTGTGACTTCAAGGTGAGGTCTCCCCATAGATTCCCAACAGTTTTTAGTCACAATGCTCACTCCAGCACCACCATCAAGGATTCCCTTTAGAGCTAATCCCTTGGTAGTAATGGGGAGGGTTGCATTAGATTCGTCACCTTCAAAGTACTGTCCCAACTTGTTAACAGGTATTTCAACGACCGAATCTTCATCTAAGTTGGTTTGTAGATCCCAATGCTCCCCTTCATCTTGAAGCGTGTCAGGTCTATCCATATTTGCGAATTGTGGTAGCCCTGCCTTTAGTTCTCCATTGAGAAATGCCCGAAGAGCTAAGAATAGCTCAGGATCTCCGTATAATTTGGATATGATCATGGTTCTGATTTCAGAGGACATGAAATCTATTAGCTTAGACACATTCAACGGTACTTTTCGAGACATCGCCCCTTGACTAGGGATTGGTGAAGATGGAATCACTTCCTCTTCGATGGGGTCAGGCATTCCCTCACTAAACATTCTTTCAAGCAAAAAGGGTGTTTGCCCACTTCCTGATGTCCTATCCTCACTTTCTTCTCGAATGATACTAGGTATAGCTAACGGTTTATGGTTCCTGTGAGGTTGAACTTGCGTAGGAAACACTGTGTCTGGAATTTTGATTTTTCTCAGGTTTGGCTCCAGTTCCTTTGTGTTTCTTCCACCAAACCCCTTAAGTTTGCACTTGTTCAATCTCCTCAACTGGGTTTGGGTAAGTTCCAATCTTTTTCTTGAGGGTTTTTGGCCCACGTGGCTTGTCTTGTGGAGTCTCAGTCAGTTTGGGTGGTCGAGAGGGTATTAACTGACTTGGTTGTGGGGCCGAGGAAGTTTCCTTCTGTTTCCCCTTATTTATGTACTTGCTTGATTCTCCTTCATTGAGCTCCCGAGTGGGTTCCTCCCTTAAGGTAGTGGCTTTGGTCCCCATGGTTTCTATTGAATCAAAATTATCTTTAGAATCATTCATATACATGGGGTCGTCTCCTGTCCCTATGTTAGTCTTTGAACTGGGCTTGGAGCTCGTGGCATTAAGCGATCTCTTTCGCCGTGTTTTCTTTCTTTGCCTGAGCGATTGATGCAGTATCCCTCTCTTCAAGAATGTAGTTTTGATTTTGAAGCATTGACCGTGTAACTACATTCGCGGGTACAACGGGTGTGGTTCCTCGTGCTTGGTTGGTGACCTCAACCAAATTCAATGGCGTAATCTTGGGTGTATTAGGATTATGTGGACATTGAGCGATCAAATGATCTATGCCACAACGATTACATGTAAGTACCGGCATTCCCGATGTGCTCCCTTGATTTGGTTGCATATGAGTAGCGATCTTCTGTAGCCTATTAGGGCACTCTGCTACACGATGCGGTCCACCACACTCGTAGCATTGAAGAGGTGGTCTCCTCGCCAAGGTATTAAGGTTTTGCCCTCTTGTGGCGAAAGCAGCCGCTTGATATACAGGCTTTTGACGTACCCAAAACGATCCTCCATGTAGTACTGGGGAATCATTTCAAACGTATCAATCCCATATGGAGCAGTGGGGTCTATCTCCTCTTCATAATCCCCACGCACTATGTGACTCACAACCCATCTGGTTTATTGGGGTAATCCTTCGGATGTGGAGGTTATGGTCCTAGCACTGGCGGTGGTAAACGGCATAGACTGGACTACATTCGGATTCCTTGGAACTATGTGCTGTGACGGTTGCTCTCGACAGGTTGTGCAGGCATTAGCGCGGGTACTTGAGGTGTGTTTGACCAGGCTAGTGGTGCCTGATTCGCCAACATTTGCTTAAGTACTAGGCAATCTTTAGATTGATGGCCATACTTACCACATGCATTGCAATTCCCATTGAATTTGACTCTAAATGTGGGACATTCACTCGTGCTATGTGGTCCTAAGCAAACTGAACACCATTGTTCCTCTCTTCTTGGGTACATATGGCTATTTTGAGGAGCTCGATTACCCCTAAAGTATTCTTGGAGAGCCTTAGTAAGGTCGGTAATAGACATTTCGGATATCTTGGGCTCCTTGGCAATAGGTTTTACCGTCATTGGCTCGTGCCCAGATACTTGCGAACTAACGGATTTTGTCTCCGAAGACACCTTTTTACCTGCAATCATCAAGTTGTCTTCTAACTGGATTGCATTGGTAGTGACTGCTTCCCACGTTGTAAGACCTCTAATGACTAGGCCATTGTATATGTCCTCATCGGGAGTGCAGCGAGAATTTAGATGCTTCAATCGACTTATAAAGTCTCTCAAACTGACTCCCCTTCCTCGCGTTCAGCTTTTTGGAGTTGAGATGCTACCCCCCAAAGCACACCCTCTTGTATGTATTCTTTCAAGAACAATCTCTTGAGAGTGGGGTAGTGAGTGCGCTCTTCAACCCTTAAGGTTCGATACCAATCTCCGGTCTTCCCACTCAAGTTTAAGCCTAAGGCTTTACACTTATGCAGCTCATTGTGCTCTTCCAAGGAATCACACACGTGTTCAAAGACTTCAATGTGCTTCCTAACATCCTCGTTATTACCACTGAAGTTTTGAGTGAGCTTAGCCACTTGTACTGCCTTGCTTCTAGGTTCTCTCTCAGGCATACCCCGCATGTTTTCCACAATAGATCGTCCGATCGTCTGAGCAAACGATGCGAGATCACCTAGGTGAGCAGGCATAGCTGGTGGAGGCACTTCTGGGATAGCCTGGCTGATAGGAGTTGGCGTTGGTCTGAGTATGTTGGCAAATGACGTAGGATATGATATGTGGCTAGGCCTAGCTCCTCTTGGATAAGGGTTGTGATAAGGCGGTCGTGGAGCATACGCCATTGGCATACTAAGAGGCGTAGGAGCTACATGAGCATGAGTAGCGATAGGTACATAGGGTCGATAGGCACTGGCACGCACTGTTGTAGGTACTGTTCCACTAGGTAGCGGTGTCGTACTAACTACAGTGGTAACAGGTGCGCTTTCTGTCATGCTCATCATTGGGGTAGGCATTGTGGATTCCTTAATGGAAAGTTGAGCCAAGGTTGGAAAGCTAAAGTTACTGCTCGTGGGCTCAACCTGCATTGAGACTCCAGGCGAAACAACATATGAAGGGTCTATGGGACTCACCGAGGGAGTCTCCAATTGTGATAGGGTTGGTTGTTTGGCCTTGCCCATATCCAAAAATCTCATAGGGCCAGTGGAAACTAAGTTCACTCCCCTATTTTGCCTCTCGATTTGGATAATTCTATGAATAACCTCACATATCATTTGTTGTTGCTCCTCTAGATTAGTGGTGCTAGATGTAGATCATAGGACTTCTAACCAACCTACATGGTATGTGTAACCCGTGTATAGGTCAGTTAGAGTCTCTGTGTGTAGATCATATTCCCAATTTTCATTGAGAAATATCCCATCCAGACTTGGTGTGCCAAACGGTTCTCTTGAAGTGGACGCAATGTCACTTCTTATGGATTGGCTTCTAGGGACCTCTACTTTAGGAAGAGCATCGGAATGTGGTAGCTCAGTAGGGTCCTCATTAAACGAAGTGGGTAGAATATCCACATGGACACTCTTTGGGAGGGTAGGGTCTACATGAGATGTGAATGGTGAATCCACTACCTCTCCTTCTTCATTTACTTCGCTTGTCGCATGTTCAGAGCGTGTAGCTCTACTAAAGGTCTCTATTAGACGACTAAACATGCTAGATCCAGGTTGTGGGGGCCAAACTGGCATGTTTTGGCTTGTCTCCTCAGGGTTCTTGGTAAGGTGCCCTTCCATGGCTTCTAAGTCAGAGGACGAGTCACTATCCACTATTCGTGGATCTTGGGTTGCACTTCCGTGGGTTCTAACTGAAGGCCAAGATGCCAACGTGGAGGGATGGTGTGAGCCTGCATAAACTGAAACGCTTTCTAGTGGCTCAGGCTCTAGCACCCGACCAGAACGTAGATGCATGTGACGTGGGTACCCTACGTGCGTTGGTAACTACCCTTAAAACTCACACAAGTGGTTTCTTAGGTGTTTCGCACCCCGTTTTTACTTGTTTTTAGATTGTTTTTAACTTGTTTTTGACCCCCTTACTTACGGTCGAACTTGGACTAGGGCGTGTGATAGCTCGAAACGAGCGTATCGTTTAAAGGGTCCTAGCGTGCTTTACAGCACCGTGTTCGCCTATCCAGAGCTCCTGTGGTCCTCAAAACAGTCCGCCGTTTCCCTATGGGGGAAGGGGCAAAAGCCTATTTGCTTGTGGAGGAAAGGGTGAGGGCTTTATCCCACATGCTCACTTTACTCCTTGGGGAGTGGGCTACATATAGGGCACAACTTCCCATAAGCTCTCACTTGAAAGAAAGCTATGGAGGCTCACTCTCCTATATATATATATCAAAAGATCGAGGCCGGGGTCGGGGTCAATTGGGGGTTTTTCTTTTCAAAATTTTTTTCTCCAATTAAAAAATCTTTCCTCTCCACACGTTTTGTTTTTTCTTTAGAAATAAAATTTAATTTTTTATTTTTTATTTTTTATTTTTCGAAATTAATTTTTTTCTTTTTTTCTTCTTTTTTTTTAGATAAGTTTTCTAGGGTTCATCAGCCTTGGCCGCGGCGCGGTTCGCACACAGCACAGGTCAGAAATCCCCCCTCGCAGAAAACTAGATAACAGAACGCACGCCCACACGCGGAGCGAAAAAATAACGAAAGAAACAGAAATGCAAAAGACAAATTGGAGCTTGGTGCAGGGCAACTCCCCGGCAGCAGCGGCGCTAAAAATGTGCGCTTTTGCCGCACAGGTCGTAGCTGGGGACTTGCCGAACACCGTATGTGAACCACGAATGGCTGCAACAAGCATACAACCAGGGAAGCAAGCTCAAACAGAATGCAAAAGGTGTGTCACTCACCGCTCAACCGCCGCCTTGAAGGATTCCCGTGTCGCAGTGAAGAAGGAGCCGCCGTCGCCGCTCTACCACCTCTCCGCTGTGCCGTGCCGCTACACAGTGCTCGATCGCTCTCTCACTCTCTCTCTCTCACACGCAAGAGAAGGAAACCAAGGAGATAAGGCAAGAGCACTCTTGTATTCACAACACATGAGAATGAGGGTTTTAGGGTTACATTTGACTCTTATAGGTGACTTGGTCGTTCACACATGGGCGCCCATACATGGCCGACCGATCCTAACCCTTACCCTGCTGATATTCAAGGTGCGCCTCTCATCGGCGATCACCCAATCCCTTTATCCTTAACATATGGTGCTGACAAGCCCGCCCATGACTCAGAATATTTAAATTAATGACTAAAACATAGTACGTCGCAATGTCTGTCATGGGTTAACATGTGTGTCTGGTAAGATGTCAAATGATGGCATAACACAGATTGTGGCTGAGAACCTTGATAAGAATAACTTCCATGCTTGGAGGTTCAGGTTGACGAATTTCTTAATGGGAAAGGGCTATTGGGACTACATAGAAGGTGAGCATGAAGAGGCACCGGAGATACCGGATATAAATCCGACTGCTGCAGATGTGAAAGAGTTTAAAGACTGGAACCAAGGAGCCAGGAAGGTTATGTATTGGCTTTCCATTAGTATATAGGACACCATGATTGGGCACATTCAGGATGCCAAGTCCCCCAAGGAGGTGTGGGACACCTTGGTTAAACTCTATGAAACAAATACCAAGGCACGCAAGATACAGTTGAAGAACGAACTTCATACTGTGGAGAAAAAGAGCATGTCTATGAATGACTATGCATTGAAGATAAAGGGTATTGTGGAATCCCTTGCATCTATTGGTGTATCAGTAGATGATGATGATAAGGTGGAAGTCTGTCTACGTGGTCTCGGGCCACAATACAAGGCGTTCAAGACGTCTATTCAGACTCGGGAAAACATTCCCAACTTTACAGATTTGGTGTCTATGCTGCATTCTCATGTTGATGGAGAGTCTAGTGGCTCAGATATGAGCCTTGATGAGGAGCTTGGGATCCAAGCTATGAGAACACCTGGTGTAAAGAAGGCTATGGAAGCCATGAATGAAAAGCTGCGAAGATCTGGGAGAGTGAAAAATCCGGTGCAGAGGTTTACCTATGTGGTTATGTAGCACATCACTATGCATATATGGCAAAGGTTGTGCAGGTTGTAGAGCCCACATGCATTGATGAGGCTATTGGAAATGTGTGTTGGGAGAAAGATGAGGAGATGGATGCACTATATGGAAATGAAACTTGGGATTTAGTGCAATTGCCTGAAGGCAAGAAAGCCATTGGATGCAAGTGGGTGTACAAAGTAAAACATAACAGTGATGGAAGCATAAACAGGTACAAGGCTAGATTGGTAGCCAAAGGATATGCGTAGACATATGGCATTGATTATGAGGAAACTTTCAGCCCAGTTGCCAAGATGGCAATAGTGAGAGTTGTGATAGCAGTGGCTACGTCAAAGCAATGGTCTTTACATCAGATGGATGTAAAGAATGCATTCTTGCATGGGGATTTGCAAGAAGAGGTGTTTATGTTGCAGCCACCTGGTTATGAGGATGTGAGTCACCCCGAGCATGTTTGCAGGTTGAAGAAAGCCTTGTATGGCTTAAAACAAGCACCAAGAGCATGGTCTGACAAGATTTTTGAATATCTTGTCACTATTGGCTTTCATGTAGCCAATGCAGATTTCTCGCTATATGTGAGACATGGTGATAGAGGGGTTGTGCTTGTTGTCATCTATGTAGATGACTTGATCATTACGGGGGACCATGATGCAGAGATCTTTGATGTAAAGATCTTGCTTAGACAGATGTCTGAGATGAAGGATCTGGGGGAGCTCAGATATTTCTTGGGCATTGAGGTGATTAGGTCACCACATGGTATTGGATTACTGCAGAGACAGTATGGCTTGGACATGTTGTCCAAGTATGGTATGATAGGCTGTAAGCCTATTTCTGTGCCATTGGATCAGAATGGCAAGTTGAGTGCATATTCAGGAGAGATCTTGGAGGATCCTACTATGTATAGGCGCATAGTAGGAAGCTTGATCTATATGACGATCACGAGACCAGATTTGAGCTATGCTGTTGGGTTGGTGAGTCAGTTTATGTAGGTTCCACGGAAACCATTTGGATGCATTGAGACGCATACTGAGGTATGTGAGGTCTACTTTGCATTGTGGACTATTCTATGAGACTGGGACAGAGATATGTGTACATGGGTACACAGATGCTGATTGGGCTGGTAGTATCTCAGATAGAAGATCTACCAGTGGATTCATGTTTTCTTTGGGGAGTGCTGCTGTGACTTGGAGCAGCAAGAAGCAGCCTACGGTTGCTCTGTCGAGTACAGAGGCCGAGTACAAAGGAGCTGCTATGGCAGCATGTGAGGTAGCTTGGTTGAGGAAGCTACTTGCAGATTTGGGTCTATCAGTGGATAGACAAGTTGTCATTTTCTGTGACAACATTAGCAGTATACAGTTGGCCAGGAACCCAGTCTTTCATGCTCGTACGAAGCACATAGAGGTTCACTACCATTTCGTCAGAGAGGTCTTGGCAGGAGAACTTGACCTTGTTTATGTCAGCACAGAGGATCAGGTAGCTGACATCTTCACCAAAGCATTGGGTACAGAGAAGCTCCGCAGATTCAGGGCTTCGCTTGGTGTACATGAGATGGAGTTGAGCTCGAGGGGAAGTGTTGAGATATCGAGCTCGTCTAGTGAGGCGGTGGACACTGATGACCCGCCTGGGGGATAGGCCCTACACTTACACCACTGGCATGGTTGGTGAGATCATGGGTGATATGCAGCCAGTGGGATGACAGGCTATGTGACAGCCATTCTAGAGACTGGCATAGTTATAGCGCCAGCTCATTTAGTTGGGTTCACACTATAGAGAATCCGTGTATGTATTGGTTGAGTACCTTTCATATTATGTGTACTCTTATCTTGTATATGGTGTGTTGAGTGTTGAGTGAAGAAGAAGAAGATTTCCAGCCTCTCACCTTGTGTGTTCTCCGGTCTAGATTCCCGAGCAGAATTCCTCGAATTCTGTAATCTTGATCCTCATATCAAAATCAAAGGTCTCAACTTAGTTTCAGATTTGGTGGGTGATTTGAGTGTAGATTACTGAACTGGTCACATCATCTATTCTTGAAACTGACGAAGGAGTTATGTCTTGGTCATAGTTTGATTCATGTTTTAAACTGGAAAGGTTCTCTCTGAACTCTGGAAAGGTTCTCTCTGAACTCTCTTTATCGAAGGGTAATATTTCAATTACTACTTTACTGAATTTCATTCATTGAGTATTTGCTTAACTAAACTCAAAACTAATCACGAATTCCTATGAGGGATAAATTAATTATTTAACTAAAATTTCGACTTCGATAGATTTTCTGAATTTTCTCATTATCATCCTAGAGAATATGAAACGGCAAAATTTTCTTCCATAGAGTATTTACTTAATTCATTTACCCATATTCATGGGATTTAAACAAGGATTAAAGAGAACTCTTATTTTGATATAAAAATTCTGTATGCATCTATTTATACATAAAAATCAATATTAGTGAAAGTAACACTTTCTCTCTCTCTCTCTCTCTCTCTCTCTCTCACACACACACACACACACACACACACACACACACACACACACAGAGTCTCACAGACACACACTCGCACATTCACTAATGTAAGCGCAAACTCTCCTCCCCCACATACACTCTCACACACATAGATATTCTATGTCTCTCTCTCTCTCTCTCTCTCTCTCTCTCACACACACACACACACACACACACACACACACACACACTTCCTCTCTCTTCTCAAACACCCTCCCACACATAGAAAGTCTCTCTCTCTCTCTCTCTCTCTCTCTCTCTCTCTCTCTCTCTCTCTCTCTCTCTCTCTCTCTCTCTCTCTCTCCACGCTGCGCCCTTGCCGCGCTACGTGTGCCTGCCTCCCTTGCTCTGCGCGCGCTGCCTACGTGCTGCGCGACATTGTGCCCTGCCATTGTACGCGTGCCCTCCTCTGTTCACGTTGCGCCCTTGTCGCGCTACGCATGCTCGCCTCTCTTGCTTTGTGCGCTGTCTGCGCGACACTGTGCCCTGCCATGCTACGCGTGCCCGCACACTGTGCATTGTGGCCGGCCTCCCTTTTTCCCACCACCCTTGCTCAGGCCCCAAGGCAGCAACTAGGGGAAAATAGCACAATGAGCCTATAGGAGCTGGAGGCATACATCAAGACAATGGAGGACAACACCACAAGAAATTACTGGGCGAACAAAAGAAGGTGCTGGACAGGGTTCTGAACCAACACGAAAAACAGTTAGAAGGCCTTCGCAAGGAGATACAGGGAAAGAACGACAAGATTGAAGAGCTGACAGCCCAAGTGAACCACCAATAAGAGGTGATTCAGATGTTGAAAGAGACCCAGCGCTGCAACAAACAGGAATGCCAGAGGCTGATAGGGCCCTGCATGTGCGAGTATGGGGGCTACAGGCGAGGGCTTCCCCAAACCCTTCGTGCCATCATCCAGGAGGGTAGAGCATGACACAAAAGGATTTACGGCTGCTTTGTGGATTTCTGCAAAGCTTCTGTACTGTATCCCGAGCCCGCCTCTTACACCGTCTACAGGAGATTGGAGTCCCATCTAACATGGTTTGGAGCATCATCGCCCCCTCTATGAGTCCGTCACCGGACGAGTGAGAGCCCTAGGAGTACATCATAGGAGATTGGAGTCCCATCTAACATGGTTTGGAGCATCATCGCCCCCTCTATGAGTCCGTCTCACCGGACGAGTGAGAGCCCTAGGAGTACATCATAGGAGATTTCCAGCACTAGTGGGGTGAAACAGGGTTGCCCTCTATCACCCACTTTTTTGGGCCTCTACATTGATGAGATCTCGAGCTTCATTGATGGATTAGGCGGGGCTGGTCCCGCACTGGTAGGCATATTGATCCCCATACTACTTTATGCAGATGACATCGTCCTCCTCTCAGACTCAGCCAAAGGGCTTCAAAGACAATTGGATGCCTTACATGACTTTTGCACTCAACAGGACCTCTCTGTTAACCTTGGTAAGACCAAGGTAATAGTCTTCAATACCTCTTGCCCCATCACATCCAGATTGAGCTTCACATATAGAGGGGATCCTGTGGAGATTGTCTCATCCTATGTCTACCTTGGTGTCACTTTCAGTGGCCCATGCTTTACCATGCTTCTTGCAGCACATGCCAGAGTGACGCGGGGATATGCAGCCTTGAGCTTACTTGAGCGACAGTGCTTCCAGACACATTTCCAGGAGCCCAGAACGAAGGGCTGGCTTTTTGACACCCTCGTCACACCAACCTTGATGTATGGAGCAGCTTGCTGGGGGCCAGATTTATCATTGGCTAGCAAGTTGAGAGGCCCAAGGTCATGATGTTCTCCTGTGTATGATCCACAGGAAACCATCAGTCCCACACAAAATTATCCAGGCAGAGTTTGTTGCAGCCCTGATGGTAGTGGAGGCACTCTTCCAGACAGTCACATACCTCCATCTCGCATCAGTCACATGGATCCTCACAGGTACTCGAGGCTTGCCTTGGAGTCCTCCAGATAGCTAGCACTTGAGGGGCACTCTAGAGTATGGTTTGCACTAGTTTCCACCTGGTTCTTAGTATATATGAGCTTTGCATGGACCGCCTACCCCCCCTTTAGTACAGTTTGGACTCCCCTTTTCTTCGGTTGTCTCACGAGGATACCAACCGGGTTATCTGGTCAGATCTTCTTAACCTCTACACACATTGCACATGGATCACACCCCCGGAGCTCCCCACGAAGATGCACTTTTATAGAGACCACTTCCTCACACTCACTGAGGATGGATTCATCCAGTAGCCGGGCTACTTGAGTGTTCACATGTCCCATGCCATGCGGATTGGAGAGGACTTACCTTGGATTGAGCCTCTGCACTCGAGCGTGCCCGACGCCCTCAACCCCCCCTGTCGGCCACGATCACCTCATCAGCTCTCCAGATCTAGGACATGCTCCACCGCCATCGAGCTACCTTTCCACATGATATAGCTAAGGGAGACCTCTCGGCCATACTCGTCAGCCCCATGCTTGACATTTTGGAGAGTGGTATACCATCTACTCGGATCTGATGTTGCTCCCATGTTTTTATGTCCTTAGTATTCCATGATGAGTTTCCATGGACAGTTTTGTATCACCCCAATGAGATAGCTATATTTATGTTTTCTTTCTGTTTTATTTTCTATTCCATGATGAGATATGCCATGGACATTATTCTATCACTTTGGTCTCATAGGCCCATTGGGTCTTTAGTAGACGCTTAATATATCTTTCTTTCTTTTCTTTCTCTCTCTCTCTCTCTCTTACACACACACATGCAAATATATGTATTATATATAATATTATATTTTTTCATATTTAGACATATATACCTATATATACTTATATATGTGTATTTATAAATATAAATAAATTTATATATACAGACATATACACTATAATTTCAATTTATTAAATTTTAATAGGTGGGGTTGTGTGGTGAGATGTGCTCACTCTCAAATAAATGCATCTTTCATGTAATCTCTCTCTCTCTCTCTCTCTCTCTCTCAAACACAGACACACATACACATGCACATGCACATGCATCCCCCCCTCTCTATCTCTCTCTCTCCACACACACACACACATGCACACACCTGCACACCGCACATACACTAATGCAAACACATACTCTCTCCCCCACATGCACTCTCTCTCTCTCTCTCTCACACACACACACACACACACACACACACACACACACACACACACACACACATATGCACACACCCACTAATGCAAACATGTACTCTCTCCCCCCACAAACACTCTTTTACACATAGAAAATCTCTCTCTCTCTCTCTCTCTCTCTCTCTCTCACACACACACACACTCACTCCCTCTCTCTCTCACACAGAAAATCTCTCTCTCTCTCTCTCTCTCTCTCTCTCTCTCTCTCTCTCACACACACACACACACACACACACACTCCCTCTCTCTTCTTACACATATTCTCCCATACAGAGAAACTCTCTCTCTCTCTCTCTCTCTCTCTCTCTCTCTCTCTCTCTCTTACATACACGCACACACGCACACACATGCACACACACACACACACACACACTCTCTCTCTCTCTCTTACACATGCACATACACACACACACACACACACACTCTCTCTCTCTCTCTCTCTCTCTCTTTCACACACACACAAAATACCGATACTAATCTTATGTAAACTTACAATCTTGTATTGTGGTGCTAATTGGTTTTTTTTTAAATAAAATTTTTCATACTTGTTTTGTACCCTTGATTATATAAAGATTTTTTATCCTTATCTAACACATAGTTGAGAAAAATGGTATTTTGCACATGATATCTCTTCTGGAAGTTGTCACAAGTTTAATATTGCTTCACACATATGCAAATATATATTATATATAATATATCACGTTTTATTATATTTACACACATGCACACACACACACACACACATATGTGTGTGTATTTATAAATATAGATAAATTTACATATAGCATACACACACATATATTTAGTTTAAATTTTAATAGGTGGGGATGAGTGTTGAGGTTTGCTTACTCTCAAATAAGTGCAACTTACATGTACTGTATTTTGTCTTTTCTTTATAATGAAAGAGAGAGACACCTACACTCTTAAGTTTTCATCATGAAGCTCACCTCTAAAGAGAGAGGCCCCTATTTTTTTTCTCAAAGAACTCATTAGGTAAAAAGGGATAGCTCTCCTTTGAAAATTGAGATGACGTGAGAAAATTCAAAATTGAAAAAGGGACAGTCTCAATAGCCTCAATAGCTCCCCTTTCTTCCTTGGCCCTCTCTCTTCTCTCTTTTGGCGATGTGGAAGGGGGAATAGCTTGTGTTTAATAAGAGTATAGATATAGATATAGACTAGTGGGGACCTGTTGTTGTTGCACGTTAGAAGTCTATCCCTGCTTGTACACTCCTGCCATATGGCAAAATGAGATAGCCACAAAAAGTGACACGTGGGTGAATGCTGTGTTGTAAGGGCAAGAATAGTGAGAATAATAGTGTAGAGATCTAGATATAGAAGCATAGAAGTATAGATAGATATAGATATAACAATACATATATAATAGTAGTATGCATGCTTTGATACGTGCGTAACAAGTTCTACCTTGTTCTTTTATGAATTCCTTATTGATATTTTTGAGCTAAATGCCAAATTTTCTTCCAAAGCACTGGAAGAAGTCAGAATCCACTCTACTGAATTTGTGTTTATTTTCGAACGACGAAAAGAGTATATTCTAGGTTTTCTATGTTGGTTGGGAAAAACATCTTTTTCGAATACTTGTCACTTGAAACCACGTGTCGCATTGCATATTTAATCTATTTTTTAATCATGACTTGAAAGTAGAATGTACACATTTTATCTCTCTCTCACACACATAAGTGCCATCGCTCGCATTGGGGAGATTTGAACTAGGACTCTTGAACTCCATTCTAACCATTGTGCTATTTTCTTATGCCGCACTTGAGAGGACTCTTGAACTCCACTCTAACCATTACACTAACACATGCAATTTTCTTACGCCACACTCGAGAGGACTGTAGAACTCCACTGCACTAACCCGCCAATTTTGGCAACTTTCGTGGGGAGTCTCATATTAAAAAGAAGAAGAAGATATGTTTCCCTAAATAGTATGTGCCTTGTGCAGACGCAAGAATCCCGCCTATTTTTGTCAGGGGCGTTTATCATCAGCTTGTTTCCGTGAGTCTGAAGTGACAAGGAAATCTAGCAAGATAAAAAGCTCGCCGGCGGTGTCTGTTGTGCTCACAATTTAAAGTTACGATCCTATGATTACGATACCGTTCACGCAACCACCCAGGAGCTCTTTAAACATCTGGCGTTCACGCAACCATCCAGGAGCTCTTTAAACATCTGGCTTTGGAGCGGTAGACTTTGATGCGTTGACATATATATATAAAAGCGTTTCTTATTAGTTTGTATCCGTGAGAAGTGGCAAGGTGCAACCCAGGAAGATCTCTTTTCGCGCCAGTAACGCAGTGGTGTCTGTCGTGCTTACAATTTTAGGTAGTACAATAGCGTTCACACAACCCAAGAGAACTTGGATTATCTGGCTCTGGTAGCCCTTAATTGTCAAAACAGTGGAGATTACTGAAGCTGATTCGGGTTTGATGAGACCGAATGGCGGCACCTGATCCCAACAGCTTCATTGTGCCCCTTCTTCTGGATCAGCAGCCAGAAGCCCGATTCAGCTCCTCCTCCAACGGCAAGGATCAGCAGCAGCAGCAGCATCATGATCATCATCAGCATCAGCACAGGAACAAACGTGAAAAAAGGGCGGTTTCCATCACAGTCAATTCACTCTGCCTGGCCACACACGCTAGGTAGGTTTGCATCACTCAGCATTATGTGTTTTCTTTAACTATGATGAGTTTAACCACCCCACCCATCCACACACCCTCCCACCCTCCCCCCTCCCACATGGCATAGTACTTGTGTGAAAACAGCAATTGACATGGTGCAGACTATGGTATGTTGTCAAAGGACCTGCCATGGCCTCTTATTTGGACCAAAAATGGACCCAAACAAGGCACAAATGTTTGTTTGGCTGCATTTTTGCATGCTATAGCAGAAAAACATGTAGCATTAATCAAAAGCAGGGCCGGCTGGTATGGCACTAAATTTCACTTGTTACAGCTTGTAGTTTGATGCATTTTGATTTGTTCTACTTATTGGGTGATCAATGGCATTTCAGAAGAGTTCCAGATGCCTCTATACAGAGAGTGCAGAACTTTCGAAAGACTGTAAGGGTTTTGCAGTTGGATCACTCTCAGGCTTGTACGAGTTTACTGTCATGGATAGTTGGGCTGCTACTAGTGGTGATAGTCCCTGTGCTAAGACTATGTTTTGTGAAAGTGGCTTCCGATGATTCAAGCCATGAGGTATGCCACATTATTTTGCATATGGCATGGACTTTTATCGGTTAAAAATCATTTGGCTTAGAGATCTTCTTGTGATCTTCCTATATCGAGATGCATCCCTAGACGGTGATTTCTGTACTGTGTAATCAACTTGTTGACGAACATACCTAGCTTTGTCCCCTTATCAATGTAATCTTTAGTAGATTTATGAAAGACAAAAAGTTGTATATCTGAAGGCCAAGATTTCCAAAGCTCAAGAATGACCTCAAGAGAGGGACCAAAAATGGTAATTATTGCAATTTAGAAACAGGCATATCATTTTTGTGGTAACACTTGACAGTTAAAGTAGCTGTCTCTCCTAGGTCCCAAATTCATAGCTGCCTCAGCAACAATGGCTGGCAGAGAAATCCCACTGTCACTAGAGAAGGCAAATAATTAGAAGCTTGCAAACTTGATGTCCAAGCAATTCAAACATTAAGGGTTATGTGCATATGAAGGCCATGGCGAAAAGAGTATCATCATCAAAGCATGCACACCATACCCAGCTCTTTCAATAGAGACAGGCCACTTGCAAACGTAGGCTTACTTTGGTGGCTTGTGCTTTGTGAAGATCTAGCTCACTGCGAAACAGGTGGCGTACATAGGTGGTCTGGTGTTCTCACACCAGGATAATGAGATGAAACTCAATAAAATATTTCTACTAAACTGTCTATTTAATCAAACAAATCGTCTTTGATTTGTAGGTCCATTTGGGGCCGGGCCCAGATGGTTCTGGATGGGATCAAAAGACCCTAATGTGCAAGCTTTTCACCATCAGTTTTGGATGGTCAGATGGATTGATTGGTGTCATGCCAATTGGGCGGACATATGCAGTGTCACATTGGGTTCTATATAAAGCCATATCCCTTCACTCTTCTTTTAAGGCATTGAGTAATCCATTTTTCCCAAGGAGACTTCTATTAAGTATAAAAAAAACACCAAAAACCAGCCTGAAACCCTGTGAGACAGTGCTTAAAACACAATCAGGTGAAGCCAGTTAAAGAGATGATAACATCATGATAAACCAGTTGGAGAGGTGGTAAATAACAATCTGTCATTCTATTTCTTCATAGAAGTTGACCTCTTGGCCGTAGGTGATCTCCTTGTATCCTCAATGCTCATCCAAGAGGCCCTGAGGGTATGCACGTGCACATGGGGGATGGGGCCTAGGCATGTGGCCGTAGGGTCTTTCACGTGTACTTTTGGGGGCCTTACTAGGCCTCCATGTTGAAAGGATGAAAACTTCCCTTTTTGAGAGGAATGCCATACCTAGTGCCGATGTGGGAGAGGTGATCTGCCATCACCTGGTGTTTACTGGTTCGAAGAAGTATCTCTCAGTCAAACTCTTGGAAGATGAGAAGCCACCGCCACACTTGGTCAGGCACTTAAGGTGTGGTTTTTTTAACAATAGATGATGAAACCTTTTGAAAAAAAACCTTTGAAACGTTTATGATCTACACTGAAGTGCATGCTACCATCTTTCTTCCGTGACAGAAGAACGGGAGTGCCCCATGGAGACTTACTAGATTGAACAAAACCTTTATTAAGAGAATCTTGCAGTTGCTAAGCAATTTTGTCCTCCTCCTTATGGCTAAACCAATAAGGTTGCCGGGAGACGGGATTACTACGAGGCAATAAATCAATCGCATGATCAACGCCCCCGAGATGGCGGATTATTTTGGTAACTCGCTCATAAATACATCACAAAACTCTTTTAAAATATCATCCAAAATTTGTTGTTCTTTAGAAACCTCACTACTTGAGATTTAATTACATTCACAAGAAGATGATCTTAACAAAATTTTAGAAACCTCACTGCTTGAGATTGAATTACATTCACAAGTAGATGATCTTAACCAAATTGCAGCATTGAAAAGATCATGAAAACAACATTATGAATAAGAATTTGGATAAAAAAGAGCTTCATATACATCTTCGGCTGAAGCATGAGTTGAGTTTACATCACAAAATTCACAAAGGACATCACCTTGAGTTACATACAATTTATCATCGTGAACAAATGAGAGCCTATGAGACTAATAATCTAACATCATTGTCTCGCTCTTATTAAAAAACTAGGACATTCCTAAGGTCACGTCCACCTTGTCAAGGTTCATGATGTGGAAGTCCAAAGCCTCTTGATAGTCTTGAATCTGGACCTCTAGCCTAGGCACTGTTCGATCCCACACTTTCACGTGTGTAACCTTGGCAAGATTTTCCACATAATGGTGATCACTTGTCACCGTGGGTAGCTGGAATGTCTACACCAAATGTGAAGAAATAAAATTGTGAGTAGAGCCGTTGTCAAACAGAATCCACACCCAATGACTGCTTACAGGTCGCTTAGCTTGGAGGAGATTGTCCGGACCAAAGGCACACTCGCTAATCTAACACCCCTGGCAATTACTTCTATCCAGATTATAAACTTCAACAAAAGAGATCAAAGAGTTACCTTGTAGTTCCATAATGTGTACCGAGGTCTTACCTCCCCAAAGACTACTTTTTCAGACAATCCTTGTAGTGATGGTTGGGTTGGTTGCACTCGAAGCACAAGTGGTCCTTTTGTGTCTTCGCCACCTGTTCCTTTTGAAGTCCTTCTCTTGCCTCTAAAGTGCTTCTTGACATTGCGTTGCAACAACTGACCATCTTGGGATGCTGCAACATACCCTCGCCCTCTGTCTTTAGAGGATTTTTGGCTCTTGCGTGAGGTATCACTTGTAGGCTCACCACCCCTTTTAACTGCAAGGGTATCATCAAATTGGCATAAATTTAGATGTCGTCTAGTGAGTGAATATTGTTTCGGAGAACCTCATTTTGATAATTTGGCAGAAGGGCGAACAAGAATAGCATATAAACCAACACATGTGGCTCCTCAAGGGCCTTATAACGGTTCACCATGTCTTTAAACTCCTGGGAATAGTTAGGTCTTTAAAATCCTGGGAATAGTTGTCCAGGCTCTTATCTTGTTAACAGAGACAAACTGTGTCTTAAACACATGCTGAAAATCAGCCCACATTGTTGGCTTCACACGGAGGTCCTTCCACAAGGCGAATGAAACCGGCCTCTGGTAGAAACCAAAGTGCGGTAGACTAGCAGTCACCCAATCCAATTGTAGTCGAGCCAATAAACAAATAAACAGGAGCTAGAGTGCTCCAACAGAAGAAAGAGAACGACACCTGTTGGCCCCAAAGCTTGGCGCCCCTTTCGGTATTTCTTTATTCAATTTCAATGGAAAAGTTTTAAATGATTACAACATGGCCATTCATGGCTCGTATGTCTGCAAGTCCAATTTGCCAATCCTCAGGACCTCTTAGCATATAGAGGTTACACAGCTTTGTGTCCCAAGAACACCACACTGTTATCTCCTCTAATCTGCTAAGTCAGTGCATCCATGAGGCCTTGAATATGCATCTGACTGAACCATGCACATAGCCACAAGCTCAGCCATGAAAATAGTCCACAAACTCTTCCAAATCAGGCCACAATCTTGTCCTGTTTCCACCCTCTGAACTGCCAAACCCTTCCTCTCACAAAGGGCCAGAGAGAACCACTCCGGAACAGTCATGAGCCAGTGAAAAGAGAGACCCCATAAGACAACTCGTGCAGTCCCACTTGCTCGCAAAGAGAGAGAGAAACTTACAGTCTTTATGTCGCTTTTCATAAGAGAGAAAAGACGCGAGGAAAGGCCTCGTACTGTCCTGCCCTCTTGTCTTGCAGCCGGGAGAGAGAGAACCTGAGGGAAATTGCTGTCCATCCTTGTGTTCCCCTCTTACAGTCCACACTTATTAGCTTACAGTCAGCTTCTTGTCAAAAACAAAGGAGAGAAAAGAGGAGAATCCTGTAGGCGCCTGTATACTCAGCCACACAGAAGCCAACCAATCCTCCAAGAGCCAAAGAGAGAGAGAGAGAAAAAATGAAATGATATATTAACGTCTCTAAGAGGCCATAATGGCCTATGAGACCAAAACTGAGAGTACATTTGAAGTTGGTGTCTCATCAAAGAGAATAACTAAATGAGACTAAAAAGTACAATAAACTGATTGTCTTACAGTTATAAAAACAGAATTGTAAGACTCCGAGATGATACTGAGTAGAAAATACTGGAAAATGTATATCAGGTAGATCCATGTATGCTGATCAGTTGAAGTGTTGCTCTCTCCTTAGATCAAGTATCTCCGGCATGGGGCTGTCTAGAATGGAGAGGTCGTAGAAGCGAGGTAGGCGCCTCCGATGCCAAGCACTAATGGCTCTGATCTGGCGATGGTGAGGATGCCGTGGTCAGGATCCTGGTGGGCGTGGCCGACCAGCACGACATAAGATGACTGAGTGGTGACTCCCTGGGAGTGTGGTCGGTGCCCTAATGGCCCAATGGAGAAGGTATCAGTAGGTGTGTGGGCTGGGTTGCTGGGCTGAGAGAGAAGTAGGCCTGTGTCTCTGCCCTGTAGCGCAGCACAGCAGCCGACTTCAATCTCCTAAAAGCATGTGTAAATAAGTACTAGGCTGCGCCTCTGCACACTGCAGCACAGCCCCTGACTGTAGCTCTTCCAAAAAGCAATCTGTGACCAGCAGCACAGATCTCCCTCCAGCTGTTTTTCCAGGACTAAATCCAGAGTTGCCCGCCTATAGTTCTTCCAAAAGCAAGAGTAAGTGAAGCGCAGCCTGCCTGCATCTGTTTTTCCCCGAAAATCAGAACTCTACGCTGCCCCCAGCCCCCTTTTTCCAAAAAGCATGAGATAGAGAGAGAGAGGGAGGCGTGTGCTCCAAAGTAGAATAACCCTCCCCATAAATAACGTAGGGGCCACTTAAGGTTTTAAAACCTTTCTAGAGGCCACCCAAGGTTATAAAACCTTCCCAAAGGTTATAAAACCTTTTAAGTTTTAAATCTTTTGTCCCCTTCACACCTGGGCTTGTCCACACATGGGTCAATAAACCTTAGCCCCAAATATGAACCTTTAAATATTTATCTTGCTCACCGACCACCATGCTCACACTTGTGCTACACCAATTTCACAGGGTCATGACATACATCCCTCTTGAAAAATGGCATGCGTCCTCGATTGCAATCTGGTGATACAGCAAGACATCCAAAGCGGAACCACACTGATAACAAAGGCTGCCCAATACAGTAAGATATCAGCCATGTGATCCAACTAAAAGTGAAATGTTCAATATGGCAAGATCAGCGTCCTAATCTCTCTAAGCCATGCATATGTAACAACATTCTTTGCAAACCAATGGTGTAGTAATAGTCCAAGTGTCACCAATTGGCCGACCATTTGGTCCATCTCCAGTTTTTGCGTCTCGTTCACTTGAGGCCAGGCCGGTGTCTCATGTGAAGAGGCCAGTATTTTGCTGACATGGACGGGAGCCAGACTGGTGCCACCCGTGTGTTAGCAGGATGGTGTCGTATGGACGGGAGCCAGACCAGTGCCACCCGTGTATGACCTGGACTGTGTTCGACCCATGGGACTGTCACGCCATGGAAGAGCCAGTATTCGTGCCGTGTTTTGCCTATGGGACTGTCACACCATAGCGAAACTCGTGCCTGGAACTGTGTCTTACCTATGGGACTGCCACTCCATAGGAAGGCCAGGTTTTTATGTTTTTATGTCGTGCCAGTTTTGTGCCGACAGATATTTTGTACTTGTTCCATGAACGGGAGATATGTCCATGTTACTATTTGCACATGCACACATATTTTGCATGTTTGAAACTGTTTTCGCATGACATGTATTTGTGTGTTTGCCTGCTTGACGTGTTACTTACTGAGCGGGGACGCCTGCCAGTGAGTCGTGAAGTCTGCTCTGTATTCTGACGAGTTTTGGTGCATGTGAACAGGTGGTAAGTATGTTGCACATGTTGTTTTTATTATTTTATCTCTAACCTCTTATTTTATAAGGTTAGGTGTTCACATTTATTTAAAAGTGGGCACCCCCTTTGGGCACCCACTTTGGGGCCAAGGTGGGGAGCCCCACTTTTAAGTGAGTGTGGGGGTGGGCATGGTCACCTACCCCCACTAGTCCCCCCACATGCATGCGTGGGTATCACCAAAGTTAACTTCACCTTAATTTTTATAACAAGGGACTCTCTCCTTCAAGCGTGGACACCCATCGCTTCTATCTGGCGTTTTGTTCATCATCATCGCTTCATCCTACGTGAAGGAACCGGCGACCACCTTTTCGCTGCTGCCTTCTCCATGCAAGCTGTGCATGCTGCTGTACGGCTGCTTCTCCCTTCTCTACCAGGCGACTGAATCTTGCTGCAGGCGGCTGCCATCTCCCCCTGTACTGCTGCGCATACCCTCATCCAGACGGCTGCATCATCACAGGCTGCAGGCGGAAGGCCACGTTTCTGCCCCAATCACACTGCAGTCAGGCGCTTCTGCTTCAGGCGGCTGGTGGCTGCGCTGGACATTCAGTAGGGCTGCCCACTACCAAAGCAACAGGCTGGTGGCTGCGCTGGTCATTCAGCAGGGCTGCCCCCCACCAAAGTAACCGGCTGTGCGCCTGTTCTCCAGCCTGCAGCCCTCTACCCTCAGGCGACTGCATCCCCTTCCTTCTACGCAGCCCACCAAAGCAACTGGCTGTGTGTGTCCAACACCTGCAGGCTGCGTGTGCATCACCAACAAATGGCATCTTGCTTCCAGGACATTGTCCACCACCAGTAAGTTGTGCTCCTTCTCTCACAGCAGGCGGCTGTGGTCTTTTGTGGTGATGCTTGTCTTGATAGTTCTACACGAGGCTTTCTTCAACAAGGGTGGCTTCATATTCTACACAAACACCACAAGTATTGGTTTTCTATCAACCATCTACAAGTAAGTGAATTTCAGATTTCAATAAAGTATTTTATGTTTAAATCTGATAAAGGATTCATCCCGCTCGGCCAACACCCGTTCGGTGCCGGGTTGTCCAAGCTATATTGGCGAACCTCGGTCCAAAGGTGCTGAGATCGGGAGAGCCAGGCGTTAGTACGAGAGCGCCTGTTTGTGCGTGGTCTCGGAACACCAGTGAGGCGCTCTCCGCGGAATCCAGTGAGAGCACAGGACCGTAGCGATTGGACCACACTAGTGGTCGTTCTGCTTCGAGCTTCTACATCGAAATTCGAGCCTATTTGTTTGGTACTGTTTTCATATGTACATGGACATTATCTGGTTCTTGGAACCCATGGAGCATTGTATTTATTAAATACTCCCAATAAATATATCATATATTGAGGGGGGGGGTCGGCCCGTTCCGGCCCCAGTGCTGGTGTCCATTTTTCCATTTCATTTCATTTAAATTTCAAGTTGTTTTAAGTTGTCCATTTCAAATTTGTGGTTTTAAAGTTGTGCTATTAAGCGTGTGGGTGTCCAACGGAGTCTTTCCCACTTGACGGGATCGGTTTCATTGGTATCAGAGCACGGTTGTTTCCCTCTTCCTAGTGGGGAAACGAACCTGTGTACTGGACATCCCGCTTTTAGCAAACTTTGAACACAATGGACAGCCAAGGCAACCCTTTGGAAGTACCAAATTCGAGGGGTCCATCTAGTGCTTCTCGTGGGTCTGATGCCCTGCGTGGTAGGCACAAGCCCCTTGAAAGGGTTCTTGATAGTGAATCAAAGAGTCAACTGTCTCCAGGAAAGACAGTTATGCTTGAACAAGAGCCTGATGCTATGAGGGCTGAAATGGAACATATGAGAAAACTTTTGCAGGCTCAAGAGCAAGAGTTAAAGTTTTTACATGAAGATCCCCATCTACAAAGTGCTATTGAAGCCAGGAAGGCTGATGCTATGGTAGATGTAACCTTTGAATCAATGGCTCGTGAAGTGGGCAAGAAACCAAGGGAGTTGGCACTTGCCTATCTCCTTCGCAAAGGTGATATCAAAGAGGGGGATGACGGAGAGCTGAAATTCAGAAATCCACCTCGTTTGAAGCATGGAGATCCCGCATCCCAGAGGCTGAAATCTTTTATGCAA
Source organism: Cibotium barometz (assembly GCF_041138505.1). Taxonomy (NCBI): domain Eukaryota; kingdom Viridiplantae; phylum Streptophyta; class Polypodiopsida; order Cyatheales; family Cibotiaceae; genus Cibotium; species Cibotium barometz. The sequence continues at coordinate 57,281,607 of NC_141067.1, forward strand.
AAGGAAGAGGTGACTGTCACCTCTCGACATGCATCCTCTCCCCAAGGCACTAAGCCTGACAGATATATGTATGCCAGTGCTCATGGAGGGCATGAAAGTCACATGCATGCAAGATATGTATCTCATGGTGACAGGTCTACTTCCAGAAAAATTTTGCCTTCTGAGTTGTCTCATGGAGAGACCATGCCATATGTAGGTAAGTCACATGCATCTGAGTTTCGAGTTCGTGGAGCACATGCCACCGTGCCCCATGAAGCTCCTATGATGGCCCATGGAGCCCATGCAGACAGGGCTACCCCGTTGGATAAGGGGAAAAGAAAAAGAGAAGACCATGAGCCTCATGCCAGGAAGCTCAAGGAATTCAAAGCAGGTGATAAATCTGTCAAATTTGATGTCTTTCATGGTGAACATGATGCTTCTAAGGTGTTAGCATTTGTGGCACAGTTCGACATTGCTTTCAGTGATGAGGATTTCACAGAAAAGTCAAAGGTGCGCCATGCTAGCATGTTTTTGAAAGGGACTGCTGTCCATTGGTGGATCACTGAAAAGATCACCAAGGATCCCATTTCTACTTGGAAGGAATTCAAAGATAGATTTTATGCTCAGTTCTTGCCACCCAATGCGGAGCAAACTCTCACTCAAAAGTGGGACAGGCTGGAACAAAAAGATAATGAGAGTGTGCAACAGTATGTTAACAAATTGTGGAAAGTGTTGCTGGAAGTGACTCCCTTTATGCAAATCACAGAGGATGAAAGAAAGAGGAAGTTTCGTTCTGGACTGCAACCAGCATATAGATCGGGTATTGAATTGCACCCAAAACATACGTTGCAACAACTCACAGCTTCTGCTCTTGCTACAGAGCAATTGGTGCTCAAGATTAAGCAGGATCAAGGAGGTTCCAAGGGGAAGGACAAGGCTGTCCCAAATCAGCAAAAGGGTGGACAGCCACCTAAAAAGAACTTCCGGGAGCCTTACAAGGGTGGCAAAGCTGAAAATAACTCATCTAAAGAACAGGGCCCAAGGAAGAACAAATATGGATTAACCCCGGAGCAAAGAGAGCAATATGCCAAGGATGGAAAATGCTTTTCTTGTGGTAGCAAAGACCACATGTTTCGGCAATGCCCAGATCGCAAATCAAAGCTGATCATATGGTAAAGCTTTTTCTTGCTAATATTTTCAAGCATCATGGTATGCCTAAATCCATTGTTGGGGATAGAGATCCCAGGACTACAAGCCTATTTTGGAGGGCTTTGTTTGATAATATGGGTACTAAGCTTGAGTTTTCATCAGCTTATCATCCCCAAACGGATGGCCAAAGTGAAGCTGCAAATTCAGCCGTGTTGGATTTGTTGAAGTGTTATGTAGCAGATCAAAAGAGTGCATGGGAGAAGTATCTTCCACTTGTTGAGTTTGCCTACAACAATACAATCCATGCTTCCACAGGAAAGGCTCCGTTTGAGATTATTTATGGCAGAGTGGTATTGCCACCCATCCTTCGTACTAAGGATGAGATTTTTGCAGCTGATGAATATGTTCGTGACTTGGATGTTGCCTTTGGTCAGGTGCGGACAGCCATTGCAAGATCTCAGGATAAGCATAAAATGGCTGCGGACAAGCATAGAAGGGACATGGAAGTCAAAGAAGGTGATTGGGTATTGCTGAAATTTGAGAAGGCTAGGCTTCGAAAGAGGCCAGGACGAGAAGGATCATATCCTAAGCTTTCTCCTCGCTATTATGGACCCTTCAAGGTGATTCAGAAGATCAATGAAGTGTCCTACAGGCTTGCTTTACCTAGTCAGTGAATTTCAGATTTCAATAAAGTATTTTATGTTTAAATCTGATAAAGGATTCATCCCGCTCGGCCAACACCCGTTCGGTGCCGGGTTGTCCAAGCTATATTGGCGAACCTCGGTCCAAAGGTGCTGAGATCGGGAGAGCCGGGCGTTAGTACGAGAGCGCCTGTTTGTGCGTGGTCTCGGAACACCAGTGAGGCGCTCTCCGCGGAATCCAGTGAAAGCACAGGACCGTAGCGATTGGACCACACTAGTGGTTGTTCTGCTTCGAGCTTCTACATCGAAATTCGAGCCTATTTGTTTGGTAGTGTTTTCATATGTACATGGACTCTGGTTCTTGGAACCCATGGAGCATTGTATTTATTAAATACTCCCAATAAATATATCATATATTGAGGGGGGGGGTCGGCCCGTTCTGGCCCCAGTGCTGGTGTCCATTTTTCCATTTCATTTCATTTAAATTTCAAGTTGTTTTAAGTTGTCCATTTCAAATTTGTGGTTTTAAAGTTGTGCTATTAAGCGTGTGGGTGTCCAACGGAGTCTTTCCCACTTGACGGGATCGGTTTCACCAAGTTGTATACCACTGTGAACCATACACAACCACAACATCCAATGTGACTAGTACACATATATCATAGAAGTCCCATAAGCAAATGTACTGTCAGCTGTCAGTACCTTTGGGTGAGACAAAAGCTGCACCAAGCGACCTCTAGATGACATCTGAGCCTATAGTATCAAGGGAGCGGAGGTGCTACCCCCCTCTTGAGCATCAGGCAATGCTCTAGACCCATGCTCGGTTGAACCTGAATGAGCCGTAGCAAGAGTCGGCTCCAACTCAAAGGCATCGAGATAAAGCTGCAATACCTGAGGTGAATCTGCTAAGTCACCCTCCTCCATCCACTTTGCATCCATCGGTGAATAGTTCTTGAACTTCACAAGATAACGACGGGAAACTTTACCTCGTACCTTTCTTTCCTTATGTGCCAGTATCTGCTCGGGAATAAGAACCTCATTAATGTTGGGTGTTGGACTCACACACTCACACACACAAACCTGCACATTAGGGTTAGGTGTAGGATAGAGAAGCTCACACACAGAAATGAGAGAGAGAGAGAGCCAAAAGTGTGGTATCCACAAAATGCAAGTCAACCCTTGCATGTGTGCCACATCCATATAATATAGAAGTACAAAATATTATATGTTAAAGAGTGTCCTTTCACACTTGATGTCCAAGGGAAAAAACCACATGGGAAAAAGTGCCCTTGGTTAAGCACTGTTCACACATAGCACTACCATAAGTGAGCATATGCCTACAAATCCCCCCTGTAGTGGAAGTGTGAACCTGTACAAGGTAGCAGATCACACTCTGTATGAGAGTAAGCCCAAAGCTTTGCGGAAAGCTTCAAACTTTTCTCGAGGTAAAGCCTTTGTGAATAAATCTGCAACATTATCGTGTGTAGGGCAGTAAGATAAACTGATCTCCCCTGCATGTAGCCTCTCTCTGACATAGTGATAATGAATCTCAATGGGCTTAGTACTCCGTGCATGAAATACTGGATGTTGTGCCACGGCCATAGCACTCTGGCTATCAGTGAGAATGGTGGTGGGTGTCTGCTGACACTCACAAAGATCAGCCAATAGTCTCCTCAACCATACACAATCTACTGTAGATGTGAAGACTGCCCTGTACTCAGCCTCACAAGTAGATGTAGCAACAGTGGGTTGCTTTTTACTCAACCAAGATATGCATGAACTGCCAAGAAAAAAACAATTCCCACTGGTGGATTGCCTGGTATCATAATCACCAGCCCAATCTGAATCACTGTATGCATAAAGCTGTAAGCTGCCCCCCCCTGGGATAGAACAAACCAAGATCCAGGGTACCCTTAAGATAACGAAAAATGCGTTTGACTGCTTGCCAATGCTTTGTGCCTGGGTTGTGCATGAATTTGCTCAACAAAGACACTCCAAAAGATATGTCTGGCCTTGTGTTACACAAGTAAATGAGGCATTCCACTGCCTGGCTGTAAATGCCGGCCTCAAAAGGCTCTCCAATATCATGCATAGTAAGCTGTACACCTGGTTCTACCGGAGTAGAAATGGGCTTACATTCATCCATGTGAAACCTTTTTAGCAAACTTTTTATGTACTTAGTTTGCTGCATAACAATGCCATCATCTGTATGCATAAACTGTATGCTGAGATAGTAGTGTAAAGGCCCTAAATCTGACATATCAAATTCAGCTTTCAAATCAGCTTTGAAATCTGAAATTTGTGCTTTGCTAGTACCTGTAATGAGCATGTCATCTACATACAAGATGACTATGAGAATATCGGCATCGGTTTTCTTCACATACAAAGTGCTTTCAGCTGGACTATTCTCATAACCTTGGCTGGTTAGATGAGCATGTATCTTATCATACCAAGCTCTTGGAGCTTGCTTTAACCCATACAATGCTTTGTGTAACCTGCATACTTTATGTTCCTCACCAGGAACTACAAAACCAATCGGCTGATTTACATATACTTCCTCCTGTAAATCCCCATTTAAGAATGTAGTTTTGATGTCCAATTGATGCACTTTCCATCCTTTATGTGCAGCCAATGCAATCACTGATCTTATTGTGGTCATTCTCGAAGTAGGAGCAAAAGTCTCTTCATAATCTATTCCTTTTTTCTGGGAGTAGCCTTTAGCCACAAGTCTTGCTTTGTACCTGTCACAACAGTACCATCAGACTTTCTTGTGACTTTGTACACCCACTTTGTTCCAATGACATGCTTGTCTTTAGGCAATTCCACAAGATCCCATGTATTGTTCTTCATGATAGAAGAAATTTCAGCTTGCATAGCTTGCAACCAATGCTCATTCTCATGTGCTTCTTCATAAGAAGAAGGCTCTTCTGAATCAAAGAGACCACCCATTGCTAATGTAGACTCTCCACGATGTATATTCAAAGCATGGTTGGAACTAGCCCTTGTTCTACCTGTGAGTGGAGCTGCAAGTTTGCTTTCTTGCAAAGTTTTCAGCAACCATCTTGGCACTGACTTGGCTGTGTCTGGCTGTTTGCTCTTCCCTGACAAGATCTTCCACTTCTTCCATAGAAGGGGGCTGAATGGCTGGCTGATCTGAATCCCCCCTAATTGCAATGGGTAAAAGTCCATCAAACATGTCCTGTATGCTTGTATCATTGCTTTTATACAAGCTGTACATGGGCTGTTCTGAATTTTCAGCAAATACCACATCTCTACTAACAAAATTTTTTCGTGCAGTTGGATTATAAAGACGGTATCCTTTGCTCTCATTGCTGTAGCCCACAAAAATGCATTTAATTGCTTTGTTATCTAGCTTTGTTCGGAGTTGTTCTGGCACATGTGCATATGCCAAACACCCAAATGTACGCATATAATCCACTGTTGGCTTTCGGCTATACCAAGCCTCAAATGGTGTAATGGTTTTCAAAGCTTTTGTTGGACACCTGTTCAACACATGAGTTGCACACATTATAGCTTCCATCCAAAATTTGTGAGGCAACTTTTGTGCTTTCACCATGCATCTTGCCATCTCCATGAGAGATCTATTTTTCCTTTCAACTACACCATTCTGCTGCGGTGTATAAGGCACAGTACATTGGTGTTTGATGCCCTTTTGAAGCATATAATCCTTGAATGCATTTGACATGTATTCTCCACCTCTATCTGAGCGGAGTGTTTGGACTTTACATCCACACATATTTTCAGCCATTGCTATGAAAGCATGTAAACACATTTGCTTTCGCGTTCAAGGGGTAAGCCCAAGCAAACCTGGAGTAGTCATCAATGAATGTGACGAAGTAAAGATGCCCCCCTATGGATGGTGTCCGCATTGGACCGCATACATCACTATGTATGAGCTGTAATTTACTTTCAGCTCTAACAGCTCCATCTTTGGGGAATGGTTTTCGTTGCATCTTCCCAAAATACACCCCTCACATACATGTCTTGGTGGAGACTCAAGAGGCGGCATATTATCAACCATATGATGCTTCTGCAAAAGCATCAAACTCTGAAAATTTACATGCCCAAAACGAGCATGCCATAGCTCTGTATCATGCATAGCAGGAGTGTGGGCAGCCACTGTATTTGCATCATAAGTGCGCTTGTCATAGCTGTCCAGCTTATACAAGCCTTTGTATCGTGTTCCAGAAGTGACTATTTCATAACCCTTTGATGGGTCTTTTACCAAACACTTCCCATCTTCAAATTCAACCTTTAAACCTTGGTCGTTTATGGCTGAGACGGAGAGCAGATTTTTCTTTATATCTGCACTTCATTGAAACTTACAATGTTGTCCAGGCAACATGACAGGTACTAGATTCTGAAGGCGCCCCTCTCACAGTGCACCTCAGTTTGGATTTGGTTAGAGAAGCCCTCCAACTCCCAAGGATAGAGCAACCCTATGTGCACCATAGCCATGCCATGTGGCATGTGCGTGCGACACCTTCCAAGGCCCCACGACCAAGGATGGCGTGGAGTGGCACAACATCACCTGCTAGGAGTTGGTAAGGCCAGCACGGGCACTCTCCTTTCTCCTCACCACATGAACGGTGGACCGCTTCAACCACTGCCACCTCTCCACCCTTGCCCGTGCTCATCAAGGCATGCTCGTCAACTCGGCGTAATATATGCATAGGAGCTACATGCAAATTGTACAAATCCACAAGGCAAGATGGTAGCCTCATCCCTTCTAACCAAAGTTTTATATCATGTAGCAGGCTGGGAAGAGTTTCCCAAACTGATCCGATATGTGGTATGATCTGCACATGATACAGTGCGGCCATTTGAACATAGTCACAAGGGACGGGGGACGGTGACGGGGGACGGGGACGGGACGGGGGACGGCCATAAGTAGGGAACAGGGACGGGGGAGGGAACCGCACTCAAAAAATACTTTTTTTTAATAAATTTTTCTACTCTACACTTATTCTACTTTGGAAGTACATCAAAATGAGCACAAATTTACACTAAAATGGTAAGCTTTTGAGTCATATTAATAATTAAGTAGATCCAAAATGAGTCATGACTCAAGAGTCAGGAGTCAGGACTAAGCCTTAAGGAGGCAGAATACATGGACGGACTCAAATGAGTCAATGACAAAAAAGTGCTGAAGACTAGAGGCTAGAGGCTAGAGCTAAGTAGTAAGGCCCATGAATCATGATCCATGAATGATCATCCACGTGAAGTGCTCGCCTCATGGTCATGGGTAGCTTGTGCCAAAGAAGCATCAAGCTCATCCTCAGTCTCATCCTCACTGGCATGCTGCTCCTGCACCTCATCCTCTTGTTGCTCTTCTTGTTGACTCATCTCCCACTCGGTGAAGGAATCTGCCTTCTTGGTCACGCTCTTGCAAAGCATTCGCAAGTTCGCGCTGACGAAGACAAGGTCATTGGCACGCTCTACCCCGAGTCGGTTCCTCTTTCTAGAGGCAATGTGGCTGTAGGTACTCCAAAGTTGCTCCAAGCAAGAGGAGCTGACGGCCTGGCTAAGTATGCGGATGGCAAGCTGGCGCAGCTCCGGTCCATCTGAACCAAAGTCCTCCCACCATAGAGTAGCACCAACTTTGGAGCGGTCAACCTGTGCATCATGACAGCCATAGGAGCCATGAAATGACCTGTACATCGAAAGCTGGTCCCTGATCTTGCGCCTAACCGATGCATCAGGCACAAGACGATCCAAGATGATCCTCCATCCAACGCTCACCTCCCGGTCGCTCTCCTGCTTGTTGCCTTGGAATTCTGGGTCCACCACATAAGTTGCTGCATGCAATGGAGAGTAGTAGGAATTCCACCTTCCTAGACACAAGGCATGGATCTCCTCATATTTGTCTTCGTCAGGCACGAAGTCTTTCAACTTCTCTATCATGCGATCCATGGCCTCGTAGACCTTGCCTATGCATGGTTGCATAGCGTCTACAATCCTCAATAGGTGGACTATGGGCCTCACCATAGCATCTGTGGTCTTCACACGCTCCCACCAAGAGGCGTCATCCGCCTGTAGCCTACACTCTTGGCCAGTGTTTGTATTGGACTCTTGCATGGCAACAAACTCGTCGTTAAGGAAAAGCCCCCTCAAAGCACTGCTACAATCCTTCAACCAGCCCAACATGAGAAAGTTGTAGGTAAACCGGGTGTCGGAATATTTGAGGAGAGAGAGACAGGACCTCTTGTTGAACTCATGCCGAAGTCTTTGGTGGTTGAGGACAAAGGAGACCATGGTGTTGGCCTCCTCAATGAGCGGGCTGATCCATGGTAATGCCCCGATGTCCTTGAGGAGGTTGTTTAGGCAATGAGCCATACAAAAGGACACCGTGACATGTCCATACATACCTTGGAGAATAGCTCCCGCTGTCCTATTGGAAGGCTTCCCATCCACAACAAAGCCCACTACATGCTCGGGGCCAACGATCTCCATGGTGGTAGCCCACTCCGCCGCAAGCACATCCGCGCTCTTCCCAGTGCCGGATGCATCATGAGATGAGATGAAGTACATCTCTCTGCGGGAATATGCAACCATGCCGTGAATACTCCTCTTGCGGGTGTCACTCCATCCATCCACAATGAGGGAGACTCCGTTCCTCTCCCATTGCCGCTTTGTGTTGTCGGCCGCTTGCTCTACAATAATGTGCTTCTCCTTCTCGAGCAATGTAGTGCGCAAGCTCTTGGATGAGGGGGGCGTATAGGTTGAGCCATACTCCCCAATCTTCTTAACCATGACCTTGAAGTATTCCGACCTATTCAAGAAAGTAATTTACTAATGAGAAGGGGACTAGGATGATGAAAACATGAATGATGAATTGGCAATGATCGATTGCACTTACCTAGCCGCTTGAAAGGCAATGTGGTCGTGGAAGAAGAAGCGGGCCACCGCCATATCCACCTCCTCCTTCAACTTGGGGTTCCAATTCTCCCCAAGTGTAGATTGTCGCCGTGGGCCACGTAATGATTGAGAGGCCGTGGAGATGGAGGGTGCTGGCATCGTGGATGGAGTAACATTCCGACTTGATGGTGAAGGTGATGGTGTGCATGATCCCGATCCACCACATGACTCCATTGTAGAGGCTTGAGTTCCTCTCCCCATCGTCGCAGGATCCACGGCCGCCACTCGTGGTGTCCTTCTTGTCGCTTCGACCGCTTCGTAGACGCTAAGCTTGTCAAGAAGTTGCTGTCTCTTCTCGGGCGTGACATTCGTGCAAAACCTCACCTCATGCCCACTCTCATGCAAGAGGTGGGCTCGCACTTTGTCGGCGCCACCCGTTCGCCGGTACGGGCAAAGCTTGCATACCCATGGCTGAGAACCGCCTCCATGAGTGGATGGGGTGTAGTTAACCTCCTCCCACCATGTCCATCCCGTTGTCCTTCTACGAGAAGCCCCGACACGTGAGGAGGATGCCATGGTTGAAGATGGATTGACTCTTGAGCCTTGAGGAATGAGAGAGAGAGAGAGAGAGAGAGAGAGAGATATTAACGTCTACGAGAGGCCAAAGTCGGCCTATGAGACAAAAAATAATACAACTGTGTTCTTCCGGTCATCGGAAGAAAAGAAACAAAAGAAAAAGTGTGCATGTGTCTGGATACAACTGTGAATCATCATGGATCGGTGGAGCCCATATACAAACAATATAAGGGGGGTGGGGATGTGGATGGAGTGCTAAGGCAAGATGCATCTCTATATGCTGAAGGGGTAGTACAAGCATGCTATGCAGATCTATGTCTAACTCCATCCAGTGCCATAAGAGGGATATAAGATATCATACATCGCTGATGCTGAGGCTGTGAATGGCATGAACATGTACCCTGAGTCTGAATGAAAGCGAGCTAGCCTCTCCTATGTCTCCATCTGGTGTCTCATTCGGATAGCTGCTATCTCTCGGTGACGGAGTCGTGGTGCTCTATGTCCAGTCTGTCTAGGTCTCCTCCTGGCTCTCAATTCCTCTGCTCTCTGTGCGGTCACCCCACGTGGTACATCAGCTGGCACTGGCATAGCTCTCTGGAAGAAATCTGTGAGCTGGGACTGTCTCCCACCCCTAGTGGGAGCGGGTGTCTGGAGGAGTCTCTCTCGAGAACTATGAAGCTCTAGTAGTAGTCTGCCAAGCTGTTGCTGGTCCGAGGCCTCCATCAACTGATGTAGTGAAGAGTGCTCCTCAAACAATCCTGCATATCTATCTCTGACCCCCTGGTGGGCTCTACATCTACATACAAAGTGATCCTCAGTCTCCACCTCCTCGCGGCACAATCTGCATATCCGCTCAGCTATGGGAACCCGTGCCGCTCTCCCAGCCTCTATCTCTAGCTGATGTGATGAGACTCGTAGCTGTCCAATAGAAACGCGAGAGCTGTGTGGCATGTATACATCCATGTACCGCGGTCGATGTATAAACCCATCCCCTGAGATGCTCATAAGGTGGTCTCTGTAATACAGCATCTTCGGTGGTAGTGGGCTCTCTGGTGCTGTCCATGTCTCCTGTATGTAGTGCTGCCATATGTCCTGTCTCATCACTCTGTTCCTCTCATTGAGAGAGAGGTAACCCCGTGGAGCAGACTGATCATACTGAAAAGGTGGCAACCGCTCAATGTCTATCCCATGATGTGAGAACCACTGTAGCATCTGTGCATACCAAGATCCAGTGTGTCCAGCCTCGGCCAGCTGTCTGGATGCCTCAAAAGCTCGGCGGGATAATCTCTCCGTGGGCATCTCCCTCATCCTGTATATAAAGGAGATCGTCTGGAACAATGCCTCCACTGCCATAGGTGGTGCAGCAAACTCAGCTCGAACAATGTCGTGCGGGACGGATGGTTTGCTGCGTATCATCCTCGAGAGCATCAAGATCTGTGGTCTCTCCAGCTGTACCCATGTGGAGGCTGCAAGCCCTGGTGCCCAAACCGCTGCTGCATACATCAAGGCTGGTGTCACTAATGTATCAAAGAGCCACCCCTTCGTGCGGGGTTCCTGAAAATGTGCCTGATGACACTGACGCTCAAGGCCAGCAAGAGCTGCATACCCCCGGGTCACTCTGTCTCGGACTGCCTGAGCCATGGAGAAGCGTCCAGCTGAGCTAGTAAATGTGATGCCAAGGTAAACATAAGAGCTCACCACCTCGACCCGCCCTCCTGTTAATGTGAGAGTAGTGTGGCTCCTAACCGCAGGTGAAGTGTGGAAGATCATAACCTTGGTTTTCCCAAGGTTCACTGTGAGCCCCTGCTGTGCGCAGAAGTCATCAAGAGCCACAAGGTGTCTTTAAAGCCCAACTTGCGTGTCGGATACCAAGACGATGTCATCAGCATAAAGCATAACATGGACAGTAATACTTGATAGCTCAACCCCAGAGCCTCCTCCCTGTATGATGTAATCGACCACCTCATCAATATAGAGCCCAAAGAGCGTGGGGGAGAGCGGGCACCCCTGCTTCACACCAATGGTGCTAGCAAGTGTGTTGGACAAGCCTCCTGGGCATCGGACTCTCCCAAAGACCTGCTCATATAGCCTGTATATGCCCCACATCATGTCTGAAGGTATGCCTAGTGTCTGTAGTCGCCGAAAGAGGCGCTCTCTGGGCACAGTATCAAATGCCTTGCGGAAATCCACAAAGCAACAATAGAGCCGTTGCCTCCGTGCCTTGGCCTGATCAATCAGGCACCTCAATGTAAAAATGTGGTCGATGGTCGAGAAGGCTCGACGAAAGCCTGCTTGGCCTGCTGCTCTCAATCCCCCAACCTCTGCATGAGTGCTCAGCTCTGCCTCCAAAACTGCCCCGTATAATTTGGCCAATATATGGCCAATCATGATGGTCCTGTAGTTCCCGGGGTCTAGTACATCTCCTGCTTTATGGATCGGCACAATAGTGTGCATCGTCCACTCAGCTGGAAACCCCTCTGACAGAGCTTTGTTGAAGAGATGAGCAAGAAATGGTGCCAATGTATCACTAGCATAGATGAGATGCTCTCCCTGTAATCCTGTATGATCTGTCGCCTGTCCATGTTGGAGTCGGCATATGGCCCTCCTAACCATAGGTGGGGTGAAAAAGGTGGAGACTGTGGACCATGGCTCTGTGGGCTGTGGTATAGGGGGCTGTGCAGGCACATCACAAAGTCTCTCTGCATATGTCTGCCAGGTCTGAGGATCGGCAATAGGTGTGGGAGGACTGGGCTCTCTGAGTCTCCTCCAAGCAGTAGCAGCATCTCTGCTCATGAGCATGTGATATGTGTCCCAATACTGAGCCTTCTCATAAGCTCGCCGCTTAGGGCGGGTGAGAGTATGCATCCTCCTGCCTGCCTGCCTGTGGGTGATCTCCCCGCGAGCCCTGTGCACTCGGAGACTGCGCGGTAAAGGTTTCTGCACTCATCATCATACCATCGGTTCTGGGGCATGCTCCCAGATGTAGGTGGCCGTCCTGTCTGTATGTGGTATGGGAAACTCCTCGCGGCTGCGGAGTGCAGTACATGTGAGAGCTGGGAGGTGAACATGGCCATGGGTGCCGATGGATCCAAGGCAAATAGCTGATCATAAACATGATAGTCGTACACCTCGGTTGGGTGAAGTGAAAAATAGTGCGTGGTGGCTGTATGATGGGTGGGTGGGTCTCCAATAAGCTCCTGAAAGTGAGGGATAGGTATGTATGATCCGCCCCAATGGGGCATGGTGGTACGGTGAAGTGAGACACCATATCTGCTGCCTCCCGGGATCCCATCACATAATCCACTGTACTACTGCCGCCTCCCATTGGAAAGCAAGTCAACCCACCTGAATCTGGCCACTGAGTCATCCCGTTATAAATAACGAGATGGTGTCGGGCCCCAAGCTCCAGCAAATGTTGCCCATATCCAGTGCTGTCAGCTCCTCCATCAGCGGAGATCCGAGTGGTCCCTGTATCCTCTGTAGCTAGCGGCTCTAGTCTCAAGGTATCCTCAAAGTCATAGATCTTGCACTGTCTGCTCTGAGTCCGTGCATTGAAGTCCCCCATCAAGAAGACTTCTCCCAGTATCGAATAGTGTAAGATCTCCTTAGATAAGACAGAGTATGGAGACTCACTAGCCTCTCCTCCACCCGGCTCCTCGGTGGTGGCAAACCGCGACCCCTTCGGAGGAAAGTAGCAAAGGGCGATATAAATCCATCTGGTCTCTGAGAGGCGTAAGCTAATCCACATGTATCTCGCCTCCGAGTCTCGTGCTACGACTCGAACATGCTCATGTAACCCATGCCTGAAAAGCACTGCAATACCTCCTGAACCTCGGGAGGTGGCCTGTCTCATCCCCTGTCGGTGAGCTGACTCCCACTGATAACCCTCAACCCGTGGTAAACCCCTCTCCGGGCTCTAATGTGTCTCTGTCATCAAGATGATGTCCCGGCCCTCCATCACCTCCTCAAGTCTCCCTGGATGTGTCCATAGGACTCCATTACAGTTCCAGATTGCTATGTGTATCTCTTTGTCTTCATGTTGTTTCCTCCGTGTCTCATAGGCCAGATAGCGCTATTCGACCCTCTTCCCATCAATGTAGATGTGACCATCAATATAATGTGCCTTCTTCCCTTCTTTGCGTGCCGCCTTGATCTTCGGCATGCATAATCTTCTGTGCTCCAGCTGCATCCATGTGAGATCATCATCGAAGTAGATGGGGTCCCCTGGCAAGCTCCTCAAGATAGCCCGTCTTCTCATAAAGCTCATCCTACTCTCCTCGTCCGGGAACTGTAGCACTAAGGCCTTGCCTTTGGTGGAGTCCTTTGGGGTTGTCCTCCATACTCTAGTGAATGGGAGCGGCTCATCCTCCTCTAGTCCTAGCTTGGTACATAGGTTCCGCCCGTCAATCTCGGGCGTGGAGGTAGTGCTCTCTGGTACCCCTGTGACTCGGATGTTGAGGCGCCGGATCCGTCGCATCTTCTCTTCATCAAGAGTAGACTGCATCATGTGTACATCTTCTTGTACCTCCTTCTTGATGTTCTTCTTCATCACTTGTACATCTTCTTGTACCTCCTTCTTGATGTTCTTCTTCATCACTTGTACATCTTCTTGCACCTCCTTTTTGATGTTCTTCTTCATCACTTCTACCCATCCTTCGTGGGCCGCCTCCATTTTCCCCTGGATTGTGTGGGTGAGGGTTTTGGTGATCTCTTCTTTGATTGCCTCTTTGTCCACCTCAAGAGTCTCTCCTTCCTCCCGTGGATGATCGCGTAAGGATGCCACTTCGCCCTTCAAAAGGTTGATTTCCTCCTGCATGGCGAGCTTTTCCTTCTCCCACTCCTCTTGCATGGTAAGCTTCTCTTCCTTCCATATTTCCTCTTCGGCCTCCAGCTTCCCCATGCGTGTCAATAAGTCCTTCTTGATGGCGGTGATGGTGCTGTCCAATGTCTTCTTCTGGTCCTTGATAAGATCCCTAAGGATATGATCAAGCTGGCTGATTTTGTCATCTACAGACCCTCCCATTGTAGAGGGAGGGAATGTTTGAAAGGAGCAGGTAAATATGTGGGAGAGAAAGAGAAGAAATGGATGAAATTCAAGTCCCCATTATGTTGCTGCCTTGGGGGCCTGAGCAAGGGTCGGTTGGAAAAGGGAGGTGGAGAGAGACGGGATACACACAGATGGGGGGGCGAATGCAGGCGAACAGGTGCAGGCAGGCAGCGAAGCGGGAGGGGTGCAGGCAAGCAGCGGGAGGGGTGGGCGCAGAGCGAAGCGGGAGGAGAAGGGCGCCGAGAGAGACGGGATACACACAAGGGGGGGGCGAATGCAGGCGAACAGGTGCAGGCAGGCAGCGAAGCGGGAGGAGAAGGGCAAGCAGCGGGAGGGGTGGAGAGAGACGGGATACACACAGATGGGGGGGCGAATGCAGGCGAACAGGTGCAGGCAGGCAGAGGGGTGCAGGCAAGCAGCGGGAGGGATGGGCGCAGAGCGAAACGGGAGGAGAAGGGCGCCGAGAGAGACGGGATACACACAAGGGAGGGGCGAATGCCGGCGAACAGGTGCAGGAAGGCAGCGAAGCGGGAGGAAAAGGGCAAGCAGCGGGAGGGGTGGAGAGAGACGGGATACACACTGGATGGAGTGCTAAGGCAAGATGCATCTCTATATGCTGAAGGGGTAGTACAAGCATGCTATGCAGATCTATGGCTAACTCCATCCAGTGCCATAAGAGGGATATAAGATATCATACATCGCCGATGCTGAGGCTGTGAATGGCGTGAACATGTACCCTGAGTCTGAATGAAAGCGAGCTAGCCTCTCCTGTGTCTCCATCTGGTGTCTCATTCGGATAGCTGCTATCTCTCGGTGATGAAGTCGGGGTGCTCTATGTCTAGTCTGTCTAGGTCTCCTCCTGGCTCTCAATTCCTCTGCTCTCTGTGCGGTCACCCCACGTGGTACATCAGCTGGCACTGGCATAGCTCTCTGGAAGACATCTGTGAGCTGGGACTGTCTCCCACCCCTAGTGGGAGCGGGTGTCTGGAGGAGTCTCTCTCGAGAACTATGAAGCTCTAGTAGTAGTCTGCCAAGCTGTCGCTGGTCCGAGGCTTCGGCAAAGGGTCTACATCATTCGGAATCTACACACCATCAATTGGCGGCTGATTTTCAGCATTACCTCGCTGCCGTAATTCATTTTCAGCAAGCTGGTCATGTTGTATAATCCCATTTTGTGCACCTATTTGCTGTCCATTCTCTTCTGGCTGTTGCACAATGGGTTGCTGCTCATTTTCAGCATTAAAAGGAATGAAATTTTCAGCCAAAGGTGGCTTTATGGCTGGCTGATCATGCTGAAATTTGACCTTCTTCTTGTCATTATCTACATGTGTAGTATTTTTCAGCAATTTAACCTCATTGAAAACTACATCTCGGCTGCGTATTATCTTCCTGTACTGAGGTATCCAAACTCGGTAACCCATCTCTCCCTCATCTCCAGATCTCATGAAGATGCCCTGGATAGATTTCATGTCAAGTTTGGTCCTTTGATCAACAGGTACATGCACATATGCATTGCAGCCAAAGACTCGTAAATGGTCATATGAAGCCGGTTTGCCAGACCAAACCTGTTCAGGGATGCCATTATCTAACGTACGATTCGGAGAGTGATTGTGCACATGAACTGCAGTTTTAAGAGCCTCTCCCCAAAACTCTTGAGGGAGATTAGCTGTGGACAACATGCATCTCACTCTCTCACAGATTGTGCGATTATACCTTTCAGCCACACCATTAGATGATGGATTATAAGGGGGTGTCAATTCCCTCTTAATGCCATGCATCTCACAAAATCTATTAAACTCACGTGATACATACTCTCCCCCATTATCTGTCCTAATAGCTTTTAACTTGAGTCCCTTTTGTGTGGTTACAAATGCATGAAATTTCTTAAATGAGTCAAACACATCACTTTTACTCTTTAGTACATACACCCATGTCTTTCTACTATGATCATCAATGAAAGACACAAAGTATCGTGCACCTCCAAGCGAATTCACAGGCATAGTGCAGACATCAGAATGTACTAAATCAAGAACATGCAATTTGCGAGCGACACCAGAGGAATAAGAGAACTTCACTTGCTTTCCATGGATACAATCATTACAAAAGTCAAGGCCAGGGCCTTTTACATCAAATTTCCCCAAAGAGGAGAGAACATCAAGCCCTTTTTCACTCATATGGCTAAGTCTTTTGTGCCAAAGTTCCTTTTGAGAGTGAACCTCAGCCACAACCAAAAACTTGCCAGGTAGTGCCTTGCAATGCAAGTAATAAAGAGTTCCCTTCTTGCTGCCCTTTACAATCAGCATGGAGCCTTTAAGCACTTTCCAAGAGCCACCACCAAAGATAGTGGAGTAACCCTTGACATCTAGTTGCCCAACTGAAAGTAGACTTTTCTTGATGCCAGGTACATACCTAACATCATGCAAAATCAGCTCTTGGCCATTTTCAATAGCCAAGTGTATAGTGCCAACACCCTCAATCTCACATGCATGGTTATTGCCCAAGTAAACTTTACCCAGACTACCTGCAGTGTATGAAGCAAAAGACTCCAAAGATGGAGTAACATGGAATGAGGCACCACTGTCTACTATCCATGATTGTGACAGTCCATGTGCTGAAAGTAATGCATCAATTACCTCTAGTTTTGTGATATATATGTCACTTGCCATTGCCACACTCCCATTATGAAAGCATGAGTCAACAACAAGTGCATCATCCATATCAACAATCTCTTCAATAACCACATTAGAAGCAATGTTTACCTTGGGAACTTCCTTGGAACAAGAGTCATGGACATCACTTTTAGCATCATTAGCATCCTTTTTCTTCTTACCCTGCTGTTTCTTTCTTTCAAGTTCTTGCTTGTAGTACCTACAATCGGGCTTTTTACGCCCTTTGCATCCACATTGATAGCATGTAACATCCTGGGACTTACCCCTGTTCTTGCCTCTATTATTTGCAGTATTCTTCTTTTCAGACCTGCCTCTAACATTATATGCTGACCCGCTGCTTTCACCACTGGTCTTTCTTCTAATCTCTTCATTTAGAATAGAACCACGTACACCATCAAAGGTCAAAGCAGCATTGTTGCTCAAAGAAACAACCAAGGCTTCCCAGCTGTCAGGCAAAGTCATCAACAAGAAAATAGCCTTTAGCTTGTCACTAAAAGGCTGCAAACCAGAGTCTTGCAAAACTGACTCAAGATACCTGTGAAAGCACTCAAATGTTCAGATGCAGGCTTAGACTCATCCAACTCCATGTTTACAAGCTTACGCATAAGATGCACTTGATTCACAGGAGTTGTATTCTCATACGTATCTGTCAGTTTCTTCCAAACATTGTATGCAGTGTCAAGACGCTTAATGTCTGTGAGCACCTCATCAGACACAGCCATCTTGATGTAAGCAATAGCTTTCTTATTAAGCCTAGCCCGATCCTCATCTGACAAACCTGCAGGTTTCTCTTCCAAAAGTGCATCATCACAATCTTTCAAAAATAAGATTCCCTGCATTCTATCCTTCCACAAGTCAAAGCTAGAGCCGTCAAACCTCTTGATTTCAAGAAGAGACTTTGACTCACCACTAGTAGACGCATTAGAGGCCATTTTGGTGCAAAAGGACCAAAAAATACACCGCTGTAATTTTTGACAGCAGGCTGCAAACTGAGATTTCAGCCTCTTACAGGCTCAGAACTCAGTGTAGAAGAGCAAGAAGTAGTAACACTGCTTTACCAGCACTTTATCCCAAGTGTTCAGCAGTAAAAAAGGATAAATTTCAGCAATAAAAGCTGAAATTTCAGCACACAAACAGGGCATACATCCCTTGCATAAATACTCCCACTTCAGCAGTAAAACCAAAGTGCATATGCAATAACCTCAAATCTGCAAATGGATTAAAAGCTGATGCACAATGTATTTTCAGCAATACATCAACTCAATGGCAAGTATTCCGCATGTAAGATACATAAATGTGTGCCACATAAATTTCTTGATGCATATAACACCTGCGTTTTCCTGTAATTTCTTGAAAAATTCAAGAATAAAGGTCAAATTCTCTGCTCAATCAGTCCACAAATTGCAATACATTCACTAATGTCTGCAAATTATTGAAATTTCAGCAAAAGCCCCAAATTTTGGCGGTCCAAGTTCTGAAATTTCTGCAAATAAAACAAAACCCCCAATTTCTCTTAACCTGTAAGTGCAATTTGAGCTTGTAAGAACTCAATGTGCTGTAAAAATGCTGAAATTTCAGCCACCTGTAACTTTCCCTTTTCTCCTGTAGTCGATTTTGCCTGCTAATCCCTGCTATGTCGCAAATGAAAGACTCTCACAGCCTCAAGCTTTAAAGAAAGGGCATGGGCTGTAGTGAGAGGAGAGAGAAAACATGTGGGCTGAAAATCGAAGAGAGAGAAAGAGCAGGATTGAAGTCGAAGAGAGAGAAAACACCTGCTCTATAGGCTGCAAGGAGTGTAGGCGAGTACCTTGACCAGCTCTGATACCAATTTGAAGGGCGCAGGATGCAGGCGATGGAGGTTCGAAGTGGAGTCGTGCAGAGAAGTAGAGAACGCGATATTTCTTGTGTGCTCAATACACATGTAAAATTCACACACTATTATTATGTTTAGGGTACAAAAGTTATAAGGCTCATTTAAATGGCCTTAGGGTTGGTATGGCCTTAGGGGTGGTTCACACCCAGTATATGAATAATGTACAAGTGAGGGCCTTTAGACCCAACACCCAAAGTGTAAGTATGTGATCCAAGGTAGTAAATCCTCTCCTAAAGCCTACTTGTCCCTGTGCCCGGTGACCATGCCTCTCTGCCCAACGGCTCAGCTCCGACTCCAATATAGAGCCATATAGTTTGGCCCAAGTAATGACCAATCAGGATCGTCCAATAGTTGCTTGGTACCATGGGGTCCCCACTCTTAGAGAGTGGTACAATGGTATGCTCTGTCCAGCTTGCCGGGAAACCCTCACAAATGGCACGATTATACACATGTACAATCAACGGAGCCAAAGTATCAAACCCTCACAAATGGCACGATTAAACACATGTACAATCAGCGGAGCCAAAGTATTACGCGCATATGAGAAGTATTACGCAGCATACGTGGGTGGTTTTTCTTTGAAAAAGCTGGTCGGCTGGGCACACAAGAGAGAAACGATCTTCTCTCAGCGACAAGTCTGGACTGCACGTGGTAAGACTTTTTGGTGTGAGAAGGCTGGTGGGCTTGACTTGTGCGCCTACTCTATGCACAGCCAGTTCCCATTTTTGTCCCATTTTTGTCCGATTGTCCCTCCCACCCTTGCTCAGGCCCCCAAGGCAGCAACTAGTAGGGGAAAACATGTCTCAACCCCTTGAGGGGGAACAGGATAGTGAGACAACCTCTCACACCCCCACGAAGGCACCAAACGCCTACCGCAAAAGACTGAGGGAAGGAATCATGTCCCCTGGCTCACGAAGGATTAAGAAGATGGCCTGACGAGATGAGGCCCTTTATGAGGAGCTACAGCTTCACATAAGGACAGAGATGAACACCATGCGACAGGAGCTTGAAAAGGAATGGACCGAGCAGATGCATGCCCAAAGGAAAGTGATATACGAAACGCTGAAGGAAGAGATATATGTCCAATTGAAGGGAGAAATGCAAGCCCAAGTACGGGTTGAGATGGAATTAGCCCAAGCCTTGATGCACACAGAAATGAAAAAAGAGATGCAGAAATGGAAGGATGACATGCTCCGAGAGATTGGCACAACAGTTGCATCGTACAAAAGCACTTTGAAGACATGTATGGCTGACCGCGACAAAGACATCACAGAAATGCAAAACACTTTGGAATCATGTAAGGCAAAAGTGGCTGCAGGTGAGAAGGAAATGCATTCATGGGCTGAAATTGCCAGTGCCACAAAGAAACAAATTGAGGAAGTCAACCCATGGATTGAAGTAGTAAAAAAACAGAAGGATACACCAGTCAATAAAGTAGAGGTGATGAATGCTACATTGGAAGAGGAAGCCAAGAGACGGGCACGTGCCTTACATGTACGTGTAGTTGGGTGGGAAGATAAGGGAAATCCCCATGAGGATGCAAAAGCTCTTGCAACAAAAATTGGAGCCACTGATGTACCCATTACCGGAGCATGGCGAGTAGGCAGAGATGAAACCAGGGCGAAGATATTGATCATCAGGTTTGGTGACTTGGAGAAGAAGAAGACCATCTCCAAAAGGATGGCCCTTAAGGGGGAAAAGATTTATTTGGATGAGGAACTTACACCGGCATAGATAGCACACTGGAAGGAACACATGCCGCGTGTGCTTGAGGCAAGGAAAGAGGGGAAATGGGCGGTATACAGAGATGGCCGAGTCATCATTACGGAGAGGAGGCCCGCTTGACGGTGCGCGGCCTATGAGACCTTGCGATTCACGGTGTGGAATTGCAATGGAGCCCTTAGAACAGATGCACGATACTTTCAGACACAGTGATATTGCTATGTATACGGAGACCCATCAGTGCACAAACAAGAGGCTTCCTGACATCCGGGGTTATAGATGGGAATTAGTTTTCCGCCCTCAGCCACGCACAGTGGGAGGTACCAGAGGATCTGGAGGAGTGGCAATACTTTACAGGGAGGAACTTCATGACAAAATACATGTGGTACATAGAGATGCAGATGCGAGGTACATGTGGGTCCGAATATGCAGAGGGGGGCTCTGCGAGCTATATGTGGTGGTATGCTACTTTCCCCAGCCCACTCCAGGTTTGCACCATCAGGAGAGTCGCCCTATATACCACTATATGATGATATCATGAGGTTTGCCAACATGGGAGACATATTACTATTGGGAGACTTTAATGCACGTACAGGCACAGAGCAGACAGAGTTGTATGATACTCAAGAGGCTATGTACAGGGAGATCACGGCAGAGGATGTAGGGTTGCAGAGATCAGCACAGGATGAGGGGGAGATTACAGATTATGGCAGGCATTTTCTCACACTCGGGAATGCATATGGATTGGTCATATACAATAACTTATCGAGATGGCAAGGATTAGATGCTCTCACACACTGGAACTCTAAAGGGGGAGCGAGCACATTGGACTACTTGATGGGATCTTCTTCATTGATACCTGATGTGCGGGGTTTCACGATTTCCAGTAGGCCCATTGGCATAGCAGCCGATCATGCATAACTGAGTTTCACACTAGTAGGTAGATCCCCGAGAGATGGGCCAGCCACTCATCTACCTAGGTACCCGAGATATCAGTTTACACGTGAGACAGTTGGGGTTTATCGAGATGCAATATCTGATGGCTTGTTCGCTTTAGACCCGCATAGCCCTCTGGACGAGATCACGAGAGGATTGGCAGGTGTACTACATGCATCCGCCTCATATGCGTTTCCCTGCACTATGATCCCTTCCACCCCCGTAGCACTGCCCCACATAACAGTTGGTATGATGATGAGTGTCGTGAGACACGAGCACAGCTACAGCGTGAGATTGCCATTGGGTCTCACACGCATAGACAGGCCAGGATGATCTTTCGGCGCCTTGTGCGGAGGAAGAAACGAGCCTATCTGGCTAAGCTAAAGGAGGAGATCTACCAACTCTTCCTGGGGAAAGACAGCAAGAGGGCATGGAAGATGTTTCAAGAGAGATAGCCTGGTACTCCGATTACTGCACCTGAGGCATGGCATACTTATGCTAGAGAGCTATATGATGCACCAGGACAGCCCCCCACCCCCCCTCCACTGGGAGCTAGAGCGGCTAGCAGCACCTTTTTTACTATGCAGATGGTGCTAGATGCGATAGACAGGTTACAGAATGGAAAGGCACGGGATCATGATGGGCTAGTTGCAGTGGGGGCTATATGCTTTGTATGAGTCTGTGACAGGCAGAGTCCAAGCTCTAGGCGGACTATCTGATAGGGTGACCGGCACAATAGGGGTGAAGCACGGATGCTCGCTATCGCCCACCCTCTTTGGACTGTACATTGATGCGGTCTCTGATTATGTAGACAGATTGGGAGGCCCAGGGGCATGCCTGGCAGGGGTGTTGATACCCATCTTGTTATATGCTGCTGATATTGTTCTAATCTCAGACTCTCCGGAGGGATTAGAGAGACACCTGTATGCATTACAGGCTTTCTGAGCGGATAGAGATCTGACAGTGAACCTTGGGAAAACCAAGGTTATGGTGTTTAACACCACACAGACATGGGTGATGAGATCAAAGCCTCAGTTCACTTTTCGAGGAGAGCCGGTAGAGTACGTCATGTCATATGTCTCCTTGGGAGTTACTTTCACAGGACCGCGTTTCTCCCTGAAGGAGGCAGCAGCACCTAGATTAGCTCGAGGGCATGCAGCCTTGGGGGCACTTGAGAGGCAGTGTGCACACATACAGTTTCAGGAGCCCCGCACCAAATTGTGGCTATTTGATATGCTTCACACTGACGCTCCTGTACGAAGCTCCAATTTGGGGGCCCAATATACATCACAGATCTCAAAGAGGGACAGATGAGGGATGGAGGCAAATGGAGAGACCACTGATTATAATGATTGCCCGCATGATTCGGAGCAAATCATCAGTACCACATGAGATTGTTCGGGCTGAGCTGGGTGCCCCACCAGTAGTAACCGAGGCCCTATTCCAAGCAGTTACCTTTTTACAGCGGCTATGGGAGCTCCCTCAGCAGAGGTACTCCCGATTGGCATTGACCTCATCCATACAGTTGGCAAAGGATGGAGATACTCATTGTTGGTACTCTCAAATGAGATCATGGTTTGACCTACATGGTTTGCGGATAGAGGCACTACCACCCTTTTAGTACAGTCTGGATTGTCCATTTTTGGATCTCACCCGCTCAGAGCAAAACCGCGTGATCAGGATGGATTTCATTAGAGTGGACACAGAGAGGACATGGACTAGCGCCCTTGAGCCCTTGGGCACGAAAATGGCTCATTACAAGAGCCATTTTCTACACCTCTCACCGGATGCTTTTATCACCCGCCCGGCATACATGGATGTACACCTATCACATGGGATACGTTGTGTCATTGGACAGATCCGGACCTCATCACACCACCTGCGGATTGAGACAGGGCGATATGTGCATCAGATCTTGCATGACCACATTTGTCAGCTATGCTACTAGGAGGTAGAGACAAAGGAACACTACATTTGCTGATGTACAGTCTATTATGAGATCCGAGGGAGATATCACTGCCTCTTCCGAGAGGGTTTTTGGGCCGTTACGCACAGTCATGGAGTTTGAGGATCAGAGATGCCTAGGATTGTTTCTACTTGAGCTCAGGAGACACAAAGAGACCCTCTTGGCAGACAAGAGGCCGAGCCATGATGTACCTAGACAGAGGACCCTGATAGATTTCTTCAGCACCAGCACCAGCAACCCAGCCCACACACCTCCTGATACCTCCTCCATTGGGCCATCAGGGCACCGACCACGCTCCTAGGGAGTCACCACTCCTGCCATAATCTGTAATCTCCCCCTCGTCTTCTGCTGATCTCTGCAACCCTACATCCTCTGAGAAAGAAAGAAAGAAAGAAAGAAAGAGAGAAAGAGAGACTATTGTTAACCCTATTGATAAAGACAGAAGGTCACAAATGGGTAGAGTAAGATGCATGCCTCTGAAGGGATATTCAGTACCCAAAGGAATCAGCCTACAAGAATGTAGTGTTGGCTGAACATACTGATGATTTTTCTTTTTGGACTGCTTGTTCACTGATGTCAATGATCTTTTGTGTGTCCAAACTTTAGAATGAACAACTGTGCACAACACAATCATGCACACTAGAAAGTGCCCTAATCTCGTGTTACGGAAAATAGAATCTCCGTACAATTAATTCAAAATTAATCCCAAAGCTAATCAATTGTAGAGCTAACCCAAGTTGATGGAACAGCCATACTTTCACCAAACACTCACTATTTGCTACTAAATCCTGCCTTCAACACATGTATAGGCCCTCTCTTGCTGCTTGAATGCTGTAGGAGGCTTGATCATTACTTGATGAATTGGGGGTTTGAGGGGCCTATTTTTAGGCTGAAGCCCATGTGACCTTTCAGTTCTAGCCATTCAGTTGTTGTGAGCTATTCAGATACTGTGGGACTCTTCATGTCATGTGCATCACCCATGTGGGCTATTCAGCTAGTGTGGGACTCTTCCAAGTCATGTGCATCACCTCTGAGTGCCACGTGGACACACTTCATACTTGTAGCCCTTCTAGGTAAAGTACACTGTAGACTAAGGCACAATTTGGGCAGTTTTGGCAGCCCAATAGGCACCAAGAGGTGCCCAAGACATGGACCAATAGTTGGGACACAAGTTGGGCAGAATATGAACACAATAAAGGGCCTTTTGATGACTTTTTAGAGCATGCACAAGTGGAGAACAGCCAGTGACCTTTTGTATGCATCAGTGGATAGGTATGCATGAGCAAGATCTAAGTCAAGATCCAAGATATCATTGTAAATATAGCATGTTTTGCAATATAAAGTAGTAGATTAGGGCTACTCTCTCTTCGCTACCGTGTCTTTCTAAGTTTTAATTAGCGTTAAGTTCTCATGTGCTTAGCATTCAAGTTAGGACTATTCAGCTATTGTAAGTTATTTAACTGCCATGGCCTTCCATACTAGTGAGCGCCCAGATTTGCCTGGCAACTGTCAACATTGTTGTCCCATGAGCATCTTGCATAAGACTACAACTGTGCTCATCTGTATGGGGTCCAAAAGGTTGCTATACAAAAACTCCTATCGGATCTCACCCAAGATAATGACAATCCTACAAACCATGAGACCACTTCGCATCCCATTCTAAAACTTACAGTATGCCCTCATCTTGTCAACACAAGAACCTGCACATGTCCTCGTGTATAACAACAAGAACGAGAAGTGAAAGCTCAAAGATAAAGAAGTGGGAGGTTAGAGATATGGTCCTCATGTACACAACACCAAGAAATGGAGGTTGGAGTTATGGTCCTCTATGTATGATGAACCTGCTGAACACACACCTCCAGATGACTTATGTGCCATTGAAGAGAATCCATCTTGACAAGCTCTAACAGCCACCTCTTGTTGAGAACTCTCTCAAGACACTGAAGCATTTCCATTTACCACTGCACCTACACCTATGGCCATCAAAACTCTACACACTCCAAAAAGATCCTACCAATGAAAAACTCATCACGATATTGGCTATTTTGCAAAAACATCCATTGGATCCACCTATACTTTTTTTTTCCCAACTGGTCCTAGGCCCAAGATCCTCCTATAGTTACCATTTTTCACAGCCCTTAGACGCCTCCCTGTAGGCACTTTTTGTCCACCCGTAGGTGATGCCACCGAGGAAGCACCATGTGGAGTTTTGAACCCAAGACCTCCTCGTCCTAGACAAACATCTATACCTAGATGAATCCAAGAAAATGCCCAAACTCATCACATAGAAAAGTGCAGTTTATAACTTCATAGCAGTCATCCACTAGATTATAAACCATCAACTTCATTATGCATAGTAGGGACCAGCTACTATGACATCCCCACTAACCTCATCAGCGCCCAGTAGTGGGTGTAGAACTTTGTATCAATGTATGCTCAGACCCCACACGCACACACACTCGAGCATACATTCATACAAAGGTCTGCATACTGAGTTTCTGTCAGAGCTCCAAAGATGCAGGGCAGACTTAGCCATAATGAAGGCTAGCACTTAGGGAGAAGGCTAATCAAACCATAGTCCAAAAACTCTTCATCCAAGATGAAAACAGCTTATGAAGAAAATTTTATCATTTCATTTTAGTCTCTCCCAAAAAAAATTTAAAAAAAGAATAGAAAGAATTATTACAAAATTAAGGGTAGCTGATAAGGCATACGCACCACTAAAGATAGAAAGAATTATCACAATATCAGCTGGCCACAACTTGGACGAAATTTTCACAAATGGAACCTTGCATGAAGGCTAATCAAACCATAGTCCAAAAACTCTTCATCCAAGATGAAAACAGCTTATGAAGAAAATTTTATCATTTCATTTTAGTCTCTCCCAAAAAAAAATTAAAAAAAGAATAGAAATAATTATTACAAAATTAAGGGTAGCTGATAAGGCATATGCACCACTAAAGATAGAAAGAATTATCACAATATCAGCTGGCCACAACTTGGACGAAATTTTCACAAATGGAACCTTGCATGTCTGCTAATACGGTAGAAAGATATACCTAGATGAATCCAGGAAAATGCCCAAACTCATCACATAGAAAAGTGCAGTTTATAACTTCATGGCAGTCGTCCTAGACAAACATCTCTATCACTTGAGCTATCACCTCATTGGTGGATCCACCTATACTTATTATGGCTATGCATGCTCAAACCAAACATCCACTATCGCACTTAGATTGTCCATCTTTCCTAAGGACACCCTCTTGTGGAACACACTCGAGGAAATAAACCAAGCAATAAATGCCACATCCATTGCCTTACACCCAATTCCAAAGAACTTGCTTCCATCCCCAATAAAGACACAACGGCTTCCATGCCCTAGACAGATCTTGACGTATCCTCCTCATGTTTGAGTGGTGAAGATACATCCACTAACAATTCCTCCTATGGTGAAGATCCACAAACATGTTTTGAACGTCACTGCAGCTGAAGAAACCATCTCTAGTAAAGAACACAACGACTTCCATGTCCTAGACACATCCATTGACGTGCCCTCATGTTCCAACGGTGAAGGCACATCCACTAATAGGTCCGCCTATGGTGAAGATCCACATACATGTCTTGAACGTCACTGTTGTCAAAGAAACCACCGATGAAGTGTAATTACGAGTGGGAGAATGGGTTTCACAAAATACTTGACCATAAATTGGCCACAACCTTAAACATATGCCACTTAATTCCACAAAATTGTACAAGAGAGATGTGCACATCTAACACCACATAGAGGCCAAAATGGGCGGACCTCCCGTTGGATTATTTTATTACCTAAGGAGAAGAATACCATGTCTAAATCTAATTTGTCTATGTTAGAAAAAGACAGGACTGATTTCCTACGTGAGTACCAGGATTGTTTTTCCGAGTCATTGCCAAGAGAACTTCCTCCGGAAAGGCCAGAAGATCATGCTATTGATCTTGTTCCGGGGAGTATCCCACCAAATAGACCGCCGTACCGTGTTTGTGCAGCCCAACAAGAGGAAATTATAAGCCAGGTACAGGAGTTGTAGAAAAAGGGGTTGATTCAACCTTGCTCATCACCCTTTTGCTCACCTGTGCTCTTAGTGCAAAAGAAAGATGGTTCTTGGCGCATGTGTATTGACTACAGGGCGCTAAACAAGAAGAACATCAAGAATCGATTCCCTATTCCGAGGATCGATGACATATTGGACCGCTTACAGGACTCCACAGTCTTTAGTCAGATAGACTTGAAAAGCGGGTATCATCAGATACGCATTAGACTCAAGGATGTGCATAAGACAGCATTTCAGACCACCTTCGGGCTATATGAGTTTGGTCATGCCCTTTGGCTTGACAAATGCTCCTGCCACCTTTAATAGGATGATGGATAGGATTTTCCGGTCTCATAGAGCGTTTGTGGGCACATTCTTTGATGATATGATTGTGCATTCACGCTCAAAGGAGGAGCATAGAAAGCATTTGGCCACTGTGTTTGAAGAACTCCAGAAGCATAGGTTGGTCATTAATGGCAAGAAGAGTGAGTTCTTCTTGAAAGAGAGACACTTTTTGGGGCATATCGTGTCTAAAGATGGAGTCCATATGGATCCTTCCAAAGTTGAAGCAATTCTCAATTGGCCAAATTTGAGGATCGTGCATGATGTACACAGCTTTTTGGGCTTGTGTTCCTATTACAGGCGGTACATACGGTATTTTACTGAGATTGCTTCGCTCCTTCATGCTTTAACAAAGAAAGGAACTCCATTTCGATAGACTGATCAGGAAATTGCAGCCTTTAAAAAGCTTAAAGAAAAGCTTACTTCTTCGGATCCCCTATTGGTATTACCGGATCTCCGAAAGGCTTTTATTGTCCAGTGTGATGCATGTGGGAACAGCATTTGGGCAATTCTCATGCAGGAAGAACTTGTGATAGCCTATGAGAGTCGTATATTGCAGAATGCCGAGAAGCATTTACAAGTTTATGAGAAAGAGATGTCGGCTGTAATTCATGCTCTTTCTACATGGAAACACTATTTGCTTGGGGCTGATTTCACTGTGCAGACAGATCATCAGACCTTGCGTTATTTCCTCACGCAAACTAAACTTTCTAAGAAGCATATGAGATGGGCCAACTTTTTGTCTATGTTCCACTTTCAGATTGTACATGTCGAAGGCAATGTTGTGGCAGATGTGTTGTCACGCAAGCCACAGGTCTCAGCAGTTTCACTTGCTTATCATCATGAGCTTGATGAGATGAAAGAGCAGTATGCCCAGGATGAGGATTTTGGTAAGGTCTATGATTATATGTCTGAGGGTCAGCGGCATGATCATTATACTCTCAGGGATGGCTTTTTGTTGATGCATGGTAGACTGTGTTACCAGGCAGTTACGACTCAAGGTTATGATTGAAAGTCATGCTCCACCGTATGCAGGTCATAGAGGAATTGACGCCATAGTAAGGCAGTTGAGGCTTTCTTTTATTGGCCGACCTTGAGAAGAGATGTTGATGCTTTTGTTAGGCAATGCATCGTATGTCAGAAGGTGAAGTATGACCGTCAAAAGACACCAGGGTTACTTCAGCCTTTACCTATTCCAAATAGGCCATGGGAGAGCATTGCCATGGATTTTATATTTGATCTTCCGAGGACACAAACGGGGAATGATGGCATTTGGACTATCATATGCAGGTTCATTTCCATGCGTAAGAAGATCAAAGTTTTTTTTTTTCCAAGAAAAGATCCTTTCATTAGTTATATAAAAAACGCCCGTAGGGCTACAAAAAATCTCTCCTGCTCATAAGAGAAAAAGAGCAGTGAATACAGCATGGCAGCCCGGGAGACTCTCCCTAGGTGCTGCAAAATACAAGCATCAGCACAAAGGACTGAGAGGCTAAATCATACAATAGGGGGGGGGGAAGAGCCAAACAGGTGGCCTGTAGTGCCAACGGGGGAATCCCGTGTGTAAGGTGTAGAAGGGGCCACAGCGCCAAGTGGTGTGAAAGGCCTGGCGCCGCAAGATCGCCTCATTCGAGTCTCCCCGGATGCGGTCGTACTGTCCTCGCAGGGTGTGGGTCAACTCCTGCCAAATCCCTCGTACAGTCTCTGCTGGTGGCTCCAATCTCCCCTCAAAGGCCGTGAAGCACCGAGCCCTCCAGGTGAACCAGATGGTGAGGCTGCTGAGGAGCTCCCATCGTAAATCCCTCTCCTGTGTCCAGCTGGCGGACGAGAAATCCGGTGCCGGAACCAGGCGAGGCTAGCCCCTAATAAATCTGATGGCTTGACTGCCCTACTCCATCTCATAGCCCATCGCAGGCGCCCTGACGAGGTCGACCAAGCAGCGGCACCCCACGTAAACATACCCTCTGGAGAGAGGGGAGCCAGAATACGCAGCATCCGCAGCCAAATCTGCTGCGCCTGAGGGCAATCCCAAAGGCAATGTCTTTGTGTCTCCATAGGGTGGCCGCATCGGACGCAGGCCGCCGGAAGACCGCTGTAAACAAGCCAAGTGCCAACTGCTGAGCCCCTGTGGGCGACCAGCCACCACTGAAAAGTCGAGATCCTGCGGGCCTGTCGACTAGCCCAGAGCCGAGCCCAAAAATCCTCCAGGAACTCCTGTGAGAGTCCCTGTAGCCGCCAATACCCCGCTGCCGTTGGAGAGACTGTCCTCCTCGCCGTCAAAATATGCCGCCCCAGCCGAACAGTATACTGGAAAAAGGTAATCTCTGTGGCCTCAAGGGATGCATAAGGATCATGCCACTCGTACTCCCCGGGGTCCCACTGTAGCCGGGCCAAGGGACGCGCTGCATATGCCCATATGCGCCAATCCGGGAGCACATCTGCAGGGTCGGGGTCAATATGCCACTTCCGAGAAGCGGCGGCCACTACCCGAATCCTCTGAAAGGTGCACTCTACTCTCTGGAGTCTGCCCTCATCCTGAATCTCATAGTAGAGGCAACTGCCATCCTCAGTGCAAGCTCTGACTGCAATCAGGATCTCCAACTGTGTAAAGGCTCCCATCCACCGTGGGGCCACTGGCTCGAGAGGCGTGAACCACTCCTCTGTGAGTGCCTCCTGAATATCATCCCTCATAATCAACCCCCCTCTGAAGTGACTCAGCCTCTCCACCTGGATCTCCTCTGGGAGACTGCAGAAGGCCTGCCAGTCTCCAAAACTACGAGCTGGGCCTGCCACTAAAGGTCCCCAGGCTAGACGAGGCCGAGAACCCAGCATATGACCCTGCTCCGTGCGAACCGCTGGGCTCTAGATGAGCGGCTGTCTGGCCTGCTCCTCAACACAAGAAGGAGGTCGCTGAGAGAGCCCCGGTCTCAGCAGCTCCCAAGCTCTCAGGATACTCAAAGCAAATCTGTCCTCCCATCCTCTACTGAGGCCTGTCCTCCTCATCTCTATGAAGATCCAGCGAATCTCTGGTGCCCAAGTACCCCCTGCTGGGGGCGCCCGAGGCTGCAGCCGCTGCAAGAGGAGCTCTTTCCAAGGCTCAGCGCTGGAAGCAACCCCCGAACAATAAGCTTCCCCAATAAGGCTCTACTCTGATCGACTGGATCTATAATGCCCAAACCTCCCTGAGCCAGCGGAAGTGTAATAACTGCCCATGCAACCTTTGCACGAGCTGGCTGACCGTCCCGCCTAGACCACAGAAAGTTCCTGATCAGCCTCTGTACTTGGCTGATGCAAGAGCTCGAGAAAATCCAGCAAGACGTAATGTACCACATGGTCGCTAACAACACCTGATTTGCCACCACCACCCACCCAGCCAAGGATAGTTGAGCTATACTCCAATACAAAAGCTTCTTCGGAATGCTCAGAAGAAGCGGGGCAATCTGCTGCTCAGGTGACAAATCTAGGCCAATCTGGCATCCCAAATACCGCACTGCTGTGCCTGGAGGAATCCATCTAAAACCGGGGTCCGGGCTCCATGCCGGAGTGGGAGCACTACTGATCCAAAAGGCCATTGTCTTGCGCCAATTGATCAATGCTCCCGAAGCTGCACTAAAAACCTGGAGCGACTGCTCTGCCCGAAGAAGATTGGCCTCTTGGCCATGCAAAAATAAGCCCGTGTCGTCTGCAAACTCAGCATCAAGCAGGTCCTCCCCCCGGACTGGGAGCTGAAGTCCTCTCAAACCAACCTCCTCTGCCGTCAAATACATGCTCATAGCCTCTGCAAAGAAGAGAAAAAGAAAAGGGGCGAGGGGACACCCCTGACGGACTGATCTGGTCAGCTCAAAACTCGGCCCCCGTCCTCCTGCAATCAGCACCTGGCTGCGAGCTGTGGAATACAGAGCCGCCACCCCTCTGATCCATCCTGGCTCAAAGCCCAGGCGAAGCATAGTGCCCTCTAAGAAACCCCAATCAACTCTATCGTATGCCTTCTCAAAATCGAGAAGCATCACGACCAAGTCCTCGCCAAGAAATCTAGCTCGGGCCGTCGCCTCCCAGAAAGTAAAGATGTTGTCAAGGATACTGCGCTCCTTGACAAATCCTGTCTGAGTAGCATGAATCAACTCCCCCAGGAAGGGCTGGATCCTCAAACTCAAGGCCTTTGCTAAGACCTTGTAGACAGTATTGAGGATCGTAAGAGGCCTCCAATGCCGAATATCATCTGATACTCCCTCCCCCTTGGGGATAAGATAGATCAAGCCCTCTGAAAAGCTCTGCGGCATCACCCCAGTGTCCAAAACATGCTGAAAGCCCCTGCGGAGGCCTGGCCCCAAAAGGTCCCAATAGCGCATAAAAAAGGCCGGCGTCAGTCTGTCCTCCCCTGGGCAACTATGTTGCGGCAGGACCCTCAAGGCCTCGGCAAGCTCAATCTCTGACAGAGGTGCAGCTAGAACTGTACGCATACGGTCTGTGACCCTCCTCTGCACATGGGCCCACACAGTCTGTCTGCAAACATCTCGATCCTCAGTGGCTGGCTCCGCTGAAAGCAGGTCTCTATAAAATGCAGTGGCAATGGCTCTGATCTCCCCGAGCTCAGTAGCTACCGATCCATCCGGTCTACCAAGCTGGCGGACTCTTGCTCGCGCATGACGGGGTCCAGTGATCTCAAAAAACTCTCCAGTCACTCTATCACCAAGCTGCGTCCACTGAGAGGCCTGATGACGATAGTAAAACTCATGTCTCTGCTCCTCTGCCTCTCTAACCTCCTGGCGTGCCTGGCTCAGCTGGGACGCCACCCACTCACATGCAGGCTGCTGCTCCTGAAGGCGCTGTAGCGAAGCAAGGCTGCG
Organism: Cibotium barometz; assembly: GCF_041138505.1. Lineage (NCBI taxonomy): Eukaryota > Viridiplantae > Streptophyta > Polypodiopsida > Cyatheales > Cibotiaceae > Cibotium > Cibotium barometz. Next base: position 57,314,297 of record NC_141067.1, read on the forward strand.
TCTCAGCCGATGCTCCCGCTCGCGAATCTCTCCCAGCTGTGTCAAAGCTGCAGCGTGTAGAAAAGAGCTAAGATCGGTGAGTCCCTGGGCACACTGGCCCGCTGCATCCTGGTCAGAGCACTGACTATCATGCCAGATCCTCTCAATGTCCTCAGCGAGACTGGGATCTGTAAGTACCCTCTCTGGGATTCTCAACTGCAAGCTGGGCTCCCGTGTCCCCTCCTCCAATGTCAATATAACTGGTGCATGATCTGAAAATGAGGTGCCAGCGAGAATGCCGACGGAGCCCCCTCGCTCCCCTAACCAGTCGCCCACATAAAAGCGATCAATCCGTGATAGATTAGTCCCTCCCTGCCGGCGATCCGACCGAGAGAAACTAAGACTGTCCCCATCCGAGCGGCTGCGAATCTGCCCACCCGGTGTACTGCAAGAATCCCGGATCAGGCGCCAGTGGCTGTGGCCCATGGCGACTGCCTCCCGCTCTGACAGAGCAACCTCGTGTATACACACATATCCAGGGTCGCGTGCTAAGTCTGCCACTATGCGCACGACCAAATGCCGAATCCCTACAGCAGTATCCACACTCCCGGGATCCAAGAAAAAATGAGCTAACTCCCAGAGTCGGCCTATCACATCTGTCACCTCTAGATCGCTCATGTGATGAGAAAACTCAACTGCCTGAGTCTTCAAAGTGCTGAGAGCGAGCTCTAGAGTCCACTCGCGGTCGCAAGGGCCACACAGAGGGAACGAGAAGGCCACCGCTGAGTCTAGTGCCTCCTGCCCGCGGGCCGGAGGTATCACTACATGAACTCGGATGGGTGCTGGCTCATGGGGGGCCTCTGCTCCAAAAAGCCGTGTGAAGGCATAATCAAAAGCCTCCGAGCGCTGTTTAATGCCAAGGCGACTCAGCCGACTGCGGATAGATGAAATCCGTGAAGCCCGAATCGGCATAGGAGGTCTCCTCTGTGATGCTCGAGCGAGATCAGTGCTCAGCGCCCTCCGGACTGCAGGTGAACGCCAGGGGACTGCCAGGGCCTCCCGGGAAGGTGAGGCGGGCGGTGGGGGAGGAGGGGGGGGCGAGGGGGGTGGAGAGGGAGCCGCTGCCGAAACCGAAGCGGCGGGGACGGGATGAGGCGCTGGTGGTAGCGAGGCGGTGGGAGGGGACGGGGGTGGGGGGGGTGAAGGACGGGGTGCTGGCATCTCCTGGTCCTCAGTCGTCGCCGCGGGGGTCTCCTCCTGGAGGGGAGAAAAGCTGTTCCTCACGGGAACCCAGTGAGGCTGAGACTGTGGCTGTTGCTGCAGCGGTCTTTGGGCGTGCTGCTGTGGCTGTCTCCCTCGGCGGCGCCCCTGTCCAGGCTGCCACTCCGAGGTCTCTGTGGCCTGAGCAGGTGTCCCGGAGGCAGCCTGCCGAGCCGAATCTGTGGGCGGGCCATCAGTAGCCTGCTGCTGTGGTGAGGGTCGGGGTCTCCTGCGAGGGCAGGCCTTGGCCAGATGACCGACCTGCCTGCAAATGAAGCACTGATTCGGGAGCCCTGAGAACTCCACTGTCTGATCTATCCATCCCCCCCCTATCCTAGTAGGTAGCTAAATGACCTTAGGAAGGGAGGAGATGTCAGACACCAACACTCTGACCGAAGGTAGCCCAGCTGCTCTGGCCACCACTGAAGCTGCTGAGGGGCCAGTCTCTAGTACCGAGCCCACCAATGCTCCGAGCCTGGAGAGGAGCGGAAGATACTCCCGGCGGAGTCCAGGGAAGCAAACTGTAACATGGAAGAGGCGCTCTCCCTGCTCCGCCGCTGCTGGGTCAAATCCATGCTGCCAGGGTCTGAAGAAAGCCCGAGCACCCCTGATGTCAAGGGGACTCATGGCAAGGACCTTGGCAACGCTCTGGGCGGCCTCGAACTCGATCTGATAATGTCCCCGGCCCAGGAGCTGTACATCTAGGATCTTGCCCACATCTGCAAGAAGGCGGGCCTGAAGAAGATCCCTGATCTCCCCTCTGCTGGGGCGAGTGCCGACTATACGGCAGATGGTGGAATGAGCCTGGAGGCGTTCCACCTCTGCGGTGAGGCTCGCTTCCTCTTCTGGCGAAAGAGAAAGCTTGATGGGGGTGTCCTCAGGGGCAGGCGAGGGGGCTGCGGATGAGTCCCTCTGAGGCGGGGCGGGAGGAGCCTCCATCAGAGTCTGAAGCTGCGGCGAAGGCGGGATCCTGCTGGAACCGAGTTGCACACAGAGAGGCGGAAGACGGAGCAAAAAAGGAAAACCAAACCCCCAGGGGGCGGAAGCAAGAAAAAGGAGGGAGGGGGGGGGGGAGCAGGCGAAGGAGAAAACCTAAAGGGGAGGGAGGGCGGGAGCTGCGCGCAAGAGGGAGGGGAGGAAAGCGAGCTGGCGGGGGGGGGGGGGGGGGGGGGGGGGGGGGGATGAGGCGCTGCAGAGGGGAGGAGGGCGCGAAGACAAGGGGGGGAGGCGCGAAGGAGAGGAAGGCGGCTAGCAGAGCAGGGCGGCGGCAGCGAAGGCTGGCAGAAGGGGGCGCAACAGTGAATGCAGGCCGCGGGGGGGGATGGGGGGGGCTAAAAGAAAGGCGGCGGGCAATGCAGGGAAGGCGGGGGGGGGAAGGAGCGAGGGGAAGGCGAGGGGGCGAGCAGGCAGGGAGGGCGACGGGCGCTGTGCAGCAACGCGAGCAGGGAGAGGGGGCGGGAGCTTCAGCCTAAGAAGATCAAAGTTGATCACATGGTGAAGTTGTTCATGGCGAACATCTTCAAGTATAACGGCATGCCTTCGTCTATCATTAGTGACCGTGATCCACGAATGACGAGTTTATTTTGGAGAGGGTTGTTTGACAACATGGGTACAAGACTCAAGTTTTCATCATCGTTTCATCCACAGACAGATGGACAGTCGGAAGAGGCTAATTCCATAGTGTTAGATCCTCTCAAGTGTTATGTGTTAGAGCACAAGCAACAATGGGAAAAGTATCTTCCTTTGGTGGAGTTCGCTTATAACAACACCATCCATACCTCGAAGGGCAAGGCGCCTTTTGACATTGTGGAAAGAGGAAAGAAGGTACCACCCATTTTGCACACAAAGGATAAGATCTTTGAGGCTGACCAGTATGTGGAGAACATGGATGAAGCTTATAGGAGAGTTAAGTTGGCACTCCAAAAAACTGAGCAAAAGCAAAAGAAGGCAGCAAACCGTCACAGACGTGCATTAGAGTTTGCATTGGGTGATTGGGTTCTTTTGCGATTTGAGAAAGCTAGGCTCAAAAAGATAAAGGGTAAAGAGCGCTTATTCCCTAAGTTGAGCATGCGCTATTATGGACCTTTTCAGGTATTGGAAAAGATTGGTGAGGTGGCCTTCGTTTGAAGCTACCAGATCACTGGAGGATTCACAATGCATTTCATGTGAGTCTACTTAGACCTTTCCGTGGGGATGTGCCTGAGGATGTATCAAATGAGGCTCTGAGGAACTTAATTGTAGGCATATGCTCACTTATGGTAGTGTTATGTGTGAACAGGGCTTAACCAAGGGCACTTTTTCCCATGTGGTTTTTCCCCTTGGACATCAAGTGTGAAAGGACACTCTAACATATAATATTTTGTACTTCTATATTATATGGATGTGGCACACATGCAAGGGTTGACTTGCATTTTGTGGATACCACACTTTTGGCTCTCTTTCTCTCTCTCATTTCTGTGTGTGAGCTTCTCTATCCTGCACCTAACCCTAATGTGCAGGTTTGTGTGTGTGAGTGTGTGAGTCCAACACCCAACAATTGGTATCAGAGCTGGGAGCTGGCCCTGGAATTCTGCCTGTGGAGAATCTGCAGCAAACCCGGCGAAATTCCGTCCATTTCTCAGCTCTGGGACGTTCACTGGTTTTCGCCGCCCTGCCGCCGCCGCCGCCCAGCCGCTTCCGGTCCTCTGCTCGCCGGCGCTTCTAGTGCGCAGCCAGCCACCACCACCCAGCCCAGTCGCCGGCGCAATCACTGCATAGAAGCCCGCCGCCGCCCAACCCGGCCGGCTGCGATAGTGGGCAGGTCTCCGCCTCCGCCAGCTCCTCGGCGCGCCTCCGCCTGGCCCGCCCGTCCTGTGTTCCGCCACCGTCGAGCCCCTGGCGCCGCCCCGCCTCCGCCTGCCTCGTCAGTTGTGTGCGCCCTCCTCGACACCTGCAACTCCGGCGCACTCTGCACGCCTCCACCTGGCTGCCACGTACATGCACCCGCCTGCAGCTCCAAGTGCTTCTCCTCGTTGAGTTCCCAGCTCCGCCGGCTCCCACCGTCAACTCTACTCGCCTGTGTGCTCCCCGCCTAACATCATTTACACTCCGCAACTACAAGGTATTCCTAGTACACATTTTTGGTCAAACCCAAATACAAAATTTGCAGCCATTTCAGTGCAGGTCATATGCAGATTTTGCAGACACTTCTGTGCAAGTCAGATTCAAAGGAAAGTTGCAGGTGCAATTTGGGAGATTTCTCAATTTGAGGCCAAATTGAAAAATTGCAATTTGGGGGATTTCTCAATTTGAGGCCAAATTGAAAAATTGCAATTTGGGGGTTTTCAAAATTGAGGTCAAAATCAGCAAATTGAACCTCTTTCAGTTGCAGAAATTTGGGGCTTTTGTGAAAATTGGCCAATTAGATGCACATTGAAGCGATTGGAGTGCATAAAAATTGGGGATTTTCAGATTGGAGCATGTAATTGGGCATTACAGCTGTGATTTGTCGCGTATGTATACACATTGTGTGTAATTGGACAATTCGGTGCAGGTTTACACTTGCTTTGGTTTGCAGGCATACATTTGCACAGGACATTTGGTTGCCTGGCAGTGCACATTGGTGCTTGGTTTGCTTGCAGGTGTATTTTGTTGACATGGCACAGAATGCTACAGATGTATTTGGTGTGCTCACCCAGGAGGACAAGCTGGATGGATCTAACTACTCCCTCTGGAGTTTCATGATCCGTAATTTGTTGGTAGCCAAAGGGCTTTGGGGCATCGTGTGTGGTGATGACACACGCCCACTTACCATACAGCCAGCCACGCCTCAAAGGGGAGGTGCTCAAAGAGCTCCTGATGTAGAACCGGCTCCCACACAAGAGCAGAAGAGATGGGACTCTTGAGATGCACATGCCATGTCATTGATAGCCCTTTCAGTGAAAAGGACTATTATTCTGCACATTCGTTCTTGCAAGACATCGAAGCTTGCATGGGACACATTGGAAGCAATGTATCAGGTACGCAACGAGGCAAGAGTTGCCTACTTGAAGAGGCAATTGGATCTTCTTTCTATGGATGAGGGTGACTCCATGGCAGATCATCTCACCAAAGTGAAAGATTTGCAAGAACAATTGCTCAACATTGATGAGATTATCCCAGACAGACAGATGGTCACCAACACTCTTCATTCTTTACCGCCTTCCTACTTGGGCTTTCACACCTCTCTCAACCTCTCAATGAGAGGAGGTGGTGATCCCATCACTTTTGAAGAGCTCGTGGGTTTACTCTTGTAGGAAGAGCAAACAAGAGCAAACTTATCGAGCAACCGTGGTGGAGACAAGGCATTTACAGCAAGGGATAAGGGAAAAGCAAAGAGCTTTAAGCATGGGGGACAACAGTCTAGCAAGGCTGGTCATGGACAGCCCTCTTCTGGTGGTGAAAAGTCTGACAAAGGGGATGCAAACAAGCCCAAAAAGAAGGGCAAATGTCACTACTACCATAAGCCTGGACACTACATCAGTGAATGTAGGAAGCGGATTGCAAAAGAGAAAAGGAAAGAAGCAGGCAATGCAGTAGCAGACTCTTCTGATGACAAAGCACAGCAATCAGCTAATGTAATCCAGGAAGAGTACACTTTTTTGGTCACATGCACTAGTGACACACCAAGTGCTTCAAACACTGATATGTCTTGCATTGCATCTGACAGACAGAATGCATCATGGTATTTTGATAGTGGTGCTTCGAGCCACATCACTTCATGCAAAGATGTATTTCAACACTTGGTTTATGCTTCAAATCCATAGTCATAGGGGACGGAGGGGATGGCTGCTTGGACGGGGACGGCGAATCGGGACGGAACGGCGATGGGGACGGACGGGGACGGACGGACGTCCCCCACGACACGTCACTCACAGGGGACAGGGACAGGGACGGGGACGCCGGTGGGGGATGGCCCTTTTAGGGGACGGCAGAGAGCCGTTGCTGGCTCTCTCTCTCTCACCTAAACCCTAAACCTTTTTTTTTTTTCATCCATTTCTTCTCTTTCTCTCCCACATATTTACCTGCTGAGTGCTCCTTTCAAACATTCCCTCCCTCTACAATGGGAGGGTCTGTAGATGACAAAATCAACCAGCTTGATCATATCCTTAGGGATCTTATCAAGGACCAGAAGAAGACATTGGACAGCACCCTCACCGCCATCAAGCCGAAGCGAAAATATGGAAGGAAGAGAAGCTTACCATGCAAGAGGAGTGGGAGAAGGAAAAGCTCGCCATGCAGGAGGAAATCAACCTTTTGAAGGGCGAAGTGCCATCCTTACGCGATCGTCCACGGGAGGAAGGAGAGACTCTTGAGATGCACAAAGAGGCAATCAAAGAAGAGATCACCAAAACTCTCACCCACACAATCCAGGGGAAAATGGAGGCGGCCCGCGAAGGATGGGTAGAAGTGATGAAGAAGAACATCAAAAAGGAGGTGCAAGAAGATGTACAAGTGATGAAGAAGAACATCAAGAAGGAGGTACAAGAAGATGTACACATGATGCAGTCTACTCTTGATGACGAGAAGATGCGACGGATCCGGCGCCTCAACATCCGAGTCACAGGGATACCAGAGAGCACTACCTCCACGCCCGAGATTGACGGGCGGAACCTATGTACCAAGCTAGGACTAGAGGAGGATGAGCCGCTCCCATTCACTAGAGTATGGAGGACAACCCCAAAGGACTCCACCAAAGGCAAGGCCTTAGTGCTACAGTTCCCGGACGAGGAGAGTAGGATGAGCTTTATGAGAAGACGGGCTATCTTGAGGAGCTTGCCAGGGGACCCCATCTACTTCGATGATGACCTCACATGGATGCAACTGGAGCACAGAAGATTATGCATGCCGAAGATCAAGGCGGCATGCAAAGAAGGGAAGAAGGCACATTATATTGATGGTCACATCTACATTGATGGGAAGAGGGTCGAATAGCGCCATCTGGCCTATGAGACACGGAGGAAACAACATGAAGACAAAGAGATACACATAGCAATCTAGAACTGTAATGGAGTCCTATGGACACATCCAGGGAGACTTGAGGAGGTGATGGAGGGCCGGGATATCATCTTGATGACAGAGACACATAAGAGCCCGGAGAGGGGCTTACCACGGGTTGAGGGTTATCAGTGGGAGTCAGCTCACCGACAGGGGATGAGACAGGCCACCTCCGGAGGTTCACGAGGTATTGCAGTGCTTTTCATACATGGGTTACATGAGCATGTTCGAGTCGTAGCACGAGACTCGGAGGCGAGATACATGTGGATTAGCTTACGCCTCTCAGAGACCAGATGGATTTATATTGCCCTTTGCTACTTTCCTCCGAAGGGGTTGCGGTTTGCCACCACCGAGGAGCCGGGTGGAGGAGAGGCTAGTGAGTCTCCATACTCTGTCTTATCTAAGGAGATCTTACACTATTCGACACTGGGAGAAGTCTTCTTGATGGGGGACTTCAATGCACGGACTCAGAGCAGACAGTGCGAGATCTATGACTTTGAGGATCCCTTGAGACTAGAGCGGCTAGCTACAGAGGATACAGGGACCACTCGGATCTCCACTGATGGAGGAGCTGACAGCACTGGATATGGGCAACATTTGCTAAAGCTTGGGGCCCGACACCATCTCGTTATTTATAACGGGATGACTCAGTGGCCAGATTCAAGTGGGTTGACTTGCTTTCCACCAGTGGGAGGCGGCAGTAGTATAGTGGATTATGTGATGGGATCCCGGGAGGCAGCAGATATGGTGTCTCACTTCACCGTACCACCATGCCCCATTGGGGCGGATCATACATACCTATCCCTCACTTTCAGGAGCTTACTGGAGACCCACCCACCCATCATACAGCCACCACGCACTATTTTTCACTTCACTCAGGACCTAGCCGAGGTGTACGACTATCATGTTCATGATCAGCTATTTGCCTTAGATCCATCGGCACCCATGGCCATGCTCACCTCCCAGCTCTCACATGTTCGCGAGGAGTTTCCCATACCACATACAGACAGGACAGCCACCTACATCTGGGAGCATGCCCTAGAACCGATGGTATGATGATGAGTGCAGAAACCTTTACCGCAGTCTCCGAGTGCAGAGGGCTCGCGGGGAGATCACCCACAGGCAGGCAGGCAGGAGAAAGCATACTCTCACCCGCCGTAAGCGGCGAGCTTATGAGGAGGCTCAGTACTAGGACACATATCACATGCTCATGAGTAGAGATGCTGCTGCTGCTTGGAGGAGACTCAGAGAGCCCCGTCCTCCCACACCTATTGCCGATCCTCAGACCTGGCAGACATATGCAGAGAGACTTTATGATGTGCCTGCACAGCCCCCTATACCACAGCCCACAGAGCCATGCTCCACAGTCTCCACCTTCTTCACCCCACCTATGGTTAGGAGGGCCATATGCCGACTCCAACATGGACGGGCGACAGATCATACAAGATTACAGGGAGAGCATCTCATCTATGCTATTGATACATTGGCACCATTTCTTGCTCATCTCTTCAACAGAGCTCTGTCAGAGGGGTTTCCGGCTGAGTGGACGATGCACACTATTGTGCCGATCCATAAAGCGGGAGATGTACTAGACCCCGGGAACTACAGGACCATCATGATTGGCCATATATTGGCCAAACTATACGGGGCAGTTTTGGAGGCAGAGCTGAGCACTCATGCAGAGGTTGGGGGATTGAGAGCAGCAGGCCAGGCAGGCTTCCGTCGAACCTTCTCGACCATCGACCACATTTTTACATTGAGGTGCCTGATTGATCAGGCCAAGGCACGGAGGCAACGTCTCTATTGTTGCTTTGTGGATTTCCGCAAGGCATTTGATACTGTGCCCAGAGAGCGCCTCTTTCGGCGACTACAGACACTAGGCATACCTTCAGACATGATGTGGGGCATATACAGGCTATATGAGCAGGTCTTTGGGAGAGTCCGATGCCCAGGAGGCTTGTCTGACACAGTTGCTAGCACCATTGGTGTGAAGCAAGGGTGCCCGCTCTCCCCCACGCTCTTTGGGCTCTATATTGATGAGGTGGTCGATTACATCACACAGGGAGGAGGCTGGTTGAGCTATCAGGTATTACTGTCCATGTTATGCTTTATGCTGATGACATCGTCTTGGTATCCGACACGCAGGTTGGGCTTCAAAGACACCTTGTGGCTCTTGATGACTTCTGCGCACAGCAGGGGCTCACAGTGAACCTTGGGAAAACCAAGGTGATGATCTTCCACACCTCACCCGCAGTGGAGCCACACTACTCTCACATTAGCAGGAGGGCGGGTCGAGGTGGTGAGCTCTTATGTTTACCTTGGCATCACATTTACTAGCTCAGCCGGACGCTTCTCCATGGCTCAGGCAGTCCGAGACAGAGTGACCCGGGGGTATGCAGCTCTTGCTGGCCTTGAGCGTCAGTGTCATCAGGCACATTTTCAGGAACCCCGCACGAAGGGGTGGCTCTTTGATACATTAGTGACACCAGCCTTGATGTATGCAGCAGCGGTTTGGGCACCAGGGCTTGCAGCCTCCACATGGGTACAGCTGGAGAGACCACAGATCTTGATGCTCTCGAGGATGATACGCAGCAAACCATCCGTCCCGCACGACATTGTTCGAGCTGAGTTTGCTGCACCACCTATGGCAGTGGAGGCATTGTTCCAGATGATCTCCTTTATATACAGAATGAGGAAGATGCCCACGGAGAGATTATCCCGCCGAGCTTTTGAGGCATCCAGACAGCTGGCCGAGGCTGGACACACTGGATCTTGGTATGCACAGATGCTACAGTGGTTCTCACATCATGGGATAGACATTGAGCGGTTGCCACCTTTTCAGTATGATCAGTCTGCTCCACGGGGTTACCGCTCTCTCAATGAGAGGAACAGAGTGATGAGACAGGACATATGGCAGCACTACATACAGGAGACATGGACAGCACCAGAGAGCCCACTACCACCGAAGATTTTGTATTACAAAGACCACTTTATGAGCATCTCAGGGGATGGGTATATACATCGACCGCAGTACATGGATGTATACATGCCACACAGCTCTCGCGTTGCTATTGGACAGCTACGAGTCTCATCGTCAATGTGGATCATTGGGTTAGAAGGTCTACACGCAAAGGTAAGTGGGAGCTTGCTATGAAATCTGAGATGCAGTCACTGTATGCAAATAATACATGGGAGCTTGTGCCTTTGCCCAAAGGTAGGAAAGCTATTCCTAACAAGTGGGTTTATAAGGTAAAATGTGTTGATGACAAACCCAAGTACAAAGCACGTCTAGTTGCTAAGGGTTATGCACAAAAGGAAGGCATAGACTTCCAAGAGATCTTTTCACCTGTGGTGAAGATGACTACGATCCGTGTTTTGTTTGCTTTATGTGCTATCTTGGATTTGGAGTTAGATCAAATGGATGTGATCACTGCTTTCTTACATGGTGACTTGGATGAGGAGTTGTACATGCAGCAGCCTGAGGGCTTTGTCATTCCAGGGAAAGAGCATTTGGTATGCAAACTAAAACGCAGCTTGTATGGGCTGAAACAAGCCCCTAGACAGTGGCACAAGAAGTTTGATACTTTCATGCTCAACCATGAGTTCAAACGCAGCCATGCAGATCACTGTCTCTACACTAAAAAGGCTCCTGATGGTAGTCTTATTGTGCTAGTTCTGTATGTGGATGATATGCTGATTGCAGGCAAGCATACGGAAACTTTGAATGCTTTGAAAAAGGAGCTGAATTCAGCATTCTCTATGAAAGATTTGGGTGCAGCTGAACATATTTTGGGTATGCGCATTGCAAGGGATAGAAAGAAGCATCTTTTATTCCTTTCTCAAGACAAGTACATCAAGAAAGTGCTTGAGAGATTTAATATGGCTGATGCTAAGCCTCTTGGTGTGCCTTTACCGCCACACACAAAGCTTAGCAAGCATGATTGCCCAAAAGATGATGCAGCTGCCCATTCTATGAAAAGCATTCCTTATGCATCAGCTTGTGGTTCTTTGATGTATGCCATGGTTGCTACACGCCTGGACATTGCTTATGCAGTGGGAGTTGTTAGCAGGTTTATGTCTAATCCTAGCAAACCACATTGGGAGGCAGTGAAGAGCATTTTCAGGTTCTTGAAAGGTACACAGGACACATGCATATGTTATGGAAAGGGTACATTGTCATTGCGGGGATTCTGTGATTCGGACATGGCAGGAGATCTTGACACTCGGAAATCTACCAGTGGTTATGTCTTTACATTGGCTGGTGGAGCTATTTCTTGGTGTTCCAAATTGCAGAAGATTGTTGCACTGAGCACTACAGAGGCTGAATATATTTCAGTCACAGAGGCTTCAAAAGAAGCCATTTGGCTTGGTCGTCTTCTCAGGACTTTTGGTCTTCCAGCACATGCTCCAGTGCTTGGTTGTGATAGTCAAAGTGCTGTATGCCTGGCTAAGAATGCCATGCTCCATGCTCGTACCAAACACATAGATGTGCGGTACCATTTTATACGACAGGTATTGGATGATGGCCTTGTCACATTGACAAAGGTCAAAACACAGGATAATCCCGCAGATGTTCTCACTAAGTGTCTTGCTAAGACACAACATCAGCATTGCTTACACTTAGTGGGAGTTACTTAAAGGTACCACATCGGGCCTTTAAGTGGGAGGTTGTTGGGTCTAAAGGCCCTCACTTGTACATTATTCATATACTGGGTGTGAACCACCCCTAAGGCCATACCAACCCTAAGGCCATTTAAATGGGCCTTATAACTTTTGTACCCTAAACATAATAATAGTGTGTGAATTTTACGTGTGTATTGAGCACACAAGAAATATCGCGTTCTCTACTTCTCTGCACAGCTCCACTTCGAACCTCCATCGCTTGCATCCTGCGCCCTTCATTAGGCACTTATTGATTGAAGAGGGCAGGGCACAGAAGAGAAGGATATACTGCTGCTTTGTAGACTTACGCAAAGCCTTCGATACTGTACCACGTGCCAGGCTTACGCACAGAATGTAGGACATTGAGGTACCTGAGGATATGCAGTGGGGGATATATGCTTTGTATGAGTTTGTGACAGGCAGAGTCCGAGCTCCAGGCGGACTATCCAATATGGTGACCAGCAGGATAGGGGTGTGGGATGCCCATTGTCACCCACCCTCTTTTGATTGTACATGGATGTGGTCTCCGATTATGTAGATAGATTGGGAGGCCCAGGGGCATGCCTGGCAGGGGTGTTGATACCCATCTTGTTATATGCAGATGATATTGTTCTAATCTCAGACTCTCCGGAGGGATTACAGAGACATTTGGATGCATTATAGGCATTCTGCGCAGATAGAGATTTGACAGTGAACCTTCGGAAAACCAAGGTTATGGTGTTAACACCACACAGGCATGGGTGACGAGATCAGAGTATCAGTTCACTTTTCGAGGGGAGCTGGTTTAGTACATCAAGTCATAGAGATCAGAGTATCAGTTCACTTTCTGAGGGGAGCTGGTTGAGTACGTCAGGCATATGTCTATTTGGGAGTTACTTTCACAGGACCGCGTTTCTCCCTGAAGGAGGCAGCAGCAACTAGATTAGCTCGAGGGCATGCAGCCTTGGGGGTACTTGAGAGGCAGTGTGCACACATACAATTTCAGGAGCCGTGCACCAAATTGTGGCTATTTGATCACTTGTCACACCGACCCTCTTGTACGGAGCTCCAATTTGGGGGCCCAACATACATCATAGATCTCAGAGAGGGACAGCTGAGGGATGGAGGCATACGGAAAGACCACTGATTATGATGATTGCCCACATGATTCAGAGCGAATCATCGGCACCACATGAGATTGTTCAGGCTGAGTTGGGTGCCTCACTAGTAGTGACCGAGGCCATATTCTAGGTAGTTATCTTTTTACAGCGGCTATGGGAGCTCCCTCAGCAGAGGTACTCCCAATTGGCATTGACCTCATCCATACAGTTGGCAGAGGATGGAGATACTCATTGTTGGTATGCTCAGATGAGATCATGGTTTGACCTACATGGTTTGCGGATAGAGGCACTCCCACCCTTTTAGTACAGCTTGGATTGTCCATTTTTGGATCTCACCCACTAAGAGCAGAACCGTGTGATATAGGATGGATATCGTCAGAGTGGACACAGAGAGGACATGGACTAGTCCCCTTGAGCCCTTAGGCACGAAAATGGCTCATTACAAGAGCCATTTTCTGCACCTCTCACCAGATGGTTTTATCACGTGCCCGGCATACATGGATATACACCTATCACATGGGATACATTGTGTCATTGGACAAATCTGGACCTCATCTGGACCTCATCACACACCAATTGCGGATTGAGGCAAGGTGATATGTGCATCAGATCTTAGATGACCGCATTTGTGAGCTATGCTACTAGGAGGCAGAGACAGAGGAGCACTACATTTGCCGATGTACAGTCTATTATGAGATCCGAGGGAGATATCACTACCTCTTTCGAGAGGGTTTTGGGCCGTTACGCAGGGTCATGGAGTTTGAGGATCAGAGATGCCTGGGATTGTTCCTACTTGAGCTTAGGAGACACAGAGAGACCCTCTTGGCAGACAGGAGACCGAGGCATGATGTACCTAGACAAAGGATCCTGACAGATTTCTTCGGCACTGGCACCAGCACTAGCAGCCCAGCCCACACACCTTCTGATACCTCCTCCATCGGGCCATCAGGACACCAGCCACGCTCCCAGGGAGTCACCATTGATAGAGGAGTCGTCTTATGTCGTGCTCGTTGGCCACGTCCACCAGGATCCCGACCACGACATCCTCACCATCGCCATGGATCTACTTGATATATATTTTCCAATATTTTCTACTCAGTATCATCTAGGAGTCTTACTTACAGTTCGTATAACTGTAAGATAATCAGTTTATTGTACTTTTCAGTTTCATTTGGTTGTTCTCTTTGATGAGACACCAACTTCAGATGTACTCTCAGTTTTGGTCTCATAGGCCATTATGGCGTCTTAGAGACGTTAATATATCATTTCATTTCTCTCTCTCTCTCTCTCTCTCTCTCTCTAGAGATGGTAGAGTGGTGATTATGGAGGGCAGCCCGAGAGAAAGGGAAAGTGGCCTTCTATAGAGATGGTAGAGTGGTGATTATGGAGAGGCGCTCTTCATGACGACGCGAGGCCTATGGGACTACACTCAAAGTTGCTACTTGGAATTGTAATGGATCTCTACGCCTTGATGTAGGGGCTTTTGAGGATAGTTTCACTGGGAGGGACATCATCTTCTACTGTGAGACGCATCAGGCTCCTGGACAGTCCATGCCACATGTTAGTGGATACCGATGGGAGACAGCTTGTAGACAGGAGACTCGTTCAGAGCATAGAGGACGGGGCTCAGGAGGAGTGGCAATATTGTTTAGAGAGGAGCTACAGCCATTGATACATATAGTCCGCAGAGATGAGCAGGCTAGGTACATGTGGGTTAGACTGAGGGCAGAGACGGGCAGATATCTCTACATTGCTATATGCTATTTTGCTCCTAGTACATCAGTGTATGCATCACCTAGCGGGCAGTCTCCCTTTTCTATTTTGGATGATGACATTTGGGAGTTCTCCAGGGATGGTGACATCATTCTCCTGGGGGACTTCAATGCTAGGACCGCCCATAACGAGACAATATTTTATGATACCTGAAAGGAGATGTTGAGGGAGCTTGATGTTAGGGATATGGGCCTATCTAGACTCTCACAGGATGAGGAACATACAGTGTATGGGCGGTATTTGATAGACATGGGGACTGCACATGGATTGGCCATCCTGAATGGCCTACAGAGATTCTCGACATCGGGCGGTTTCACTAGCTTTCCACATAGGCATGGTGCTAGTACAGTGGACTATGTTATGGCTCAGCCCAGTCTCATTCCCTCTTTTCAGGATTTTATGGTAGGCACTAGGCCGGTTGGAATAGCAGTGGATCATGCTATCTTGTCCTTCACTCTCACATTTCAGTTCAGCACAGCTCCATTGGGACAGGTCTCCACACATACTCGTTATACCTTTATGAGGGAGACTGACACCGTATACACGGATGAGATATACAGACTTATGTGCCGAGGAGCCGGGACGGCCATTAGATGAGCTCACTCAGATATTGATAGAGACGCTTCATGCTGCAGCATCAGAGGCATATCCCCATAGTCAGCCTACACGGAGACGATCTGGGAACATGCCCCAGAACAGTTGGTATGATGAGGAGTGCAGAGAGATGAGGATCAGATTACAGAGAGAGGTGCTCATGGGTGTTACCACTCACAGACAGTCACGGATTACCTTCCGGCACCTAGTGCGACGGAAGAAGAGGGCTTATCTTGCTCAGTTAGAGAGGGATTTGTATCAGTTATTTATGAGTCAGGACTCAGGTGAGGCATGGAGACTATTCCATGAGCATTCACAATCACCAGCCATTACCTCCACAGAGATTTGGGGTGAGTATGCAGCATCCCTGTACACAGCAGCAGGACAGCCGCTCCTGCCAGACCCATCGGATGCCCAGAGACATGTGCTTTCTTTACTGCTGAGATGGTAAGGAAAGCTATTGACAGGATGAGGACTGGGAGAGCATATGATCATGATGGTTTGGTAGCAGAACACTTTATTCATGCCAGAGATATGCTTGTAGAGCTTATTGCTATGATGTTTAACCGAGCCATGTGTGAGGGTTTTCCTGAGACTTGGAATATGTCCACGATTGTGCCTATCTTCAAGTCAGGGAATCCCATGCTTCCTGGGAATTATCGTACCATCATGATTGGTCACACATTGGCTAGATTATATGCATCTATTCTTGAGCAGGAGTTGAGTAGATGGGCAGAGAGAGGGCATACGTGCATCAGGGCAGGCAGGGTTCAGGAGAGGTTTCTCCACTCTTGACCATATCTTGACACTCAGAGCTATTATTGAGGAGGGCAGATTATATGGCAGGAGGTTTTATTGTTGCTTTGTGGATTTCCGCAAAGCTTTTGACACAGTACCGAGAGCCAGACTGATGCGTAGACTACACGAGATGGGAGTGCCCACAGAGCTGATTTGGGGAATCATGGCTTTATACAGGACAGTTGTGGGACAGGTACGTACTACTCAGGGTATATCTGAGATGGTTCACTCCACTATTGGGGTGAAACAAGGCTGCCCCCTTTCTCCCACCTTATTTGGGATGTATGTGGATGAGGTTTCAGACTATGTAGAGCGGGAGGGTGACAGAGGAGCACAGCTAGCAGGGACATGGATTCCGCTGTTATTGTATGCTGATGATATTGTGCTGATCTCAGATTCTCCAGAGGGGATGCAGCATCATTTGGATGCATTGCACACGTTTGCACAGGACAGTGGATTGTCTGTTAACCAGGAACCTTGGTAAAACCAAGGTGATGGTGTTTAACACCACAGCACAGTGGGTTAGGAGGTCAGTACCCACCTTTACATATGGTCAGGAGACAGTGGAGTATACAGATGCATATACTTACCCTGGTGTGGTTTTTAGTGGCTCACTATTTTCCCTGAGGAGAGCAGCGGAGACCAGATTGACCAGAGCTTATGCAGCATTGGGGAGACTAGATTTGATGTGTTCGCAAGTTCAGTTTCAGGAACCTCGAACAAAGCTTTGGCTCTTTGACACTTTGGTCACTTCAGCCATGCTGTATGCAATGGAGATATGGGGATCCTCAGTGGATCACCACAGCCGAGCTGGTAGCACTGATGGATGGAGACGTATGGAGAGGCCCTTGGTTTCTATGATTTCCCGGCCAAGGCCTCCGTACCACATGATATTATCCGTGCAGAGATGGCTGCCCCCCCATTGGTAGTAGAGGCACTCACTCGATCAGTCTCCTTTATACATAGCACTTGGGCTCTCCCTAGAGACAGATATGCTCGCTTAGCCCTGGAGTCTTCACGACAGTTGGCATCACAGGGAGACGGATCATGTTGGTATGCACAGATGACAGCTTGGTTCCAGCTGCATGGCTTTAGTATGGACAGGCTACCTCCATTTCAGTACTCCTTGGATGCACCCTCCCTCTCTCTCACACGGGCAGAGATTACCAGACTTATCAGGCAGGACTTGATTCAGCTGGACACTAGGAGGACATGGATACAGCCGACACACGAGCTTGGTATGAAGATGGCTTTCTATAGAGATCATCTTCTCCAGCTCACGCAGGATGGGTTTGTGATTAGACCCAGCTACATGGATACTCATCTTTCTCATGGGGTATGGTGTTCCTCACACCAGCTAGAGATTGAGACTGGCAGATTCAGAGGAGTACCAGCTGAGGCCAGGATTTGTCAGCTGTGCCAGATGGAGCCAGAGACAGAGTTACATTACATATGTCACTGTCCAGTATATTATGAGATACGAGGCCGTTTTCACTGCCTGTTTAGAGAGGGTTTCAGACCACTTTCTAGAGTCATGAGATACCAGGATCAGAGATGCCTCGGATTATACTTACTGGAGCTTCGTAGACATAGAGAGGGTCTCTTGAGAGGGAGGGGATCAAAGAGGGAGAGACCTACAGAGGCAGATTACAAACTTCTTTCGACCAGAGATTGAGCAGTCAGGCCAGCAGGCATTGCAGCTAGCCCCAGAGTATAGCCGCACCAGAGGTACACTGATTGATCGGGCTATAGAGCTGGGGCGGTCCAGGCGCCCCAAGATGAGAGGCCCATCTCGACACCGGCGGAGACTACAACAGAGGATCAGGACCATACTGGCACGGCCTGGGAGACGTCCAGTCAGAGTACTCACCATGGAGGACATTGAGGATATCCGCCATTGACCGATGAGAGACATCTTTGGATAGTGATGTGTATGATGCTTACCTTTGTTGCTGGAATTTTCCTCCCAGATGTTATCCATTAGGAGCTCCTAGTACTGTACTTTTCCTCATAGTTGTTTCAGTTTCAGTTAGTTGTTTAGTTGTTTTTAGCTTTTCTTACACAGACATTGTATCAGATCCACCAATTGTTGTAACCTTTTTGTTGGTCTCATAGGTCATTTTGGCCTTCTGAAGACGTTAATATATCATTTCATTTCATTTCTCTCTCTCTCTCTGCCCCCCCTTCCCCCCTCTCTCTTACTGAACCTACCTTGTGCATGGCCTTAGTGTTATGACTTGTGCATCAAAGGCCAGCTGCATGTGATTGAGAGATGAGTTGCTGTTAAATGCAGTTTGCCCTGATATCTTGAATCATCGTTTTCTTAGAGTTTGTAAATCTATTGTGTTGATTTTTGTTGAACCTACAGGTTGTAACGTATAGTAGGATTAGGGTTTTGAAATTCATTTTTGTGCAAATATCCATTGTTTGATAGATGTTAAGCTACTCTTGTGTGTTTTGAGGCCAAGGTATTTGTGCTTTTGAGAAGATTGAGAAACAGTTCGTTTTGTCCATTAGATTCTGATCATGCCACTACATGTCACAGTTGGTTTTCCAATATTTGGTTGTGGTGGTGGGAATTGCACTATCAATGGTTTCTTTTCTCTTTCTGAGTCAAGCTATAAGGAGGCATGGACTTCGAGGTGTTCTCTTTATGGATGCTGCAGAAGAAGAAATGATGGAAGTTCAGAATGAGTATGAAAGTGTCATTAAGGTACATTCAGTAAGACTTGCTTCAATTTTCTTTTTATTGTTGTAATTTTTGAGATGGCTTTCAAGTTGGCAAAAAATTGTTTGCTCACGAGACTTCAAGCTATTCATTCGTGATTTATAATGCCTGTTGAGTGTTCCACTGATAATACTTCCATATTCTGGTGTAGCAAGGCAGGATACTTCTTGCGAAACTGTTTATTCCAGCGTTTCTTATTTATACCATCTTCAGAGTGTGGTTCTACATTGAGGTTGCGTTGGAGCCACTGCCTTTTGAGGAAACCATGAGTGCAACAAGCCTCACTATTATTATTATTTTAACTACAATATCTTGGATATTCCAGACAACTACATACTTGTATACTTGTATTCTCTTTGCAACAGTATGCGCCTTACAGGTAACTTGTCATGTGCTTCACGAAATGAGGTATTTCTTTTCTAATACGTGTGGTAATTTTGTGCAGATGAATGAAGCTTCAATGTGCTGTTATAGTGTAGTTAATGAAATATTTCCAATCAATTGGTGCAGGTGCTGGTGTTGATGTGCGTGAAGAAAGAAAAGAAAGAGATTTTATTAACATCTACAAAAGACCCAATGGGTCTATGAGATGAAAAGGAGACCTGCGTACTACACTGCCTCCCATGTACATGTGATATTGAACTACAGGATATAGCCCTTTCATGCTTATGCATGGTTTTCAACCCCTGATTGAGTAAAATCCAAAACCGGCAAGGTTGTGATTTCATGCAAGATAGCAGGATATGCTCAAGTTAGCTAAGGAGAGCATAAGAACGGCTCAAGAAAGTGCCCAAACTTTTGCATGCCAATGCGAATCTCCGAGGGTCTTGGAGGTTGGCATGTGGGTGCATCTGAGGATACCAAAGGATTCCAATGTCATGCATATAGAGAAGCATTATAAGTTATCTCACTTCCACAGTAGCAACCATAGCATCATCATCCACACCTCCGCCATCAGCCTCAAATGCCATTCAGCTTTTACCCTCTTTGAATTCAGTGCCACCCGTGGTATTTGATGATAAGCATGAGGGTGAGGCTAAGGGCAAGACAAAGGCTCTCATCCGTGCCTATGGCACTGCAAAGTGACAACAGTTCATTGTCCTCTTTGACATGGGCAGTTCTGAGGATGCCATCTCTCCGTAATTGGCTACCAAGATGAGCTGTACCTTGGTTCCTTATCACTTAGATGTGGACGGCTTTACCCCTTGGTCTACGTACACACATCACTCAGAAAGCTCAGCAATTTGAGTTTCAGGTTCAGGGGGCCACATTCCAGTGGGACTACATTATCTCCCCTCTTTTAGGGTGTGACATGATCCTCGGGATCCAGTGGTTTCCACAGTATGCTCCCATTCCTGATTGGAGGTAGGACTCTTTCACCATAGTTAAAGGCTTTCTTGAGCCTCTCATGATTCGCGGGGATCGGAGCATTCCTGGCGTTCCCCTCATTTCCCACATTCAGGCCCAAAGAGCCATTAGAAAAGGAGCAAAGTGCGTTGTTATATGTCCGCTCTTAGTCTAATGCAATTCAAGTAGCATCATAGTTGCACTCCGCACTCGTACTCATCCGATGTGTACCTTCAGTACTTCTCGTACCACTCCGTATGTACCGTACCTTGTACGGATAAGGTCTTTGTACCAAATATGAGGTTCAATGTATTGGCCCGTTTTTTAATTATTTTAGTCGGTGGTCATTGCTCAGTAGTTAATAGATTAGTTTTCATTTCAGTATTACCATTGTCTTTCATGCTATTTTTGTATGGATGCTAGATATTCCTTATATATATATATATATATATATATATAAAATAAAAAACGTGAACGTACTTAAAGTACTTATCTTGATGCATACTTCACGTACTCGTACCATACCGTACCTAACCTAAAGTACTCAACCACTATGAGTAGCATCCTCAGGGGAGCAGCGGATGGCTGGTCTTTTGTCTCAATAAAGCAACATCATGCTACGAGACGACCTCCCAACCACTCTCCCACCCAGTAGACCTGAGGACCATCGCATAGACCAGGACCATCGCATAGAGTTGGTTTCTAGTTCAGAACCTTCAAGCAAGTTCCCCTACCGCCTTTCCAAGGCATTGGAGAGCGAGCTGGAGTAGCAGTTAGCCCAACTACTGCGGTCTGGATTTATCCGACCATCTCTCTCACCTTTTGCCGCTCCCATTCTGTTTGTCCAGAAGAAGGATAAGTCTGCACGCTTATGTGTGGATTATAGGACGCTCAATAAGCTAACATTG
Organism: Cibotium barometz; assembly: GCF_041138505.1. Taxonomy (NCBI): domain Eukaryota; kingdom Viridiplantae; phylum Streptophyta; class Polypodiopsida; order Cyatheales; family Cibotiaceae; genus Cibotium; species Cibotium barometz. The sequence goes on from NC_141067.1 coordinate 57,335,461, forward strand.
AAGAACAGATTCCCCATGCTCAGAATAAAGTACATCCTTGAACGACTCAACGGTGCAGAGATTTTCTCTAAGATGATCTTAAGAGTGGCTATCATCAGGTTCAGATCTTCGAGGCTGACATTCCAAAAACGGTCTTTAGGACCGAGCGTGGCCACTACGAATTTCTGGTGATGCCATTTGGTCTCACCAATGCACTAGCGATGTTCAACAAAATGATGTCTCGGGTTTTTTGGGATCTCATTGGCAAATGTGTCTTCATCTTCTTAGATGGCATTCTTATCTTCTCAAGGATTGTAGAGCAGCATGAGCAAGATGTGGCACAGGTTTTGCAACTCTTGCAGGCCAATGAGTTGTTTATCAATGCCAAGAAGAGTGAGTTTGGAGTACAAGAAATCCATTACCTGGGATACATCATTAGTTCTTCAGATATTAGCCTCGATCTTGAAAAGGTACAGGCCATTCTCAGTTGGGATGTTCCCACTACCGCCTAGGAAATCCACTCATTTGTGGGTCTTTGTTAGGCCTACAGCACCCACATGGACAAGTTTTTTGACCTTGCAGCACCTCGTACTGACTTACTCAAGGGCGTGAAGACTCGTCGTCAGAAAGTGTCCGTCACGGGTAAGGCTCTAGAGGCATTCCAGGCAATGAAGAAAGTTGGCTTTGAGTCACCAGTTTTGAAGTTGGCATCATGGGATGATTCTTTCGAGGTGATTATCGATGCCAGTAACCTTGCCATTGAAGCTGTTTTAGAGCAAGATGATAGGCCAGTGGTGGATAACGCCGAAAAGAATTATTCGGTGTATGATATAGCTCTTGGGGGTGATGACCGCTCTTAAGCATTGGAAGCACTCCCTTTACGTGAGGGACTTCACAGTTAATACTGATCACCAGGCACTTAAATGGTTGCAAACCATGCCGAGTGCCCAATGGAGTGACAGGCAGTCTAGGTGGAGTCAATTGTTCCAACAATTTGGGGGAATGATTGAATACATCTCGAGCAAAAACAACCTCGTTGCCGATGCTCTTAGTCGAAAGGGCACTATTCAGACATTGTAGGAGTCCAGTGTGCTTTCATGTTTCTTGGTTGAAGCCATATGTAGGTCTAGCATTGCAGGATATATCCGAAGAGCAACAATCAGATATGATAGACGAAGCTGAAGTCATAGACCCAAAGCAAATTCTCCTCCACAGATGGAAGCATGGATCTGGTCGAAGAATCTGACAGTCATACGCCATGACCCCATTGTGAGCCCTCAGTCCAGGGACAATCAGGCAAGAGTTACATAGGTCAGTCTCTAAGCTTTAGAGGTCAGTCCTCTTAACCCACTTGGAGAAAGCATCATTCAGAAGCTTATAGTTGTCAGCCATAGTAGTAGTTGCATGTCGGCATTTTAGGTCTCATTGCACATAGAAGGGGGCAACCCCAAGGCAGCCCAACATGGGCTAGCCTTGCAAGGGGCAGCCAAGGCCCTTTTACATTCAGTCGGCCAGCCCATGAGGCTTGGGGTCCAATCGGCCAGTACCTGACCAGCCCCACAGCAGTTGACTGGCCACAGTTTGCAGTCGTGGACTTACATAGTAGTCGACAGCACCCGACCAGGCATTAGAGCAGCCGACTGGTCATTTAAATCAGTCACGGGACTTTTTCATCAGCCGACAACCCTCTATAGGCAGCCGACTGCAGCCATTAGGCAGTATAAAACCATGAACTCAGTTCCACATCACTCATTCAGGTATTTCAGCAAAGTACACATAGTTTGCAGCATCCAATCAACTGGAGGCTAAGGAAGGAAGATACTCTTCACATTCAGCCAGCATATGTGCATTCCTACAACTATTTGGACTTGTATTAGTGGCCAAGGAGAGTCTTCAGCAGAGCCTTGGACTTGGTGGTGCTATAATGTGCTACTTTCCTCCGAAGAGGTCGCGGTTTGCCACCACCGAGGAGCCGGGTGGAGGAGAGGCTAGTGAGTCTCCATACTCTGTCTTATCTGAGGAGATCTTACACTATTCGACACTGGGAGAAGTCTTCTTGATGGGGGACTTCAATGCACGGACTCAGAGCAGTCAATGCGAGATCTATGACTTTGAGGATCCCTTGAGACTAGAGCCGCTAGCTACAGAGGATACAGGGACCACTCGGATCTCCGCTGATGGAGGAGCTGACAGCACTGGATATGGGCAACATTTGCTGGAGCTTGGGGCCCGACACCATCTCGTTATTTATAACGGGATGACTCAGTGGCCAGATTCAAGTGGGTTGACTTGCTTTCCAGTGGGAGGCGGCAGTAGTATAGTGGATTATGTGATGGGATCCCGGGAGGCAGCAGATATGGTGTCTCACTTCACCGTACCACCATGCCCCATTGGGGCGGATCATACATACCTATCCCTCACTTTCAGGAGCTTACTGGAGACCCACCCACCCATCATACAGCCACCACGCACTATTTTTCACTTCACTCAGGACCTAGCCGAGGTGTACGACTATCATGTTCATGATCAGCTATTTGCCTTAGATCCATCGGCACCCATGGCCATGCTCACCTCCCAGCTCTCACATGTACTGCACTCCGCAGCCCCGCGAGGAGTTTCCCATACCACATACAGACAGGACAGCCACCTACATCTGGGAGCATGCCCTAGAACCGATGGTATGATGATGAGTGCAGAAACCTTTACCGCAGTCTCCGAGTGCAAGGGCTCGCGGGGAGATCTCCCAGAGGCAGGCAGGCAGGAGGATGCATACTCTCACCCGCCGTAAGCGGCGAGCTTATGAGGAGGCTCAGTACTGGGACATATATCACATGCTCATGAGCAGAGATGCTGTTGCTGCTTGGAGGAGACTCAGAGAGCCCCGTCCTCCCACACCTATTGCCGATCCTCAGACCTGGCAGACATATGCAGAGAGACTTTATGATGTGCCTGCACAGCCCCCTATACCACAGCCCACAGAGCCATGCTCCACAGTCTCCACCTTCTTCACCCCACCTATGGTTAGGAGGGCCATATGCCGACTCCAACATGGACGGGCGACAGATCATACAGGATTACAGGGAGAGCATCTCATCTATGCTATTGATACATTGGCACAATTTCTTGCTCATTTCTTCAACAGAGCTCTGTCAGAGGGGTTTCCGGCTGAGTGGACGATGCACACTATTGTGCCGATCCATAAAGCGGGAGATGTACCAGACCCCGGGAACTACAAGACCATCATGATTGGCCATATATTGGCCAAACTATACGGGGCAGTTTTGGAGGCAGAGCTGAGCACTCATGCAGAGGTTGGGGGATTGAGAGCAGCAGGCCAGGTAGGCTTCCGTCGAGCCTTCTCGACCATCGACCACATTTTTACATTGAGGTGCCTGATTGATCAGGCCAAGGCACGGAGGCAACGACTCTATTGTTGCTTTGTGGATTTCCGCAAGGCATTTGATACTGTGCCCAGAGAGCTCCTCTTTCGGCGACTACAAACACTAGGCATACCTTCAGACATGATGTGGGGCATATACAGGCTATATGAGCAGGTCTTTGGGAGAGTCCGATGCCCAGGAGGCTTGTCCGACACAGTTGCTAGCACCATTGGTGTGAAGCAGGGGTACCCGCTCTCCCCCACGCTCTTTGGGCTCCATATTGATGAGGTGGTCGATTACATCACACAGGGAGGAGGCTCTGGGGTTGAGCTATCAGGTATTATTGTCCATGTTATGCTTTATGCTGATGACATCGTCTTGGTATCCGACACGCAGGTTGGGCTTCAAAGACACCTTGTGGCTCTTGATGACTTCTGCGCACAGGACGGGCTCACAGTGAACCTTTGGAAAACCAAGGTTATGATCTTCCACACCTCACCCGAAGTCAGGAGCCACACTACTCTCACATTAGCTGGAGGGCGGGTCGAGGTGGTGAGCTCTTATGTTTACCTTGGCATCACATTTACTAGCTCAGCTGGACGCTTCTCCATGGCTCAGGCAGTCCGAGACAGAGTGACCCGGGGGTATGCAGCTCTTGCTGGCCTTGAGCGTCAGTGTCATCAGGAACATTTTCAGGAATCCCGCATGAAGGGGTGGCTCTTTGATACATTAGTGACACCAGCCTTGATGTTTGCAGCAGTGGTTTGTGCACCAAGGCTTGCAGCCTCCACATGGGTACAGCTGGAGAGACCACAGATCTTGATGCTTTCGAGGATGATACGCAGCAAACCATCCGTTCCGCACGACATTGTTCGAGCTGAGTTTGGTGCACAACCTATGGCAGTGGAGGCATTGTTCCAGACGATCTCCTTTATATACAGGATGAGGGAGATGCCCACGGAGAGATTATCCCGCCGAGCTTTTGAGGCATCCAGACAGCTGGCCGAGGCTGGACACATTGGATCTTGGTATGCACAGATGCTACAGTGGTTCTCACATCATGGGATAGACATTTAGCGGTTGCCACCTTTTCAGTATGATCAGTCCGCTCCACGGGGTTACCTCTCTCTCAATGAGAAGAACAGAGTGATGAGACAGGACATATGGCAGCACTACATACAGGAGACATGGACAGCACCAGAGAGCCCACTACCACCGAAGATGCGGTAGAGACCACTTTATGAGCATCTCAGGGGATGGGTTTATACATCGACCGCGGTACATGGATGTATACATGCCACACAGCTCTCGCGTTGCTATTGGACAGCTACGAGTCTCATCACATCAGCTAGAGATAGAGGTTGGGAGAGCGGCACGGGTTCCCAGAGCTGAGCGGATATGCAGATTGTGCCGCGAGGAGGAGGAGACTGAGGATCACTTTGTATATAGATGTAGACACCAGGGAGTCAGAGATAGATATGCAGGATTGTTTGAGGAGCACTCTTCACTACATCAGTTGATGGAGGCCTCGGACCAGCGAGACAGCTTGGCAAACTACTACTAGAGCTTCATAGTTCTCGAGAGAGACTCCTCCAGACACCCGCTCCCACTAGGGGTGGGAGACAGTCCCAGCTCACAGATTTCTTCCAGAGAGCTATGCCAGTGCTAGCTGATGTACCACGTGGGGTAACCGCAAAGAGAGGAGAGGAATTGAGAGCCAGGAGGAGACCTAGACAAACTAGACATAGAGCACCCCGACTCCGTCACCGAGCAATAGCAGCTATCCAAATGAGACACCAGATGGAGACACAGGAGAGGCTAGCTCGCTTTCATTCAGACTCAGGGTACATGTTCACGCCATTCATAGCCTCAGCATCGGCGATGTATGATATCTTATATCCCTCTTATGGCACTGGATGGAGTTAGCCATAGATCTGCATAGCATGCTTGTACTACCCCTTCAGCATATAGAGATGCATCTTGCCTTAGCACTCCATCCACATCCCCACCCCCCCTTATATTGTTTGTATATGGGCTCCACCGATCCATGATGATTCACAGTTGTATCCAGACACATGCACACTTTTTCTTTTCTTTCTTTTCTTCCGATGACTGGAAGAACACAGTTGTATTATTTTTTGTCTCATAGGCCGACTTTGGCCTCTCGTAGACGTTAATATATCTTTCTTTCTTTCTTTCTCTCTCTCTCTACTCTCTAAAGTTGATGCTAAAGATTCTCACCACATAAAGGTATAAAGAAGGCCCTATTGTGCGTTATCACGATAAAGCTCAGTGCATGTAACATGCTGTGGAGAAGCTGGCGTGGGCGGAGTCATATATGATGGAGGAGAACTGGGATGTAATAGTGGAGATGGGGACAGATAAGTCGAGAGCTGAAATGTGGTGGGAGAAGTGGTTCTCATAGTTGTGGTCACGATCATGATCGAAATGAATCCGGGTGAGGGTTGTAGGGGGTGTGGGTGTGGGTAGTAAGGTGGGGCATGAGATTGTGAAAGAAATTAACGCGTGGTCAGCTAGTTTGGGGGAGGAGGGATGGTGAAGTCTGGGATGTGTGGTACAAGAGCGGGAGACCCCATGAGGTAATCCACCGTACTAGTGCCTCCCCCCCATGCGCGAGAGAGAGAAAGAAAGAAAGAATGAAAGTTTTATTAACGTCTTCAAAAGGCCAAAATGACTTATGAGACCAAAAGGTTACATCATATCCATGAGGTACATAATCTTGGGTACAAAATAGTAATAAAGAAAGATAACAAAAATCTAGAACTTTAAAATCTGATCTAGGTACATAAGCAGAGAGCTCTCATATCACCCTAATACATCCCTCATGGGCCGCTGTGACATGGTGCTCAAGGTGGTAAAACTAAGTTGGCGCGAGAAGGTCCTGCGATGATGGGAGATGATGGCCCGGATCTTCCTGTGGTGGTGTGGCCGTGGGCGAGGGCCATGGGGTCTGGGGTGTCGAGCTCTGCATAACTCAGTGGCTCTGTGGAGAAATGAAATGTTATATTAATGTCTTCAAAAGGCCAAAGTGACCTATGAGACCAAAGTTACAACCATGTGACATCTGATAGACTGTCTGGAAAAGAAAAGAAAGAATTGAAGGCAAGTATCTAGCCCTACAATACATCAGTAGGGAGCATCCAGAAGCACCAACTAGGGAGATTGGGAAGCTAATGCTACTAGTCAAAATGGGGTACATGAGTACATTGGTACATGAATACATGAATACATGAATATGGGGGAGTACAAAAGTGATAGTGAGTACAACATTAATGGCTGGAGTGGTAATCATCCTAGGAGCTCTAGCATGGGTCTCTGCCGGATGGCCTGGATATCTGCCATAGTGAGATGCTTGGTCGGACGAGCCCGATGCCTCGCAATGATGCTCTGAATCCTCTGGTGTAGGCACTGTCTCCGATGTGAGGATCCGCGAACCCTCCGGCGTCTGGATCTGCTCAACTGGATAGCTCTCTCAACTAGAGTCCCACGGGGTGCCCACTGTTGGGCTGTCGGCTGTGTGTCCTCCCGGGTAGTCCCTCTAAAGAAGTCAGTAATCTGTCTCTGTGTGGACTCCCTGCCAGTCGGGCGTCTGCTCTCTTGATAATGGACTCTCTGAGCCTGCGGATCTCCGGGAGATAAAAACCCAAGCATCGCTGATTACAATAGTCCATGACTCTAGCCAGTGGTCCAAATCCCTCTCTGAGAGAGAGAAATGAAATGAAATGTTGTATTAACGTCTTCAAAAGGCCAAAATGACCTATGAGACCAAAAGGTTACATCATATCCATGAGGTACATAATCTTGGGTACAAAATAGTAATAAAGAAAGATAACAAAAATCTAGAACTTTAAAATCTGATCTAGGTACATGAGTAGAGAGCTCTCATATCACCCTAAAACATCCCTCATGGGCCGCTGTGACATGGTGGTCAAGGTGGTAAAACTGAGCTGGCGCGCGAGAAGGTCCTGCGATGATGGGAGAAATGAAATGTTATATTAACGTCTTCAAAAGGCCATAATGACCTATGAGACCAAAAAGTTACATCATGGTGGATCTGATACAATGTCTAGATAAAAAACCAGAAAATGAAAAATAAAGATGATACTACTGGCACCTAGAAAATGAAACTGGAACTGGAAGGTAAACAAAAACCCTTATAGGAGGAGGGGGGGGGGGGGGGGGGAGAGAGAGAGAGAGAGAGAGAGAGAGAGAGAGAGAGAGAGAGAGAGAGAGAGCTAGCTTAACGTCTACTAGAGGCCGAACTCGATCTATGAGACAAATCAATGTACAACTGTCGATGTCCTCTGGATATCGAGAAAAAAAGGACAAAATGACCATGAAATAAACTATGAAAGTACTGAGCTAGTGGGGGGGTGTGATGGATGGAGCACTACTGCTAGAGGCTCAGTATGCAACCTATATGCGTAGGGTATACAAGAATGCAATGCAGATCTGTCTAGCTCCAACCAGTACCATAATGGGCATGTAATATGTGATACATAGGCGATGGCGAGGCAAAAATCCCTCGGAGCATGATCTTCGGGTGTGAGTGTAAGTGAGTGAGCCGCTCCTGGATATGGTGCTGATGTCGAGTCCGTATCTCTGTGATCGCCCTCTGATGTAGTTTGGGAGTCTGGTAGCTTGGTGCTCTCGGTCTCGGTCTGGCTCAGAGGTCCGCAGCGCGCTGAAGTGTAACCCCCTCCTGTGTCAAGGTAGGCACTGGGAAAGATCTCTAGAAGAAATCAGTGAGCTGGAGCTGTTGCCCACCTCTCCCTGTGGTATGAGTCTATAGCAGTGTCTATGGGCGCTGTCTCTATCAAGAACTGGCCAAATCTACGTTGGTTTGTGGACTCCATGATTTGGCGGAGTGAGGGATGTCCACTGAAGATGGTGGTGTATCTCTCTCTAATGACACTATATGCTCTGCATCTGCATACATAATGCTCCTCACTCTCAACCTCCTCTTGGCATAGTGTGCATATCCTCTCTGCTCTGGGGATCCGTGCTGCCCTACCTGCCTCAATCTCAAGCTGGTGTGATGACACTGTGGGCTGGCCAATCGCCACTCGGGCACTGTGAGGCATGTACACATCCATATATCCGGGTCGCTGAATGAATCCATCCATTGAGATAAGCATAAACTGATCTCTGTAGAATAGCATCTTTGGCGGTAGAGGCTGAGTGGGTGTAATCCAAGTCTCTTGAGTGTATCGTTGCCATAAATCCTGTCGAAGGACTTTGTTCCTCTCATTGTGAGAGAGCTGGATGTGTGGTGCATGTATATCATACTGGAAAGGTGGCCGGTGATCTATGCTGAAACCATGCTGAGTGAGCCACTGTATCATCTGTGAATACCATGATCTCCTATCTCCACTCTCTGTGAACTGCCTGGACGCCTCAAAAGCTATGTCTCTGATCCTTTGTATGAAGCAGATCGTCTGGAAGAGGGCCTCTACTAGCATAGGAGGTGTAGCAAACTCCGCTCGGACAATGTCATGTGGGACAGAGGGTTTGCTGCGGATCGTCCGTGAGAGCATGAGAATCTGAGGCCTCTCTATCTGAGACCATGTGGAGGTGGCGAGCTCAGGTGCCCATAATGCTACAGCATACATCAAAGCAGGGGTGACTAGTGTGTCAAACAACAACCCCTTCGTGCGGGGCTCCTGGACGTGTGCCTGGTGACATTGTCTCTCTAGCATGGCTAGAGCTGCATACCCTCGTGTGAGTCTATCCCTAGCTGCCTGTGCCATAGTAAATCTTCCTGGTGGAGTCGCGAATGTAATCCCCAAGTACACATATGAGTCTACCACCTCTACCTGTCCTCTTGCTAGTGTGAAGATGGCGTGTCGTCGAACCGGCCCTGAGGTGTGGAAAATCATGACCTTGGTTTTCCCAAGGTTCACTGTAAGTCCCCTCTGTGTGCAGAAGTCATCCAGTGCATGGAGATGATGCTGTAGTCCCATCTCCGACTCAGAGACCAAAATAATATCATCTGCATATAGCATAATGTGGACTGTGGTACCTGAGATGTCTACCCCGTCCCCACCACTGTGAACAATGAAGTCAGCCACCTCATCAATGTATAGCCCAAATAGTGTAGGAGAGAGTGGGCATCCTTGCTTCACACCTATGGTGCTAGCAATAACATCAGATAGCCCCCCGGGGCATCGTATGCGTCCGAGGACCTGCTCATATAAAGCATAGATGCCCCAGACCATCTCTGATGGGATCCCCAATGACTGGAGGCGCTGGAAGAGTCTCTCCCGTGGCACCGTGTCAAATGCTTTGCAGAAATCCACAAAGCAGCAGTATAATCTCCTCTCCTGCGCCCTAGCCTGATCAATCAGACATCTCAGAGTGAATATATGGTCAATAGTGGAGAAAGCTCGTCGGAATCCAGCCTGCCCTGGTGCTCGCAGTCCCTCCTTCTCTGCTCAACTCTACCTCGAGCACTGCGCCATAAAGATTGGCCAATGTATGACCAATCATGATAGTCCTGTAGTTGCTGGGGTCTAGCATGTCTCCCGCTTTGTGGAGAGGCACGATGGTGTGCATAGTCCACTCAACTGTGGTAGGCCCTCCACTAGTGCCCTATTAAAGAGGTGAGCAACAAAGGGTGCCAGTGTGTTAGCTGCATAAATAAGATGCTCACTCTGTATACCTGTGTGGTCAGTCGATCTCCCATGCTGTAACCGGCGGATAGCTCTTCTGCCATCTAGGCGGTAAAGAAAGTAGAGGTGGTGGTAGGGTGGGGCTCCTGTGGTTGTGGTATGGGCGGTTGCTGAGGGATATGGTAGAGGCTCTTTGCACATGTGTGCCATCTGTGTGGATCCTCAATCGGGGTACGAGGGCGAGGCTCTCTCATCTTGCGCCATGTAGTGGCTGTATCTCTGCTCATGAGAAGGTGGTACATATCCCAGTACTGTGCCTCCTCATATGCACACCTCTTACGGCGCGTGAGGGTCTGTATCTGTTGGTTCGCGTATCTGTGTAATGGTCCCCAATGCTCTTTGGGCACGGAGGTGTCTGTATAGCTCTCTGCACTCATCATCATACCACCGATTCTGGGGCATGCCCGAGATCTTTCTGTGTATGCAATGTGTGTATGATGGGGGAAGCTGCGGGTGGCGGCCGTATGTAGTAGAGATGACATCTGAGTGGTGAGTGTGTCTAGGGGTGACAGGGGATCCATCTGGAGTAGCCCGTCATATACATGATGCTCATATATGTTTGCCAAGTCATGGGTGAAGTAGAAAGTGCGATGCCTGTGTGGGCTATGTGGGTGCTGGTGTGGAGCTCGCCAGTGATAGCAAGAGGTACGTGTGATCCGCGCCGGTAGGACCGGGGGGGGGGGGATGGTGAAAGATGTCACTGCCTGTGTGGTCTCCATGGACCCCATGATGTAGACCATTGTGCTACCTCCCCCTGATCGTGGAAAGCATGTCAGTGCTCCTGAATCCTGCCACTGTCTCTATCTGTGTGTGCAATGTGTATGATGGGGGAAGCTGCGGGTGGCGGCCGTATGTAGTAGAGATGACATCTGAGTGGTGAGTGTGTCTAGGGGTGACAGGGGATCCATCTGGAGTAGCCCGTCATATACATGATGCTCATATATGTTTGCCAGGTCATGGGTGAAGTAGAAAGTGCGATGCCTGTGTGGGCTGTGTGGGTGCTGGTGTGGAGCTCGCCAGTGAGTGACAGTAAGAGGTACGTGTGATCCGCACCGATAGGACAGGGGGAGATGGTGAAAGATGTCACCGCCTGTGTGGTCTCCATGGACCCCATGATGTAGTCCACTCTGCTACCTCCCCCTGACGGTGGAAAGCATGTCAGTGCTTCGAATCCTGCCACTGTCTCATCCCGTTATAAATAACGAGATGGTGTTTGTGCGCTTTTGCCGCACAGGTCGTAGCTGGGGACTTGCCGAACACCGTATGCGAGCCACGAATGGTTGCAAGCATACAACCAGGGAAGGAAGCTCAAACAGAATGCAAAAGGTGTGTCACTCACCGCTCAACCGCTGCCTTGAAGGATTCCCGCGTCGTAGTGAAGAAGGGGCCGCCGTCGCCGCTCTACCGCCTCTCCGCCGCCGTGCCGCTACACAGTGCTCGATCGCTCTCTCACTCTCTCTCTCTCTCTCACACACACGCAGGAGAAGGAAACCAAGGAGATAAGGCAAGAGCACTCTTGTATTCACAACACATGAGAATGAGGATTTTAGGGTTACATTTGACTCTTATAGGTGACTTGGCCGTTCACACTTGGGCGCCCATACATGGCCGGCCGACCCTAACCCTTATCCTACTGATATTCAAGGTGCGTCTCTCATCGGCGATCACCCAATCCTTTCATCCTTAACATATGGTGCCGACAAGCCCGGCCCATGACTCAGAATATTTAAATTAATGACGTAAAACATAGTACGTCTCAATGTCCGTCATAGGTTAACATGCCCCCTTTCCTGATGTAGATTCCGTCCTCGGAAGCTATGATATGGTAAGCTCGATAGGGTTGTTGTGGTAGACCGTCTGCAAAACAAGGAAGTAGAGTGAAAGTATGCTGGAATTCAAAAGATATAAAGCGTATAAATTCAAGCATGTTAGACCACAATGGATATTGCTATGAGAACTTAGTTTAAGGGGTCACATGAATGAGCTAGTGTAGCAAATTAACAGGAGTTTAATAATTATTGAAAGTAAATCAAGAGTTAGCAAGGTGTCAACGCTTAATCAAGGTTTATAACTGGCCTAAGTCAAGGAAAATAACCAAGCTTAATAAATAAACAGATGACCACACTGTGTCTACTCTAAGAACAAGTTAATACCACGAGTCTAGGGACACAAGAAACATTAGAGTTATAGGAGCCTTTTGCCTTTAAAAAAAAAAAAAATGCACGTGACAATTTTTACACACAATGGCGACCTTCCTAAGGTAAAACTAACATCGATCCTGGTACCATGTTTAACACAAGGCATTATCCAGGAATCTATTAGTTCACCTTAGGCAAGGCTACCCCCTACCAACCAAGGCATCGGTCTGGAGTAGAATACTCCTCGCCTACCAAGTATCAATAAGGCGATAGGCCAACATTAAAGCACATCATAGACTTGTATTTCCATTTATTGTAGGCTTAAAAAAAAAAAAAATTTCTTTTGATCTTCGCTCCTGAACTATAATTTGTCTTGCATTCTTTCGACAAAGGGGTAATAGCTATGTCCTAGAGGTCAACACACACATGGCCAGGTGTCAAACATTAAGATGGTTTGACCCTAGACCTAAGACAATCGTATTCCAAGGTTAACTAAAGACGTCATGCTGCCTAGGAATATTTTCAATAAAGTTAAGCTCATTAATGATTTACACTAGCATGCAAGCAACTTCAAAAACTAAGTAGTACATTGACAATTCCCATGTGGTCATGCATTATAGTTTATGCAATTAATTGAACAGTAAAAACGAAAGAGAGTGGGTATGGAAGAATTACACTTGTAATTGGAGATCTCCTTGATTTGACGAGACAGCTTGCAATTTGATGTAGATATATTTTGCTGAACGTTGCGGCAGTCTCAGGACTTGAAAGCGAACCCACCTCAAACTTTTTAACCTGTACAATCAACTAACAAGCACTATACCTCGAGAGGCACATCAGTGTGAAAAATTAAAGACTCGTTTAAGGAATCCAAACTAGAAAAAACTAGAAAACACTAACCTACCTACCAGTCACCACACTACTACTGAGGATATGGTAAGAGGATGTTGTAGAGTCCTGGCTCTAGCCCTAAGGCTAAGCCTCTATCCGCATCATCCAAATAAATAAAGTCAACCTCAGTAGTGCCATGAGTTTCATCCGTCCATTCATCATTGTCAGATATTTCCTTTTCAATTTCCCATCCACATAAACTCATCAAGAATGTAACCATGCGAGGATAGTCATCTTGTGGAAAAGGAAAGCATTGGGCTATCGGGGATATTTCCTCTACGGAGTAGGGGTCAGTCATGGTCAATAGGCGAATTAGCCATTCTAATTCCTCAACATTTTCCTCTCTGGCTAGTACATCTATATGATCCCATTCAGTTTCAATTACAGGATAGCACATGTAAAATATCTGAAAAAGGTACAGATGATACCTCTCACCAAAGGTGGGAGTGGATGAAGTGTATGATGATCGTGCATCTGCCATATCTGCAAACACAGATATAGCATCAGTAGGTTTGTGACAGGTCAATCTAGTTCTTGATTGTATACGGATATTTCTCCTCTTTTTGTGCTCTTGCTCTTTTTACTATTTTTTGTTTTTCTTTTCTTTGTTAAAAAAAAAAAATGTATGAAGCTATATATATACATCCCCTTGAATTTGGCAATTACATGGTCAGGGGAGAAGGTTAAGGAGGAAGCATTAGAATGTCGAGCGTGAGTACATGCTCCCCCTTTCCTTGGGTAGATCATATTATTTGCAATGATGTTGCAGCCTCTTGGAACCAATTTGTCCAGCGGGTCATAGGTTGTGATGTGGGCAGATAGCTTTTTATGACCCTTGTGGCCACATCCAATTGCAGAGATGGTAGTGTACGCTCCCATTGACGAATGGAGGAAATGGTTTCCGACGATACTACTACAAGGGGAGACGTAGACTCATCGGTTTTTTGTTGGGTGTTGACAAGAGTAGGTGTAGAGCATGTAGAAACTTCTATATGAGTGTGTGCCTGGCATGAGGAGCTAGAAGCTTCATGTGGCTCCCCCCTTCCTGAGCTAGGTGGTAATGATCGATATCGTTTGGGAATCCAAACTAACTCTGGAAGAAGTGGTGCGGAGCACTCTGTTACCTTTTCCTTACCACGGTCTTGAATTGTCATTGGGGTGGCAACAATTAGTTTGCAAGGTTTTACAGGTGATGTAGAGGGATTCAGCTTATGTTTAGGGATCCAAATCTGGTCATTCCCCTCGTAGTACCCTTGGGCTACTAATAATTTTTTAGGGATCCATCGCGATGTTACATTGCCCTTTCTCGGGTAGGTAGCTGCTTTCCTTTTACGAGGCTTCTTGGTGGCTGAACGAGATTGAGCAGGGAAAGTAGCTGTTAATGAAGCTTTTGGGACCCATTTGTATGTATTTTTTGGCATAGTAAGCGGAGCCTTGGAGACCACCTTGCCTGTTTCCACTCTTGGCGTTGAAGCGTTAGAGGGGTGGCAAACAATCAAAGATGGTTTTGCCACTGGACTTTGTGATTTTTCATTATCCAGCATTTTGTGCAGAGTCGATGGCTTAGGAGCGGGATTTTGAGCGGTCAGACCTAGTGTTGGTTCTTGCGTTGTGACTCGTCTGGTTGCCTAATCAATATTGCACTTGGTGGCCATCATCCATTTTCCCCTAAGTTTACAGTGCCTTCTATGGTACCAGCAGGCATAACCAAAAAGCTTTGAATTACGGTCCCTTTGTCATAGGCAACCGGAGTGTGCAGAATTCCTGAGACAGGGGTTTTCTTCTTGTTGATACCTTGAACTTGGATAGCACTCTTGAATAAAGGTGGTTTTCCAAGTTGACACCACACGCCATATGATAGCAAATTGTGTTGAGCTCCTGTATCCAATAATGCATTATACAGCACCTCCCCGTAAGGACTCTGTAACTCAATTGGGTATCTTAGAGGTGGGTCAGATTCCAGTGAATCCTCCTCCGCCTCCTCGAAAAATACTTGCGTAATTCCCAAGTTGGCTTCTCGTTGGCGCCTAGCACGCTGTTGACGTTCTTTGGCTTCGACTCTTGCTTGTATCTTTTTAAGCTCTACTTGTTCTTTAGCTGCCTTCTTTTGATGGATTGCATGTAACTCCTCTTGGCTCAGGGGGTCATAGTATCTTTTGAATTTACTCCCATTAAGGAATCCAATGGTTTCAACTCTGTCGAGAGTCTCCACTCTAATGGTACCTTGCGGGGTAATTTCACATACTCTATACGGTCCCTTACCAGCGTATTTGAGCTTCTTCTTTTCGTTACGTACTCCATACATCAGGACTTTATCCCCAACCTTGATGTCTTTGTCCTTTAGGTGGCGATCAAACCATTTTTTCCTTCTATCCTTCTCCACAAGGGCATTGTACACAACCAATTGTCTTTCTTCGTTTAGTCGCTCAAGGATATATAGACGCTCTACTAAGGGATTACCATCCCAACCCTCTTGAGTAGCAACACGAAGACTAGGAATGACAAATTCCCACGGCATGACTGCTTCTTGGCCATATACCATTTTGAATGGTGTGCAATTAATAGCCACTTTGTACGCAGTACGATAGGCCCATAAAGCTGTCGTAAGCTTTAGATCCCAATCCGTGCGATGAGCTTCAATTGTCTTTGTCAAAACAGAGATTAATGTCTTGTTTGTACTCTCGGCTTGGCCATTCGCTTGCGGATAATGAGGAGTAGATTTATGATGGGATATCATGAAATTTGTTGTGAGCTCCTTAATCACGTCATTTATAAAATGCGTACCATTGTCGCTCACAAGTTCAAAAGGACAACCGAACCGTGTGATTATATTTTCAAAGAGGAACTTGGCTGTTGTCCTTGCATCTGCCTTATGTGTTGCTTTCGCTTCAGCCCATTTGGTCATATAGTTAGTGGCCACAATAATATAGCGAGATTGTGTGTTGCCGGCTGCTGGGCTAATTGGACCTACAAAGTCTAAACCCCACTTTTCAAATGGTTGATTTACTTTGATTGGATGTAGGGGCATCTGATCTTTCCTCTGGGGTTTCTTGTATCGTTGGCATTCATTGCAACCCTTCACAAAGAGTGATGCATCTTGGAACATAGTGGGCCACCAATACCCTGATTGTAAGATCTTTCGCGCAGTTAAGTCTCCTGAGAAGTGACCATCGGCTACACCCATATGTGCCTCTTGCAAAATGTGTAGATACTCATCCTCTCGGGCACAACGCCTAAGAACGTCATCCTTTCCGCTTTTATAAAGAGTCCCGGCTATCAGGCAATAGGGTTCGCATTCTTTGATTAGCTTTCGAGCTAGATCTTTACGAAGCTCCCTGGGTGGAAAGCCATTAACCAAAAAGTTAACAATCTTCTCACTCCATTCAGGCATTGTCTCCACCATGAACAGGGAAGTGTCCGGTAAGTCATCATCAACCCCCGTAGGAGCCTCACCATTAGGTATGCGAGACAAATGATCAGCCATAACATGTTTTTTGCTAGGTCTCACAACAACAATGAAATCAAACTCAAGAAGAATCAATAGCCATCGTGTGATTCTTCCTGTGGAGCATGGTTTGTTTACCAGATACAACAATGCTTGATGATCCACATAGAAAACAAACTTGGTGGCAAGGAGGTAATAACGAAATTTCCTTACTGCATATATCATTGCCAACCCTTCTCGCTCCGTAGTGGTGTAGTTCATCTCAGCATCGTTCAATTGGCGACTGGCAAAGCTAATGGGGTAGTCTAGCTTGTGTTCTCCAGGTTGAGTCAACACACACCCAATAGCAAAGTTTGATGCATGAATATGCACATGGAAGAGTAAATCCCAGTTAGGCATTCTCAAGATTGGAGCACTCGCCAAGGCCTTCTTTAGTAGCTCATAGGCACGGTCACATTCTTCCGTCCAAATAAACTCGATGAGAAGCTTATACAATGGTCGAGCTATCTCGGCGAAGAAGAGAATAAACCTTCGATAATAACCAACGTGGCCCATAAAGCGTTGGACTCCCTTGTAGTTGGTGGGTGGTGGCAGTTCCAGAATGACCTTGATTTTACTCTCGTCCGTGGAAATCCCATTTTTGGACACTATATGCCCTAAGATAACTCCGTGTTTAACCCAGAATTGGCATTTGAAAGGATTCAAGGAGATGCGATATAATCTACACCTTTCAAATATTTTTCGTAAACACATCAAGTGCTCGTCCCAAGAGGAATGAACACAAAGATCATCTAAGAAAGCTTCACAGAAGTCCCTTAGATATTCCTTAAAGGCCGTGTTTATCAATCGTTGGAATGTTGCAGGTGCATTGGTCAAGCCAAAAGCCATGACGCGAAAGGCAAACACTCCAAACTCCGTGATAAATGCTGTTTTAGCTTGGTCCTCGACTGCAATTGTGATCTGATTGTAACCCGAGTACCCATCTAAAAAGCTATATGCCTCTTTGCCTGCCACTCTTTCAAGCACATGTTCAGAATATGGCAAGGGGTAATGATCCCTTCTGGTGGTTGCATTAACCTTTTTGAGATCAACGCACACTCTGAGTTTCCCATTCTTCTTTGGTACGATGACTATCGGAGAAACCCATTCTGAGTGCTCAATAGGGTATATGAATCCACATTTTACAACTTTTCAATTTCCTCTTGTACAATCTTTGCGTACTTAGGATTCATTGGGTAGGGACGTTGCTGGACTGGTTTAGCAGTGCTAATCATTGGAATCGTGTGTTGCACCACCGAGGGTGGAACACCCTTCATATCATGATATGTCCAAGCAAATATGTCCTTGAATTTCTTAAGAAGCTTCGTAAGTGCAGCTTCTTCCGCCTTGGTGAGGTCTTGAGCAATAAAAACTGGTTTAGACTCCTCACCCGGATCTGCTAAGTCTATCTCCTTAACTACCGCCGCCGCAGGGCCATCGTAGACACCGCTACTCCCATTGGTAGGCGTTCGTTGGGCTTTTGTGTAGACCACTTTACGTTCCCTTGTGGTGAATGATTTGAAATGCTCGGGTGCGGGGTGTAAGTCTACTGGTTCTTGTTGTGCCAGGCTTTTTTCTTTCAATTCCGTCTCCTTTTGTTGCTGAGCTAACTCTTGGTTTTGCCGCCTTCTTGCAATACGACTTAGTTTTGGCTTCTCTTCGATTTCTAATTGGGCGACGTCATGAGGTTGCGGAATACACCACATGACACTTTGGAGGTATTGTCTCCAATTATCCGCTAACTTCCCATGAGCGTCAATAGCTCCTACATAACTAAGCCATTCTGCGGTGGATCTCTCCTTGTTTATTGCAGTGCGTACATTAGCTCGATAGCGTTGGCGCTTATGTCTCGTTTTCTTCTTACTAAGTTTTTGATTTTTGTTTCTATCAGATTCGGACTCACTTGGTCGATCTTCACTTGTGTCCCCCTCACTTTCGGATGAACTGCAAGAGGTCACTGTCCTAGGTCTTGAGCACCTTGCTTCCACATTTGGGTGAATATTTGATTCATCCCTCCCATTAGGCTCAGAGTCAGTTTCTTCTTCAGATTCATACTCAGAGTTGCATTGGTCAGAGTCTTCGCTACTTTCAGTGCCAGTGGAGTTTGCCACTTTCTCGCCATCAGGAGTCAAGTGCATAACACCTATCATGTTTATTGGCACTAACGGTGGCATATCTTGCCCCTCAGGTGTTACCCAACAGGTGTTACCCAACTTGTGCCTCTATTTCCCCATGTGTCTATGGTTGCCGCTAGGTGTACCCAATCCACGTTATCCGACTCAGTCATACCCGGTAGGACATCCATATAAGGAGAATCTTTCCCATCATCAGTCTCTTTTTTGCATGTATAGCAATACCTTAATGGGGCGGAGTGAATAGTGGTATCCGATCGATTATCGATGATAACCTTGCTTCCTAAAGGATGTGCACGACCATTCTCAAGATCAACTCGAATGACAGAGTTCTGGAATTGTAGGTAGACATGGTTTTTCGACCAGTCATGCACCATTTGTGCTTCCCTCATGAAAGGACGTCCTAAGATCATTTGATATGACATAGGATGCTTGGAGAAATCCATTACAATGAAGGTATGTTTTACCTTGTATCCCAGGACCTTCATCTTAAGGTCCCTTAACATTCCAATAGGTTTAGCAATAGTTCCATTTGCCATTTTAACCACTATGTTTGTGACTTCGAGGTGAGGTCTCCCCATAGATTCCCAACAGTTTTTAGTCACAATGCTCACGCCAGCACCACCATCAAGGATTCCCTTTAGAGTTAATCCCTTGGTAGTAATGGGGAGGGTGGCATTAGATTCGTCACCTTCAAAGTACTGTCCCAACTTGTTCACAGGTATTTCAACGACCGAGTTTTCATCTAGGTTGGGTTGTAGATCCCAATGTTCTCCTTCATCTTGAAGCGTGTCGGGTCTATCTATATTTGCAAATTGTGGTAGCCCCGCCTTTAGTTCTCCATTGAGAAATGCCCGAAGAGCTAAGAATAGCTCAGGATCTCCATATAATTTGGATATGATCGTGGTTCTGATCTCAGAGGACATGAAATCCATTAACTTGGACACATTCAACGGTACTTTTCGAGATAGCGCCCCTTGACTAGGGACTGGTGAAGATGGAATCACTTCCTCTTCAATGGGATCAGGCATTCCCTCACTAAACATTCTTTCCAGCAAAAAGGGTGTTTGCCCACTTCCTGATGTCCTATCCTCACTTTCTTCCCGAATGATACTAGGTATAGCTAACGGTTTATGGTTCCTGTGAGGCTGAACTTGCGTAGGAAACACTGTGTCTGGAATTTGATTTTTCTCGGGTTTGGCTCCAGTTCTCTTTGTGTTTCTTCCACCAAACCCCTTAAGTGTTGCACTTGTTCAATCTCCTCAAGTGGGTTTGGGTAAGTTCCAATCTTTTTCTTGAGGGTTTTTGGCCCACGTGGCTTGTCTTGGGGAGTCTCAGTCAGTTTGGGTGGTCGAGAGGGCATTAACTGACTTGGTTGTGGGGCCGAGGAAGTTTCCTTCTGTTTCCCCTTATTTATGTACTCACTTGATTCTCCTTCGTTGAGCTCCCGAGTGGGTTCCTCCCTTAAGGTAGTGGCTTTGGTCCCCATGGTTTCTATTGAATCAGAATTATCTTCAGGATCATTCATATACACGGGGTCGTCTCCCGTTCCTATGTTAGTCTTTGAACTAGGCTTGGAGCTCGTGGCGTTAAGCGATCTCTTCCGTCGTGTTTTCTTTTTCTTTGCCTGAGCGATTGATGCGGTATCCCTCTCTTCAAGAATGTAGTTTTGATTTTGAAGCATTGACCGTGTAACTACATTCACGGGTACAATGGGTGTGGTTCCTCGTGCTTGGTTGGTGACCTCAACCAAATTCAATGGCGTAATCTTGGGTGCACTAGGATTATGTGGACATTAAGCGATCAAATGATCTATGCCACAACGATTACATGTAAGTACCGGCATTCCCGATGTGCTCCCTTGATTTGGTTGCATTTGAGTAGCGATCTTCTGTAGCCTATTAGGGCACTCCGCTACACGATGCGGTCCACCACAATCGTAGCATTGAAGAGGTGGTCTCCTCGCCAAGGTATTAAGGTTTTGCCCTCTTGTGTTGGCGAGAGCAGCCGCTTGATATACAGGCTTAACTTGCCCAAAATGATCCTCCATGTAGTACTGGGGAATCATTTCAAACGTATCAATCCCGTATGGAGCAGTGGGGTCTATCTCCTCTTTATAATCCCCACACGCACTATGTGACTCACAACCCATCTGGTTTATTGGGGTAATCCTTGGATGTGGAGGTTGTGGTCCTAGCACTGGTGGTGGTAACGGCACAGACTGGACTACATTCGGATTCCTTGGAACTATGTGCTGTGACGATTGCTCGACAGGTTGTGCAGGCATTAGCGCGGGTACTTGAGGTGTGTTTGACCAGGCTAGTGGTGCCTGATTTGCCAACATTCGCTTAAGTACTAGGCAATCTTTAGATTGATGGCCATACTTACCACATGCATTGCAATTCCCATTGAATTTGACTCTGAATGTGGGACATTCACTCGTGCTATGTGGTCCTAAGCACACCGAACACCATTGTTGCTCTCTCCTTGGGTACATATGGCTATTCTGAGGAGCTCGATTACCCCTAAAGTATTCTTGGAGAGCCTTAGTAAGGTCGGTCACAGACATTTCAGATATCTTGGGCTCCTTGGCAATAGGTTTCACCGTCATTGGCTCGTGCCCAGATACTTGCGAACTAACGGATTTTGTCTCCGAAGACACCTTTTTACCTGCAATCATCAAGTTGTCTTCTAACTGGATTGCATTGGGAGTGACTGCTTCCCACGTTGTAAGACCTCTAATGACTAGGCCATTGTATATGTCCTCGTGGCGCAATCCTCGGATGAATCTATCGAGCAGTTGGTTATTATTGAAGCGTTCATCGGGAGTGCAGCGAGAATTTAGATGCTTCAATCGACTTATAAAGTCTCTCACTGACTCCCCTTCCTCGCGTTCAGCTTTTTGGAGTTGAGATGCTACTCCCCAAAGCACACCCTCACGTATGTATTCTTTCAAGAACAATCTCTTGAGAGTGGGGTAGTGAGTGCGCTCTTCAACCCTTAAGGTTCGATACCAATCTCCGGCCTTCCCACTCAAGGTTAAGCCTAAGGCTTTACACTTATGCAGCTCATTGTGCTCTTCCAAGGAATCACACACGTGTTCAAAGACTTCAATGTGCTTCCTAACATCCTCGTTACCACTGAAGTTTTGAGTGAGCTTAGCCACTTGTACTGCCTTGCTTCTAGGTTCTCTCTCAGGCATGCCCCGCATGTTTTCCGCAATAGATCGTCCGATCGTCTGAGCAAACGCTGCAAGATCACCTAGGTGAGCAGGCATAGTTGTTGGAGGCACTTCTGGGATAGCCTGGCTGATAGGAGTTGGCGTTGGTCTGAGTATGTTGGCAAACGACGTAGGATATGATATGTGACTAGGCCTAGCTCCCCTTGGATAATGGTTATGATAAGGTGGTCGTGGAGCATACGCCATTGGCATACTAAGAGGCGTAGGAGCTACATGAGCATGAGCAGCGATAGGTACATATGGTTGATAGGCACTGGCACGCACTGTTGTAGGTACTGTTCCACTAGGTAGCGGTGTCGTACTAACTACAGTGGTAACAGGTGCGCTTTCTGTCATGCTCATCATTGGGATAGGCATTGTGGATTCCTTAATGGAAAGTTGAGCCAAGGTTGGAAAACTAAAGTTACTGCTCGTAGGCTCAATCTGCATTGAGACTCCAGGCGAAACAACATACGAACGGTCTATGGGACTCACCGAGGGAGTCTCCAATTGTGATAGGGTTGGTTGTTTGGCCTTGCCCGTATCCAAAAATCTCATAGGGCCAGTGGAAACTAGGTTCACTTCCCTATTTTGCCTCTCAAATTGGATAATTCTATGAATAACCTCACATATCATGTGTTGTTGCTCCTCTAGATTAGTGGTGCTAGATGTAGATCGTAGGACTTCTAACCAACCTACATGGTATGTGTAACCCGTGTATAGGTCAGTTAGAGTCTCTGTATGTAGATCATATTCCCAATTTTCATTGAGAAATATCCTATCCAGACTTGGTGTGCCAAACGGTTCTCTTGAAGTGGACGCAATGTCACTTCTTATGGATTGGCTTCTAGGGACCTCCACTTTAGGAAGAGCATCGGAAGGTGGTAGCTCAGTAGGGCCCTCATTAAACGAAGTGGGTAGAATATCCACATGGATACTCTTTGGGAGGGTAGGGTCTACATAAGATGTGAATGGCGAATCCACTATCCCTCCTTCTTCATTTACTTCGCTTGTCGCATGTTCAGAGCGTGTAGCTCTACTAAAGGTCTCTATTAGACGACTAAACATGCTAGATCCGGGTTATGGGGCCCACACTGGCATGTTCTGGCTTGTCTCCTCAGGGTTCTTGGTAGGGTGTCCTTCCATGGCTTCTGAGTCAGAAGACGAGTCACTATCCACTATTCGTGGATCTTGGGTTGCACTCCCTTGGGTTCCAGCCGAAGGCCAAGATGCTAACGTGGAGGGATGGTGTGAGCCTGCGTAGACTGAAACGCTTTCTAGTGGCTCAGACTCCAGCACCCGACCAGAGCGTAGATGCATGTGACGTGGGTACTCTACGTGCGTTGGTAACTACCCTTGAAGCCCACACAAGTGGTTTCTTGGGTATTTTGCACCCCGTTTTACTTGTTTTTAGATTGTTTTTAACTCGTTTTTGACCCCCTTACTTACGGTCGAACTTGGACTAGGGTGTGTGATAGCTCGAAACGAGCGTATCGTTCAAAGGGTCCTAGTGTGCTTTACAGCACTGTGTTCGCCTATCCAAAGCTCTCGTGGTCCCCAAAACAGTCCGTTTCCCTTGGGGGGAAGGGGCAAAAGCCTATTTGCTTGTGGAGGAAAGGGTGAGGGCTTTATCCCACATGCTCACTTTACTCCTTGGTGGGGAGTGGGCTACATATAGGGCATGACTTCCCATAAGCTCTCACTTGAAAGAAAGCTATGGAGGCTCACTCTCCTATATATATATATCAAAAGACCGAGACCGAGGCCGGGGCCGGGATTGTGGATCGTGGGTCAATTGGGGTTTTTTTTTTTCAAAATTTTTTTTTCCAAATAAAAAATCTTTCCTCTCCACACGTTTGGTTTTTTCTTTTCAAAATAAAATTTAATTTTTTAATTTTTTAAATTTTTGGAATTATTATTTTTTATTTTTTATTTTTTGAGATAAGTTTTCTAGGGTTTCTTTCTAGGTTTCAGTCTTGGCCGCGGCGCGGTTCGCACATAGCACAGGTCTGGGGATTCAGAAATCCCCCCTCACACGCAGAAAACCAGATAACAGAACGCACGCCCACACGCGGCGCGGAAAAATAACAACAGAAACAGAAATACAGAAGATAAATTGCCGAAACAGATTGCAAAACACAGAAACACCTCAACAACAACACACAGTCGCTTTCCTACAGTGTAAATTAAACTTCACGCAGCAGCCAGAGCTGCAAACTGGAGCTTGGTGCAGGGCAACTCCCCGACAGCGGCGCCAAAAATGTGCGCTTTTGCGGCACAGGTCGTAGCTGGGGACTTGCCGAACACCGCATGCGAGCCACGAATGGCTGCAAGCATACAACCAGGGAAGGAAGCTCAAACAGAATGCAAAAGGTGTCACTCACCGCTCAACCGCTGCCTTGAAGGATTCCCGCGTTGCAGTGAAGAAGGAGCCGCCGTCGCCGCTCTACCGCCTCTCCGCCGCCGTGCCGCTACACAGTGCTCGATCGCTCTCTCACTCTCTCTCTCTCTCTCTCTCTCACACACGCAGGAGAAGGAAACCAAGGAGATAAGACAAGAGCACTCTTGTATTCACAACACATGAGAATGAGGATTTTAGGGTTACATTTGACTCTTATAAGTGACTTGGCCGTTCACAGGCGCCCATACATGGCTGGCCGACCCTAACCCTTATCCTACTGATATTCAAGGTGCGCCTCTCATCGGCGATCACCCAATCCCTTCATCCTTAACATATGGTGCCGACAAGCCTGGCCCATGACTCAGAATATTTAAATTAATGACGTAAAACATAGTACGTCTCAATGTCCGTCATAGGTAAGTAGGTGATGACTATATCTGGTGTTATCCGGCCCCATGTCCTCTGACACCCTGCAAGCTCCCGTGTCCTCCACCTCTAGTGTGTGCATCACCTCGGGGTGCTCGAAATCATAAATGTCGCACTGTCGGCTCTGTGTCCGTGCATTGAAGTCCCCCATAAGGAGGACTTCCCTGCAGGTTGGAGTAGTGTATGATCTCATTTGAAAGGGCTGCATATGGCGACTCTCCCAATGGCCCTGTGTCCTCCTCCTCCTCTGCTGTCATGGCATATCTCGATCCTCTAGGAGAGAAGTAGAATACAGCAATGTATAACACCCTCTCTCCCGAGAGTTGCAGTCTGATCCACATGTATCTAGCCTCCTGGTCACGTGCTACCACCCGTAGGTGCTCATGTAGTTCTCGCCTGAAGAGTACCGCTATACCTCCAGATTGTCTCGATGTGCTCTGCCGTGTGGTCCCCTTGTGTGTAGAATCCCACTGATAACCCTCTACTTTGGGTAGCCCCTCTCTGGGCTTTGGTGTGTCTTTGTAAGTAGTATGACGTCCCGTCCCTCCATGACATCCTCCATCCTCCCAGGATGTGTCCAAAGTGCTCCATTGCAGTTCCAAACTGCTGTGTGTATCTGTGAATCTGGATCCTCCATAGCCGATGTCCCATAGGTTGCGTGGCGCTAATCGGTGGCCTTGCCATCGATGATGACACGACCATCGCGATATAATACTCTCTTGCCCTCTTTCCGGGCCTATAGGACTCTCGGCATGCATGTTTTCCTGTGTTCTATGTGCATCCTCGTAAGGTCGTCATCTAAACAGATGGGATCTCCCTGTAATCCTCGTAGAATCACCCTCTTCCTCATGAAGGTGGCTCTCTTCGTCTCCCCTGCAAACTGTAGGATGAGGGCTCCTTTGCGTGTTGAGTCATGTCTCGATCCTCTAGGAGAGAAGTAGCATAGAGCAATGTATAACACCCTGTCTGCTGAGAGTTGCAGTCTAATCCACATGTATCTAGCCTCCTGGTCATGTGCTACCACCTGTAGGCGCTCCTGTAGCTCGCTTGAAGAGTACCGCTATACCTCCAGATCGTCTCGATGTGCTCTGCCATGTGGTCCCCCTGTGTGTAGAATCCCACTGATAACCCTCTACTTTGGGTAGACCCCTCTCTGGGCTCTGGTGTGTCTCTGTAAGTAGTATGATGTCCCGTCCCTCCATGACCTCCTCCATTCTCCCAGGATGTGTCCAAAGTGCTCCATTGCAGTTCCAAACTGCTATGTCTTTACGAAGAGAAGCTAGACAAGCCAAGAAGGTGCTAAGCAAAGGGGTGAAGGACTGCAGGTCATGGGCAGGGAATTTTCAGCCAAGAAAGGTCAAGGATTTTTGTATTTTCTTTCAGATTTACATCATTCTAATAAAGCAAATACGCCACCTGTGGTGGGGGCCCTACAGAGGGTATTTGGGACCCAATACTGTGTCCTCTCCATCTCTCTCTCTCTCTCTCTCTCTCTATTTTCTGCACATCTTCATTCAGTTTGTGCGTTAATTCCGTCGCGAAAAGAGTGCTGATTTTCTGAGCATTGAAGTTACCAATTCTTCTCCGAAGCTTCCGCATGTTACAGTGGTATCAGAGCCTACTTCAAGTGCAAAGATTCAGCAAAGAAACTAGAATTTTTTCTTGCTCGTGTGGTTGGTTTTCAGACGCCGGTGGACTACCCCTTTCGGAGTGACTCCTGTCCCTCGAAGGACGGTCGGTTTTCAGCCTCCGGACGTCTCCCACACAGATAGTGGATGGTCAGATTGCGTTCCGGAAAGGAAGTGCATTTTCTTGCTATGGCGAGCTTCGACGACGAGAGAGACCAAGAACCATGGGACCAAAGTGCACCAGGCAGCCCAGCTAGGGCACCAGGCTTGAGTGTTATAGACATGTTCCAGCAGATGATGCGAGCAATCGTAGAACAGACAACCAAGTTGGACGAGCGTAAGGCGCAGATCTTGGCTCTCGAAGAGTGTACCCGTTCTCCAGTGTCGCGTTTTCCATCTCCTCCTCCCTCTCCTTCTGTATCCCAGATTCCAGATCCTCGACATAGGGACCCTTTTGCGGGGTCACAGCCGCAGCCGAGCTCTTTGCTTGAGTTGCAGATGCGTGCATTGGAGATCCGACAACGAGAAGACGAAGCCATGTGACGCGTGGAACACGAGCGTTACCTCAAAGCTTTGGTCGCGAGATTGACACCAGCGGCGCCCTCAAATCATTTTCCCGAGAAAATGAACTTCAGTAAGTATAATGGTAAACTCGATCCCACAACTCTCTATTCATGGTTGCATCAGTTTGAAGCTTACTTTGCCGCAGTTAGAAAAACAGATACTGACAGAGTGATCTTAGCTGGTTGGTACTTGGAAGGTGAGGCCATTCCTTGGTGGACTCAGTGGGCTCATGCCCACACCAGAGTAGGTATGGTAGCTTATGTGTGGGACGAGTTTGTCCATGACCTTAAGCAGTGGTTTCTACCGGCCCACTACCTTGAGCGACTCGAAGACGAGTTCAGGGAAGCGCGTCAGAACGCGCAACCAGTCCTTCAGTTTGCCAATAGAATTTCGACTTTATGTCTATAATTAGGCTTATCTGATACGGACAAGAAAGGGCAGTTTTTGTATGGCCTTGACACGCAAATCCAATGGGAGGTGCGTATGTTTCGGCCAGCCACCTTTGAAGACGCACTCTCGCTTGCGCAGAGTGCAGAAATGAAACATAATGGTCAAGACTTCCCAGCCGGCTTCTCCCAGGGCTACCGCCTCAGGGGGGAGCAAAAGCCAGAACCAGACGGGGTCTTCCCCACGACAGAGCCCGGGAGCCTCTGGCTCCAAGAACTCGAACAATGCGTCTAAGCTTACTCCAGACCAGAAAGCGGAGGCAGGCAAGACAGGTGGCAAGTTGATTGCTGAGGAGCTTTCTCAGTACAAGGAGGAGGGTAGATGTTTCTTTTGTCATACAAAAGGACATACTTCTCGGGATTGTCCGAAGAAGCCTCCAAAGCCCACCGCCGCCATCTCCATAGCTTCCGTGGTGAGCTCAGCTCCCACACAGACCCCAGCGGCTACCCCTAGTTCTTCAAACCCCGGTGCTTCAGTTGGAGCAATTATTAGCTGGGAGCTCGAAGATAAGCAGAAGGGCGCCCATGACCAGGAGTATGAGCGCAACGAATTGCTCAAGTCCTCTGGCTACATAGGTGGCCAGAGAGTCGTTGTCTTGTTTGACAGTGGTGGCAGCACGGAGGATGTGGTATAACGAAACAGGCCGCTAGGCGTGCCCGTTTCGACCCAACTTCGGTGAACAAACAGGTTGAGGGTTTTAGCACAAGCATGACAACGAGCGTCAAGTATGAAGCTCTAGGTGCTAAGTTAGTGGTTCAGGGCATAGAATTTGTGCGTGATTTTATGGTTGCCCCTCTTGTAGGAGCAGATATAATTTTGGACATTCAGTGGTTTCACAAGTTTCTTTCTGATGTCAAGTGGGACAAGCACACGTTCCAGATCAATCGGAATGTGTCGAACGCCCCGGTGACCATTAAGTGTGAGCCAGGAATTCCGAACTTTCTGCTCATAAGCCACTTGCAGGCGAAGGGAGCAGTCAGGAAAGGTGCACAGTGTGCGATGATTTACATCCAGACAGCCCAGACGGTGGCCAGTGCTTCCGAGAAGTACTCGGTTCTCCATGAAAAGTTCCAGAAGATTTTTCTTGGGGACAGCTTTTCTCCCTAGCTCCCCCCGTCCAAACCAGAGGACCACAAGATTGACCTCCTCCCAGGCTCGGAATCCCGAGCAAGTTTCCGTATCGTCTTTCCAAGGCAATGGAATCGGAGTTGGACCGCCAACTCCAAGAATTGTTGCAATTTGGCTTCATCCACCCCAGCGTGTTGCCATTTGCAGCACCGATCTTATTTGTTAAGAAGAAAGATGGGTCTTCCCGTTTGTGTGTCGATTATCGTGCACTCAACAAGCTGACTATCAAGAGCAGATTCCCGATGCCTCGAATTGACTATATTCTCGAGAGGCTGAATGGAGCAAAGGTGTTCTCGAAACTTGATTTAAAGAGTGGGTACCACCAGGTGCGGATTGTGGAGGGGGACATTCCCAAGACAGCCTTCCGTACGGAACGGGTCCACGATGACGAACGCCCCAGCTACATTTAACCGCATGATGATGCGTGTTTTCCGGGATTTGATTGGAAATTGTGTGTTCATATTTCTGGACGACATACTGGTATTTTCAGCTACGGTTGAGCAGCATGACATTGATGTGGAGAAAGTCTGAAGGCATTCGCTTGATCCGGCTAAAGTGGCCGAGATTGTCAACTGGGAAGTACCTCAGAGAGCCTATGACATCAGATCATTTGTGGGTATATGCCAGGCATATTCCACCCATATCGACAAGTTTTCTGACCTCTCGGCAGATTTCACCGATCTGCTAAAGGGAGTGAAGGCAAGAAGGCAAAAGATTCGAATGACTCTACGAGCGTTGGAGGCATTCAAGAACCTCAAGGCGGCTTTATCAGAAGCGCCTTGTTTAGCTCTTGCCTCGTGGAAAGAGCCATTTCAGGTGATCACCGATGCGAGTAACATCGCAATTGGAGGTGTATTGCAACAGAATGGTCATCCAATAGCTTACATGTCTCGTAAGTTACTGCCCGCAGAGAAAAACTACTCAGTCTATGATCGTGAACTCCTAGCAGTTATATAGGCCTTGAAACATTGGAAACATTTTCTGTATGGTCGTGACTTTGAGGTTTGCACTGACCATCAAGCATTACGGTGGATTCAGACAATGCCAAGTGCACAGTGGAGTGATCGACAACATTGTTGGAGTCAGATATTCCAGCAATTCGGTGGATTCAAACCACTAGACTTGATCTTGTTGGTACAGGACTAGATGACATGAAGCACACGTACGTGGATTCCGAGGAGTTCGGTACACAGTGGGAATAGGCATTGGATGCCACAGGATCATGCCACTTTCTGATACGCGATGGTTGGCTTTTCTACAAAGGCCGACTGTGTGCCATGAAGTCGTTCAGGGCAGCTCTTCTCCATGATGCCCATGACGCCATTACAGGTGGTCATAGGGGCATGAATTCGACTCTGGAGAAATTGGAACGGCAATATTATTGGCCAAAGATGAGGCGAGATGTGTTTACATATGTACAACGCTGTGATATTTGTCAAAAGGTGAAAGCTCCTCGTGGAAAGAAGATAGGGTTGTTACAGCCCTTGCCAATTCCTGAGGGTCCTTTCCAAGACATTTCCATGGACTTTGTCACGAATTTGCCTCTCAGTCCGAGTAAGCGTAATACGCAGTGCTTAACTATTGTTGATAGATTTAGCAAATTTGTTATGCTTATTCCTTGCAGGGCCAATGTGACCGCCGAGGATGTTGCCCAGTTATTCATTCGGCATTGGTACCCGATTGGCGGGATTCCTAGGACCATAGTGTCAGACCGAGATGCCAAGTTTACCAGTCATTTTTGGAGGGCATTGTTTGATAACTTTGGTACTAAGTTGAATTTTTCGAGTGCATTCCACCCGCAGACGGATGGCCAGACAGAGATATACAACCAGTTGGCCTTTGATGTGCTGAAGTGTTATGTCCACGATCAGCAAGGTAAGTGGGAATCATATTTGCCTTTAGTTCAAGCTGTTTTGAATGATTCTTTTTCTTCAGCTATTGGCAGGACTCCATATGAGGCAGCATTTGGAAGACCTTTCCAGTCATTGTTGACCAGGACCTCGTCTTTAGTACCTGAAGCGAACAGAGTAACGGAGTCTTACCAGGAGATTTTAGAGTCAGTAAAAGACAGATTGGCTAAAGCGCAAGAGGCCTACACTCGACAGGCCAATAAAGACCGAAGGGATATGAAGTTTTCGGAAGGGGATTGAGTTTATCTTCGGATTATGAAGCAAAGATTGAAACAGGTGGGTAAGCGATGCCCAAAGTTGTCTTTCAAGAGCTTCGGACCTTTTTCCATTAGGAAAAAGATTAATGAGGTGTCTATGCAGTTAAAGCTACCTCGGAGTTGGACTATGCACGATGTGTTTCACATCAGTTGGTTAAAGCCATATGCAGGTCCTATCCCTTCAGAAGTCAAAGACGAAGCGGAACCAGATATTGTTGATGAAGCAGAAGTTATGGTTCCAGAACAGATCCTTCTGCACTGTTTCAAGCATGGCTCAGGCCGAAGACTAAGACAGTTCCTCACGAAGTTTCAGGACCGAGGGACTCACGAAGCGGTATGGCTTGACAAAGAGTTTTTGAAGACTATCCGGCGTTATTGACGGATTATTTGGAGGCTATGTAGCTTCCGTCAAGTTAAGCAGAAGGGGATGTCATGTGCATCCTGCACTTGGATGCCACGTAGACATATTTGTACAGAAGGTGCAAGACCTGGGATGGTGAACTGGTCCCATGTGAGCCCAGTCCGGGACGAGTCAGCCAGGGATCCATCTCAGTTGTCCGAGGTCAGGTGTGCATTGTCCTGCACAAGAGTCTAAGGTCAGGTGTGCATTGTCCTGCACATGAAACAGTGTGAGTCCGCGCTGTGAGTCTCCCTCTGGAATGATGTCAGTGATTCTGTATATCTGGTATGGTACCGGATGCCAGATCAAAGAGTAGTTAGTTAGGGTTTGCGTTTAGAACAAGGGGCCAGCCCATAGGGCTACCCCAGGTCTTTGTGTGGGCATGGGGATAGTGTGGAACCACCCCCATGAGAGCCAGGAAGGCCTTGGCTGAACCCACCAGCCATGAAGGGGCTGTAGGACAGCCTAGGGGCAGGCTAAAGGTAGACTTTCAGGAAAATACAGCCTTTGCATGGCTGTAGGGCAGGTATGGGGCAGCCCATACAGGCTGCCCAGTCCTCAAGAGGTTTGCAAAACCATTGTCCAGCCACCCAGAAGCAGGCGCATGATGCCCAGCCAGATAGGGAATAAAACGCAGCATTTTATGTGATTATTTTCAGCATTAAATGCTGGAAATTCAGTCGTGGGAATAATTTATGCTGGCCGACTGCTATTGTAGTAGTATAAAAGGGTGAGCCCACAATCCCATTATCTCATCTCATTCTCACCAAGAGCTCAAGCATAGAGAGGCTAGACAAGCCAAGAAGGTGCTAAGCAAAGGGGTGAAGGACTGCAGGTCAAGGGCAGGGAATTTCCAGCCAAGAAATGTCAAGGATTTCTGTATTTTCTTTCAGATTTACATCATTCTAAGAAAGCAAATACACCATCCGTGGTGGGGGCCCTACAGAGGGTATTTGGGACCCAATACTGTGTCCTCTCCATCTCTCTCTCTCTCTCGCTCTCTCCGCAATGTGCGCCCGCTGTTCGCTACTGCCGTTCGCTGCTGCTGCCGCCCGCTAGCCCCTCCGCTCGCACTGTGCGCCCGCTGTTCGCTACTGCCGTTCGCTATTGCCGCCCGTTGTTCGCTATTGCCACCGCTAGCCCCTCCGCTCACACTGTGCGCATGCTGCCCATCACCCCCTGTTTCGCCTCGCCTATTGTGCCCAGCACACCCCGCCATCTCTCTCTTTCCGTCTCTCTGTTCGCCGCCCGCTGTTCGCTACTGTCGCCCACTAGCCCCTCCGCCTCGCTGCCCTGCTGGCGCTATGCTGGCCCATCTGCCTCCCTCTTCCCACCCACCCTTTCTCAGGCCCCCAAGGCAGCAACACAACTCTCTCTCTCTCTCTCTCTCTCTCCTCCCTGCCTGTGGGAAGGGCTGCAGAGTAATCTCGAGGAATGGCCCCGAGTCTCCAAGAGAAACTCGAGGCCCTCGAGACGGCAATGAAGGCACTAATCAAGGAGAACAAGAAGACATCCGATTCCAACCTCAATGAGGTGGAGAACAAACTACACTGGCACATCATGGCCCTCGAAGCATGGGTCACCGACCTTGAACAAGAGAACACAGCACTCAAGGAGGAGGTGAGTGCATTGAAAGTGGAACTGGTAGCGGAGATCACAAAGGACACGGAGGGAAAACTCGAAGCCAAGGAGTCAGGATGGGTTGAGGTGGTGAAGAAGAACATCCGTAAAGAAGTGAGGGAGGAGACTCAAAGGGAAGAACATCAAATCATTCACACCACCATTGAGGAGAAGATGAGGCATGCCCGCCGCCTCAACATTCGAGTCACAGGTATAGCCGAGACACCCAACTCCACTCTCGAGAAAGATGGACAGCTTCTATGCATGAAGCTAGGCTACAGGGAAGAGGACCCTCTCCCCTTCACCAAAGCATGGAGAGCCGGGAAAGACTCAACACGCAAGCGAGCCCTCATCCTACAGTTTGCAGGAGAGACGGAGAGGGTCACCTTCATGATGAAGAGGGTCATACTACGAGGCTTAGAGGGAGCTCCTATTTTCTTGGATGATGATCTCACAAGGATGCAGCTAGAGCATAGGAGAGCTTGCATGCCACGAGTCTTACACGCAAGGATAGAAGGCAAGAAGGCCTTCTATCGAGATGGTCAAGTCATCATTGATGGCCGGCCCATGGGTTAGCGGTTTGGGGCCTATGGAACACAAACCAGGCCATTGACAGAGATACACATGGCAGTATGGAACTGTAATGGTTCACTATAGTTGCAGCCTGGACGACTGGAGCATGTTATGGGGAGGAGAGACATCATACTTCTGACAGAGACACATCAGAGCCCAGAGAGAGGGCTACCTCGAGTAGAGGGATTCCAGTGGGAGTCAGCATACAGGAGGACCACACGCCAGGGTACCTCAAGAGGGTCGGGGGGAGTAGGAGCTCTATTCAGATGGGAGCTACAGGGGAGACTGAGAGTGGTAGCACAGGATCCAGAGGCTAGACACATGTGGATCAGCTTACAGCTCTCACAGGACAGGGTTATATACATAGCCCTATGTTACTTTCCTCCATTAGGATCCTCCTATGTCATTACAGAGGACATGCCACAGGAGGAGGAGACAGGAGCCTCGTCATACACTTGTCTGTCAGAGGAGATTATGCATTATTCTACACTAGGGGAAGTATTTCTTACGGGTGACTTCAATGCCCACACACAGAGCAGACAATGTGAGGTGTATGACTATGATGACATGGAGATCCTCCACCCTATGGATCCAGAGGAGATAGGGGCTAGTCGGGCATCAAAGGACACTCGACCAGACAGAGGACATTATGGGGACCACTTACTAGAGTTGGGAGCCAGGCATCGTCTCGTTATTTATAACGGGATGCTACAGTGGCTGGGATGAGGAGGGCTGACATGCTCGGGAGCCTTGGGAGCCATCACAGAGCAGGAGTCGAGGAGAGAGATGAGGAGACTAACTCGCCGCAAAAGGCGGGCCTTCGCAGAGATACAGGAGCTAGAGATCTTCCATTTCTTCATGAGTAGAGATAGCCCTATCTCATGGCGGCACTTCAAAGAGCCCCGGACACCGACACCCATTGCAGACCCACAGACATGGCACACATTTGCAGAGGGCCTATACCACGCCCCACAACAGCCACCTATACCTCAGCCACAGGAGCCTCAACCTACCACAGCTAGCTTCTTTACCCACTCGATGGTAAAGGAAGCTATCCGCCGCCTACAGCATGGACGGGCCGCCGACCATATGGGCCTACAGGGTGAGCATCTCATATATGCAGTAGATTCTTTGGCTCCTTTTCTTGCACACCTGTTTAACAAGGCACTAGCAGAGGGTTTGCCTGCGGAGTGGACGATGCACACCATTGTGCCGATCCACAAAACAGGGGATATGCTCGATCCAAGCAACTACAGGACGGTTATGGTTGGCCACGTGTTGGCCAAACTCTATGGTGTAGTGTTGGAGCAAGAGCTTAGCTTTTATGCTGTGAGCGAGTAGGTTTACGCTCATCAGGGCAGGCAGGCTTCAGGAGAGCTTTCTCTACCACTGACCATGTATTCACTTTGAGATGTATGATTGATCAGGCCAGAGTGAGGAAGAGAAAGCTCTATTGCTGCTTTGTGGATTTCCGCAAGGCATTTGACACAGTACTACGAGAGAGGCTCTTTCAGGGCCTGCAGTCTCTTGGCATACCAGCAGATATGACATGGGGCATCTATGCATTATATGAGCAGGTTTTTGGGCGAGTCAGATGCCCAGGAGGTATGTCCGAGACTATTGCTAGCACCATTGGTGTGAAGCAAGGATGCCCACTTTCCCCCACGCTATTTGGGTTATACATTGATGAGGTGGCTGACTTCATTACACGGGGAGGCGGAGATGGAGTTGATCTAGCAGGTACCTCAGTACATATTATGCTTTATGCTGATGATATTGTATTAGTGTCTGAGTCTCGAAGAGGCCTACAGCAGCATCTACATGCACTTGATGATTTCTGCACACAGAGGGGTCTTACTGTGAACCTTGGGAAAACCAAGGTTATGGTCTTTCATACATCGAGACAAGGTAGGAGTCAGCTGACATTCACTCTCGCAGGACGCCAGGTGGAGGTGGTGACATCATATGTGTACCTAGGGGTTACCTTCTCTGCAGCAGCAGCCACGCGCTTCACCATGGGTTCAGCAGCCAGAGCTAGATTGACACGGGGATATGCAGCATTGGCTATGGTAGAGACACAGTTCCACCAGGCGCATTTTCAGGAGCCCCGGACGAAGGGGTGGCTATTTGACACATTAGTCACACCGGCACTAATGTATGGAGCAGCGGTATGGGCGCCAGGCCTTGCTACCCATTGGTGGACACAGATAGAGAGACCACAGGCCCTCATGATGGCACGCATGATACGCAGCAAACCGTTAGTACCTCATGACATTATCCGAGCAGAGTTTGCTGCGCCTCCTATGATGGTAGAGGCCATATTCTACTAGACTACATGCTTGCTAGACAGATTCAGAGAGATGCCACAAGACAGATTGTCATACAGAGCTTTTGAGGCATCTAGACAGCTGGCTGAGGCAGGAGACAGAGGATCATGGTAGGCACAGGTCACACATTGGTTCTCACAGCATGGCCTAGACATGGATAATCTACCACCATTCCAGTATGACAAGGATGCACCACATATCCGTCTCTCTCATAGTGAGAGGAATAGAGTATTGAGACAGGACCTATGGCAGCTCTATACACGAGAGACATGGATATTGCCTACACAGCCTCTTCCATGAAGATGCTATACTACAGAGATCACTTCATGAGTATCACTGATGATGGATTTATAGAGAGGCCTAGATACATGGAGGGATTTTTACCACACGGCTCCCGAGTAGCTATTGGTCAGCTTAGAGTCTCATCACATCGATTGGAGATCGAGACTGGCAGAGCAGCACGGATCCCCCGAGAGGAGAGGGTATGCAGATTGTGCAGAGAGGAGGTGGAGAGTGAGGAGCATTATGTATGCAGATGCAAAACATATACAGCCATGAGAGAGAGATATCCCATTTTATTCAGAGAGCCACATTCCCTAAGCCAAATCTTTGAGCAGCAGACCAGCGCATACTGGGGAGATTTATTCTAGACATACAGCGTCATAGAGAGACATCATTACAGGCTCAGACAGCTCGAGAGGGGGGACGACAGACACAGATTACTACATTTTTTCAGAGATCCATCCCACTCCCAGCCCCTACACAGCAAGGAATTTCTCTCCAGAGAGCAGAGACACTCAGAGCCCGTAGGAGACAGAGCACACCTGGCTTTCGGACACCACGCCTATACCAAAGAGAGATGACAGAGATCAGAGCTCAGTTTCACAGAGAGGGTGCGGAGCGATTGGCTCGCTTCAGAGCAGACCCAGGCATGTTCTTCAGGGAGCTGTGGACACCCCCTTCATTGATGTATACCATTTTATACCCCCAGTATGGTATAGGATGGAGCTAGCTAGGTTGCATATCATGATTGTATACTCCATGCATATAGCTTTGCATTCTCCTAGTAGTAGAGCTCCATCCCCTCCCCCACTCATTGTACTTATTGCACGCCCAGATTCAGCTTTTTAGTTCAGTACTTTTTCATTTTGTTGGGATGACAGAGGATACCCTGTCAGAATATGCAGCGGAAATGATATCCAAACTTGGGTAGACAAGAGCAAGTAGACTGCAGAAAATAATCAGCACAAGAAACACTGAGAGATGTGTGTAAACTCTTCTCTATACACAAGATCCTGGAGATAACTGAATGAGAAAGTGGAGGAGGATGGGGGGCAATATATACAAGCCCATGAGGGCAGTCGGCCTGCTCTAAAAGAGGCCCACGACTGAATAAATGTCCACGACTGCTGATATTAGCAGTCGGCCAGCATCTGGTGCCCCACGCCTGCACAGAACAAGTCGGCCAGCACTCAGACAGCCCACGACTGCTACAGATGCAGTCGGCCAGCTTCAGAGTGCTCCTGGCATCAACTGGCAGCCCTCCAGCCACTAGGAAAAAATGGGAAAAATAGGGAAAAAATACGGGGAGTGTGGAAAAATGATATACGGGCGGGCACACCCACAACAGAGGCCCTGGTGTATACAAATAGACAGGAGATGACTTCTAACACCCCCTCTCAGCTCCTGGGTGTGTAACCAACCCCAGGGAGCTGGAGTGCCGCCTGAGCGTAACCTGAGGTAGAGACTTCGTGAAGAGGTCCGCCGCATTGTCCTCCGTCGAACAATAAAGTAGCAAGATGTCACCCGCCAAGATCTTCTCACGAACAAAGTGATACTGTATCTCTATATGCTTGGTCCGGGCATGGAAAACCAGGTTCCGAGCAATAGCTATACAACTCTGGTTATCACACTGGATGACTGTGGGCTCCCTATGTGGAAACCCCATCTCGCCAAGCAGCCTCCGCAGCCATACAACCTCACAAGCAGCACCACAAGCAGCCCGATACTCTGCCTCTGTCGAAGAAAGAGCAATAGTCGGCTGCTTCTTGCTGCTCCAAGAAACCGCTCCTGAGCCGAGGGTAAAAGTGTATCCTGAAGTAGATCTCCTCGTGTCTGGATCTCCTCCCCAATCTGAGTCACTCCAACCTTGGAGCTTGACTCCATTCCCTCCTGTGTAAAAGAGTCCCAGATCCTTCGTACTCTGCAGATACCGCAAGATCCGCAATCCTGCGTCCCAATGAGTCTTCAATGGCGTCTGCATAAAAGAGCTCAACAGCCCCACGGAGAAGCTCAAGTCCAATCTGGTGTTCAGCAACCAGATCAATGAACCAACCAACTTCCGGTACTGCGAGGCATCAACTGGCTCACAAGGATCTGTAACGGTTAACTTTGTGTTCGGGTCCATCGGCGAAGTAATAGGCTTGCAGTTCTCCATCCCAAAGGCCTCAAGCAACTCATGAACATACCGCTGCTGAGAGACGAAAAACCCCCTTTGGGTCTGCCAGATCTCCAATCCCAAGAAGAAGTGGAGTAAGCCTAAGTCGGTCATCTCAAACTCCTTTGACAAGGCAGCCTTCGTCACTCCAATGTGCTCCACATGACCGCCGGTGAGAATGAGATCATCCACATAAAGGATGATGAGTGTGACCATGCCGCGTTCCCGAAAGAGATACAGGTTCGGATCTGCAACCGATCTCTGGAATCCAGTCCGAATAAAGAAGGAATCAATCTTCTGATTCCAAGCCCGCGGAGCCTGCTTAAGACCATACAAGGCCTTACGTAACCTGTAAACCATCCCTTCCGATCTTGGAACAATGAAGCCTGGAGGCTGCTCAACGTACACCTCCTCCTGCAGGTCACCATTAAGGAACGCCGATTTTACATCCATCTGGTACACGGGCCACCTCTGAGAAGAAGCAAGGGCAAGAACGGTCCGAATCGTGGTCATCCGCGCTGTCGGTGCAAAGGTATCCTCGTAGTCGATGCCTGGCCGCTGAGCATAACCCTTAGCCACGAGCCTGGCTTTGTGTTTGTCCACCGACCCATCAGCCGCGTACTTGGTCTTAAAGACCCATTTGACACCAATGACTGACCGCTTCGACGGCCTCGGTACCAACGCCCAAGTGTTGTTCTTCTCGATGGCGTCAAGTTCCACCTGCATGGCTTCCCTCCAAGTATCCTG
This sequence comes from Cibotium barometz, assembly GCF_041138505.1. NCBI lineage: Eukaryota > Viridiplantae > Streptophyta > Polypodiopsida > Cyatheales > Cibotiaceae > Cibotium > Cibotium barometz. The sequence goes on from NC_141067.1 coordinate 57,374,242, forward strand.
TGAAAGGGCTTCCTTTACAGAAGTGGGCTCTTTATCCCGCATGATACGAGACATAAGAGCATAGTTCACCTGAAGAAGCTCCGCCGTGTTGCTTTTATCTCGAACTCGATGTGATCTTCGAGGGCCGTCCTCTGTGGTCCACTCGGAGGGTAGCTCCGTGACACCTGACTCCCGAAGGGTGTCCATCAACCACCTAGGTACTCGAACAGATCGTGGAGCCTCCTGTAATCGCGGGGGCTCAACTCCAGCTGCGGGCTCAACCTCCTGTGATGACTGAGGTGGATCAACTGGAGGGGAATCATCATCAGACTCTGGATCTCCAAGAAGTGGCGGCTCCTCGACAGTGGATGCTGGAACATGCTCGTCAAAGACCACATCCCGGCTGACAACAATCTCGTTCCTCTCTGGATCATACAACCTGTATCCCTTGGAAAGAGAGTTATATCCCACAAATACCAGCTTGCGGGACTTGGAGTCAAGCTTCCCCCTCTGCTTCTTCGGAATATGTACATACGCGTCACTCCCAAAGACACGGAAGTGCGAGACATCGGGTTTCCTGCCAAAATATGCCTCAAATGGAGTCATATGGGGTACAAAAGTCGTCGGAGAGCGGTTAATGGTATGGACAGCTGTCGCCACAGCCTCACCCCAAAGTGGACGAGGAAGTTCTCGATGCTCCAGCATGGTCCTCGCCATCTCCACCACAGTCCTGTTCTTACGTTCAACAACTCCATTCTCCGAACCGGTATTGGCCAATTCCCTCTTGATGCCATGATCTGCACAAAACTGAAAGAATACAGTCGAGGAGAATTCCCCTCCTTTGTCAGCCCTGAGAGTCTTGACCTGAAATCCAGACTCTTTCTCCACCATCACGTGCCAATCCTTGAACCGAGCAAAAGCCTGGTCCTTCTGTGAAAGAAAGTAGACCCACGTGAATCTGGTACAATCATCAACAAGCAGCATGAAGTAGAGAGATCCTCCCAAGGATGGTATCTGCTGTGGTCCACACAAGTCAGTGTGAATCAACTCCAAAGGTTTCGAAGCCCGCCTGGAAGCCTGCTTCGGAAAGGATTCCCTGTGCTGCTTACCACGTATGCAAGAACTGCAGCGTCCTTGCCTACTACCAACATCTGGCAAGCCAACCACCATCTGGTCCCGGAAGGCGCGCCGCAAAGCATCCACATTTAAGTGGCCAAAACGAAAGTGCCACAAATCTCCGACCTGAGAGCCTGTCAGTGAGGAGAGTGCAGAGAGCTTGTAGATGCCGTTCTCCACACCGCCTTCCCAAACAACTTTGCCTGTCTCACGGTCCCTTAGAGCAACTGAATGCTCCTCAAATTCCACCCGAAAGCCAGTCTTGCATACCTCATGCACTGACAAAAGATGAAAGCCCAGAGCAGGGACATAAAGAACACGGGAAGCATGCTTGCCCCCCTTGCCGTCGGGAATGATCTCCATCCGGCCCTCACTATGAATCGGAATAGTGGAGTTATCACCAATAAAGATACGACCTGACTGCCGCTTCAGATCCAGGAAGAAGTCACGGGATGGAGTCATGTGCCTGGAAGCACCACTGTCGAGAATCCATTCCCGAGTATCCTTTGCGGTGAAGCCAACTGCCTCCTCGCTCGAAGACGATGAATCATCGGAGTCCACCATCTCCAAGTGCATAAATGCCGGAGTCTTCGCAGCTGAGGCTGAGGACTCAGCACTCTTCCCTGTCCGCTTAGGGCACTTCCTCCAGTAGTGGCCTTTCTCGCCACAATCATTACAAGATCTTTCGGCCTTCGGCTTCTCTCGTTCTGGATCAGGCTTCTTCTCGGAAGACTTATCTGGTGAAGCCTTCCCTTTGCCCTTGTTGGTATTACGGCCTTTCGACCGTTGGCCAGTTAAGGCCTCCGAACCTCCGCCGTGAGGAGGGTTCGTGAAACGTTCCTCCTGGTCCAAGACCATTGGCACAAGCTCCTCCCAAGTAATGGTGCTGAGCCTGCCACTCGTGATCAACGAGGAATAGAAAGCGGAGTACTGACCAGGCAAGTGGGAGAGTAACGTGATGGCCATATCTTCGGACGATATCTCTTTCCCAGCTTGAAGGACTTCCTGCTGAAGGGCCTGCAGCTTGTTAATGTGTTCCCGCATCGTCGAAGACTTTGCAGGGTTCATAACCCGCATCTGCACTTCCAAGGATATCCGCTTCATGGGTGACACCCTATTGTACAAAGAAGCCAAGTGCTCCCATATGCCTCTCGCCAGCGTCATGTGCTTCACATGGTTGATCACCTGTGGTGTGCAATTGAGGAATATAAATGACCGGACCCTGGCGTTGACACGGTCCCACATTTGTGCCTGTGCCTCTCGGTCCTTCCTCGCTGATAAAACCTCCCCTTCCTCAGCTTCGGGCCTTGGCACCCCTTTGATAATAAAATCAGCAAGATCATATGACTCCAAAACTGACTCCATCATGACCTTCCAGATGCCATAATTGGACCCGTCCAACTGCCGATCCACTGGGAACGTGGGGAGAGTCGGAATCTTCACGTGCTTCTCAGCCATCTCGAGTAAATCCGCCATCTCGGAGAGTAACCTGAAAGGGTGGGTGGGTGGGAAAAATCTGAAAATCAGAATATATGCAAGTGGCTGTCCAGCCCCTCTGCCCGCCTTCCTCTTGCACCTTCACTTCCCGTTCAGCCCGAAACAGTCCACCGATCAGCAACCTGTTGCTCCCCCTCTTGCTCAAAAAAACGCCCAAGATCTGCTAGAGCCTAGGGCTCTGATACCATGTCAGAATATGCAGCGGAAATGATATCCAAACTTGGGTAGACAAGAGCAAGTAGACTGCAGAAAATAATCAGCACAAGAAACACTGAGAGATGTGTGTAAACTCTTCTCTATACACAAGATCCCGGAGATAACTGAATGAGAAAGTGGAGGAGGATGGGGGGAAATATATACAAGCCCATGAGGGCAGTCGGCCTGCTCTAAAAGAGGCCCACGACTGAATAAATGTCCACGACTGCTGATATTAGCAGTCGGCCAGCATCTGGTGCCCCACGCCTGCACAAAACAAGTCGGCCAGCACTCAGACAGCCCACGACTGCTACAGATGCAGTCGGCCAGCTTCAGAGTGCTCCTGGCATCAACTGGCAGCCCTCCAGCCACTAGGAAAAAATGGGAAAAATAGGGAAAAAATACGGGGAATGTGGAAAAATGATATATGGGCGGGCACACCCACAACAGAGGCCCTGGTGTATACAAATAGACAGGAGATGACTTCTAACATACCCCACACAGGTACACTGATTTGTCTCATAGGCCGAGTTCGGTCTTTTGGAAGACGTTGATAAAATCTTTCTCTCTCTATTTTCTGCACATCTTCATTCAGTTTGTGCGTTAATTCCGTCGCAAAAAGAGTGCTGATTTTCTGAGCATTGAAGTTACCGATTCTTCTCCGAAGCTTCCGCATGTTACAGTGGTATCAAAGCCTACTTTAAGTGCAAAGATTCAGCAAAGAAACTATAATTTTTCCTCGCTCGTGTGGTTGGTTTTCAGACGCTGGTGGACTACCCCTTTCGGAGTGACTCCTATCCCTCGAAGGACGGTTGGTTTTCAGCCTCCGGACGTCTCCCACACAGATAATGGATGGTCAGATTGCGTTCCGGAAAGAAAGTGCATTTTCCTGCTATGGCGAGCTTCGACGATGAGAGAGACCAAGAACCATGGGACCAGAGTGCACTAGGCAGCCCAGCTAGGGCAGTAGGCTTGAGTGTTACAGACATGTTCCAGTAGATGATGCGAGCAATCGCAGAACAGACAACCAAGTTGGACGAGCAGAAGGCGCAGATCTTGGCTCCGGAAGAGCGTACCCGTTCTCGAGTGTCGCGTTTTCCATCTCCTCCTCCCTCTCCTTCCGTATCCCAGATTCTAGTTACTCTCCAGAGAGTAGAGACACTCAGAGCCCGCAGGAGACGGAGGACACCTGGCTTTCGGACACCACGCCTATACCAGAGAGAGATGACAGAGATCAGAGCTGAGTTTCACAGAGAGGGTGCGGAGCGACTGGCTCGCTTCAAAGCACACCCAGGCATGTTCTTCAGGGAGCTGTGGACACCCCCTTCATTGATGTATACCATTTTATACCCCCAGTATGGTACAGGATGGAGCTAGCTAGGTTGCATATCATGATTGTATACTCCATGCATATAGCTTTGCATTCTCCTAGTAGTAGAGCTCCATCCCCTTCACCACTCTTATTGCACACCCAGATTCAGCTTTTTAGTTCAGTACTTTTTCATTTTGTTGGGATGACAGAGGATACCCCATACTAGCACGGCATGGGAGACGTCCAGTCAGAGTACTCACCATGGAGGACATTGAGGATATCCGCCATCGACCGATGAGAGACATCTTTGGATAGTGATGTGTATGATGCTTACCTTTGTTGCTGGAGTTTTCCTCCCAGATGTTATCCATTAGGAGCTCCTAGTACCGTACTTTTCCTCACAGTTATTTCAGTTTCAGTTAGTTGTTTTTAGCTTTTCTTACACAGACATTGTATCAGATCCACCAATTGTTGTAACCTTTTTGGTCTCATAGGTCATTTTGGCCTTTTGAAGACGTTAATATATCATTTCATTTCATTTCATTTCTCTCTCTCTCTCTCTCTCTCTCTCTCTCTCTCTCTCTCTCTCTCTCTCTCTCTCTCTCTCTCTCTCTCTCTCTCTATTTTCTGCACATCTTCATTCAGTTTGTGCGTTAATTCTGTCGCGAAAAGAGTGCTGATTTTCTGAGCATTGAAGTTACCGATTCTTCTCCGAAGCTTCCGCATGTTACACGGCATGTGTTCCTGCCGGTGTGCTATCTGTGCCGGTGTAAGGTCCTCATCCAAATAAATCTTTTTCCCCTTAAGGGCCATCCTTTTGGAGAGGAAGGCCTTCTTCTTCTCCAAGTCACCAAACCTGATGATTAATATCTTCGCCCTGGTTTCATCTTTGCCTACTCGCCATGCTCCGGTAATGGGTACATCAGTGGCTCCAATTTTTGTTGCAAGAGCTTTTGCATCCTCTTGGGGATTTCCCTTATCTTCCCACCCAACTACACGTACATGTACATGTAAGGCACGTGCCCGTCTCTTGGCTTCCTCCTCCAATGTAGCATTCACCACCTCTACTTTATTGACTGGTGTATCCTTCTGTTTTTTTACTACTTCAAGCCATGGGTTGACTTCCTCAATTTGTTTCTTTGTGGCACTGGCAATTTCAGCCCATGAATGCGTTTCCTTCTCACCTACAGTCACTTTTGCCTTACATGATTCCAAAGTGTTTTGCATTTCTGTGATGTCTTTTTCGCGGTCAGCCATACATGTCTTCAAAGTGCCATTATACGATGCAACTGTTGTGCCAATCTCTCGGAGCATGTCATCCTTCCATTTCTGCATCTCTTTTTTCATTTCCATGTACATCAAGGCTTGGGCTAATTCCATCTCAACCCGTACTTGGGTTTGCATTTCTCCCTTCAATTGGACATATATCTCTTCCTTCAGCGTTTCGTATATCACTTTCCTTTGGGCATGCATCTGCTCGGTCCATTCCTTTTCAAGCTCTAAGAGGCCATAGTGGCCTATGAGACCAAAACTGAGAGTACATCTGAAGTTTTGGTCTCATCGAAGAGAACAACTAAATGAGACTAAAAAGTACAATTGTCCTACAGATATAAGAACAGAACTGTAAGACTCCCAGATGATACTGAGTAGAAAATACTGAAAAATGTATATTAGGTAGATCCATGCATGCTGATCAGTTGAAGTGTTGCCCTCTCCTTAGATCAAGTATCTCCGCCCTGGGGCTGTCTAGAATGGAGAGGTCGTAGAAGCTTGGTAGGCGCCTCCGATGCCGAGCAATAATGGCTCTGATCTGGCGGTGGTGAGGATGCCGTGGTCGGGATCTTGGTGGGCGTGGCCGACGAGCACGACATAAGATAACTGCTCTATCAGTGGTGACGCCCTGGGAGCGTGGTCGGTGCCCTGATGGCCCAATGGAGGAGGTATCAGGAGGTGTGTGGGCTGGGTTGCTGGTGCCCGGTGCCGAAGAAATCTGTCAGGGTCCTCTGTCTAGGTACATCATGGCTCGGCCTCCTGTCTGCCAAGAGGTCTCTTTGTGTCTCCTAAGCTCAAGTAGAAACAATCCCGGGCATCTCTGATCCTCAAACTCCATGACCCTGCGTAACGGCCCAAAACCCTCTCGGAAGAGGCAGTGATATCTCCCTCGGATCTCATAATAGACTGTTCATCGGCAAATGTAGTGTTCCTCTGTCTCTACCTCCTGGTAGCACAGTTGACAAATGCGGTCATCCAAGATTTGATGCACATATCGCCCTGTCTCAATCCGCAGTTGGTGTGATGAGGTCCGGATCTGTCCAATGGCACAACATATCCCATGTGATAGGTGTACATCCACGTACGCCAGGCGGGTGATAAAATCATCTGGTGAGAGGTGTAGAAAATGGCTCTTGTAATGAGCCATTTTCGTGCCTAAGGGCTCAAGGGGGCTAGTACATGTCTTCTCTGTGTCCACTCTGATGATATCCATCCTGATCACGCGGTTTTGCTTTGAGCAGGTGAGATCCAAAAATGGACAATCCAGACTGTACTGAAAGGGTGGTAGTGCCTCTATCCGCAAACCATGTAGGTCAAAGCATGATCTCATCTGAGCGTACCAGCAATGAGTATCTCCATCCTCTGCCAACTGTATGGATGAGGTCAATGCCAATTGGGAGTACCTCTTTTGAGGGAGCTCCCATAGCCGCTATAAAAAGGTATCTGTCTGGAATAGGGCCTCGGTTACTACTGGTGGAAGAGAGCGAGAGAGAAAGAAAGAAAGAAGAAAGAAAGATATATTAACGTCTATGAGACCAAAGTGATACAATAATGTCCATGGCATATCTCATCATGGAATGGAAAATAAAACAGAAAGAAAACATAAACATAGCTATCTCACCGAGGTGATACAAAACTGTCCTTGGAAACTCATCATGGAATACTAAGAACATAGAAACATGAGAGCAACATCAGCTCTGAGTAGACGGTATACCACTCTCGAAAATATCAAGCATGGGGCTAATGAGTATGGCCGAGAGGTCTCCCTCAGCTATGTCACGTGGAAAGGTATCTCGATGGCGGTGGAGCATGGCCTGGATCTAGAGGTGATGAGATGATCGTGGCCGACGGGGGGGCCGGGGGCGTCGGGCATGCTGGAGAAAGATATATTAAGTGGCTACTAAAGACCCAATGGGCCTACTCATCATGGAATGGAAAGTAAAACAAAAACAAAACATAAACATAGCTATCTCATTGGTGTGATACAACTGTCCATGGAAACTCATCATGGAATACTAGGAACATAGAAACATGAGAGCAGCATCAGCCCCCAGTAGAGAGATTAAGGATAGGAGTATATCAGTAGCATGTCCACTGTGATTTTTGCTGCTAAATTTGGACTGGACGTAGTTATTTGAGACAGGCACATTATTGTATACTTAGATTCTCTTTGCCCATACTCTTGCAAAGAGAATACAAATATACAAGTTATATTAAAGAGTTGACATGCAAATTAGTGAGAGGTGCTAAAGTGCACAGTACACCTGACCATGGACTAGAAGAACAAGGGTGGTCATACCCCTTAGGGTATCTTATGTCTCAGGAATTTCAGGAGAGGCTGTACTTGTAACACGCGGAAGCTCTGGGAGTCTTCTTTCAGCCCTAAACACTCTTGGAAAACCTTCTGATGCAAAAACGCACCATCTGATGCAAAAAACGCAGATATAGAGAGAGAGTAGAGAGAGAGAGAAGTGCTGGAAATTCAGTATATTCTATGGTACAAAAAGACACATGACTGCAGCCCTTGGCTGCCTTCTTGAAAAGGTGATAACACACCAAAAATCAGTCCCAAACTAGGACTCCTACTGACCCAATCCCTAGAGGATTGAATGATTATAATCCATGAGCACTTGGGCTATTTATAGCCCCTTGGAATCCATGTGGAACTGGCAGACTGCTGGTCGACCAGTTCAGATATTCATAAATCCCCTTTTTATGCAGCCGACTGCTCATATTCCTTATTCATGATGCGCTTGTTGCCCACACTCTGCTGACGTCAGCCGACAGCTCTTCTGGCAGCCAGCATCCTCTGTCCTGCAGCCGACAGCCATCTGATCCATGCCTTGCTTCAATCTACACTGTAAAAGGTGTGCTCTGTGCTCTATCTACCTGGTTCATACTCTTTATCTGGTTGCCTATTCTGGATCTAGCCCTGAGAATGTCCATGGCATCTATGATGCACATGACATCCCCCTCTGCTAAACTTGATGATGGGAATCCAACCTGCTCTTGGATGACTGTCATCATCCCAACCTGCTCTTGGATGACTGTCATCATCCCAATCCTGTCCCGAAGTCCCTCTGTCATCATCCATCCTTGGCAACCGTTTTCTCTGAAAAACCCGGCCTGTTCTCCAAACCACTCTGTCTCTGATGAAGATCTATGCATCTGGTCTTCCTCTAGTCCGCAATCCATTCCTGCCCTGACTCTGAACACCATCTTGGTCTTCTTTCCTGGAACTGAGTCTGGCACTCTCACATCACCCTTGGAGGATCAACCTCCCTTGGGACCGTTACGTGAGAACCTATCTGGCTCACAGAACTGCCATTCCCATCTGGCACTGTGGAACACCACCAACAAACCTCCTGGGAGTTCTTCCCGATCTGTGTTCCCGCCTTGGGCTTCGAATCCGTGTACTTTCCTGTACCTTGGACTTGTACACCATCATCTGGGACCGAATCAGTGTTTAGCTTTGCTGAGCCTGATGCTCTGATACCAATGTAACACGCGGAAGCTCTGGGAGTCTTCTTTCAGCCCTAAACACTCTTGGAAAACCTTCTGATGCAAAAACGCACCATCTGATGCAAAAAACGCAGATATAGAGAGAGAGTAGAGAGAGAGAGAGAAGTGCTGGAAATTCAGTATATTCTATGGTACAAAAAGACACATGACTGCAGCCCTTGGCTGCCTTCTTGAAAAGGTGATAACACACCAAAAATCAGTCCCAAACTAGGACTCCTACTGACCCAATCCCTAGAGGATTGAATGATTATAATCCATGAGCACTTGGGCTATTTATAGCCCCTTGGAATCCATGTGGAACTGGCAGACTGCTGGTCGGCCAGTTCAGATATTCATAAATCCCCTTTTTATGCAGCCGACTGCTCATATTCCTTATTCATGATGCGCTTGTTGCCCACACTCTGCTGACGTCAGCCGACAGCTCTTCTGGCAGCCAGCATCCTCTGTCCTGCAGCCGACAGCCATCTGATCCATGCCTTGCTTCAATCTACACTGTAAAAGGTGTGCTCTGTGCTCTATCTACCTGGTTCATACTCTTTATCTGGTTGCCTATTCTGGATCTAGCCCTGAGAATGTCCATGGCATCTATGATGCACATGACATCCCCCTCTGCTAAACTTGATGATGGGAATCCAACCTGCTCTTGGATGACTGTCATCATCCCAACCTGCTCTTGGATGACTGTCATCATCCCAATCCTGTCCCGAAGTCCCTCTGTCATCATCCATCCTTGGCAACCGTTTTCTCTGAAAAACCCGGCCTGTTCTCCAAACCACTCTGTCTCTGATGAAGATCTATGCATCTGGTCTTCCTCTAGTCCGCAATCCATTCCTGCCCTGACTCTGAACACCATCTTGGTCTTCTTTCCTGGAACTGAGTCTGGCACTCTCACATCACCCTTGGAGGATCAACCTCCCTTGGGACCGTTACGTGAGAACCTATCTGGCTCACAGAACTGCCATTCCCATCTGGCACTGTGGAACACCACCAACAAACCTCCTGGGAGTTCTTCCCGATCTGTGTTCCCGCCTTGGGCTTCGAATCCGTGTACTTTCCTGTACCTTGGACTTGTACACCATCATCTGGGACCGAATCAGTGTTTAGCTTTGCTGAGCCTGATGCTCTGATACCAATGTAACACGCGGAAGCTCTGGGAGTCTTCTTTCAGCCCTAAACACTCTTGGAAAACCTTCTGATGCAAAAACGCACCATCTGATGCAAAAAACGCAGATATAGAGAGAGAGTAGAGAGAGAGAGAGAAGTGCTGGAAATTCAGTATATTCTATGGTACAAAAAGACACATGACTGCAGCCCTTGGCTGCCTTCTTGAAAAGGTGATAACACACCAAAAATCAGTCCCAAACTAGGACTCCTACTGACCCAATCCCTAGAGGATTGAATGATTATAATCCATGAGCACTTGGGCTATTTATAGCCCCTTGGAATCCATGTGGAACTGGCAGACTGCTGGTCGGCCAGTTCAGATATTCATAAATCCCCTTTTTATGCAGCCGACTGCTCATATTCCTTATTCATGATGCGCTTGTTGCCCACACTCTGCTGACGTCAGCCGACAGCTCTTCTGGCAGCCAGCATCCTCTGTCCTGCAGCCGACAGCCATCTGATCCATGCCTTGCTTCAATCTACACTGTAAAAGGTGTGCTCTGTGCTCTATCTACCTGGTTCATACTCTTTATCTGGTTGCCTATTCTGGATCTAGCCCTGAGAATGTCCATGGCATCTACTACCAGGTCACACTGATCATGAGTCAAATCAATCAAGCAAAGCAACTTGAATCCAGTTATTTGAGAAGAAATTTTTGCTGGTCATAGAAAGTGTCTCCTCAATTCTTGTCTTCACAAAATAACATAAGGTTGAACAGTTCTCTCTCCAAGGTCCGGTTTGCATAATATTATCTTTCATTGACAATTGCCATTCCCTTGGTTGTATGCTGGCATGGTTTCCTGAATTTTTGGAATCATGAATCTCTTATTAATCCACATTTTGAATTTCAGGAATTGAAGATGAAGAAGTTCAAAGATCTTTTAGGAAATGAACTCGATCCGGAGTTTTACTACTTTAAATATGTCAGAATCATTAAGGGGCTTCAAGCAACCAGCCGACGATTTAGATTGTTTTTGGCACTCATCATAACCATCACCCTCATCGGATTTCTAGCTTCGATGTACAAGGTTGTTGCAGCTGACCGTGCAGGGATTGACATGCTCATGTCTGGAGAGATCGTTGTAAGTCTTTTAACATCACCTTATATCTCTTGCAATAGAAAAGAAGAACTTATTATGCTAATTTTCTACTGCTGAATGATTGAAAATGGTCCCTTAGAAGAATGCTTTTGTGTGGCCCTTGGGAGGAACCAATAACAAGTGGAGGGTGCAACCATTTGTGCATTAATGTGTATTAAGGGGGAGCATGTAACCTTAGAAATATTATGGAGGAGTTCAAAAATGAATGAATTCCACATGACATCATGGATGAGTTGAATCAGTCAAAGGTGGCACTTGGTGATAGCACGGAGCATACTGCTTCATGCTAGCAAAGAGTCATGGCTTTTGGAGGGTCCAAGGGGCAAATGGACCTTTTCCCAATGCTATATAAGCATGGGCTTTTAGCTTGATTAATGAAATGAGAATGACTATGAGAGTCTTTCTTGACCAATGTGCCATTGTGCTAAGCTTATCTTAATCTTGCTTTATTATCTTTCTCTCTCAACATGATGTGGTGCATTTTATTTGATCCGCCTTAGAGCCATGATTTGTTACATGGTATCAGAACCACGAGGGATCGATTCAAGGCATATCAGGTAGATTGAAAGTTACTAGTGTAGGGCTGCGGAGAGGAAGCGCGGCCAGTTTATGAGAGAGTGGGACATTGGTATCTTTTTCATGTCCTCTCATTCGGGACCCTATTGGCAGCACAGGGCTCTTGATTGGTTGAGATCTCCACCTTTTTTGGTGTGAAATCTCCATTTTGTAAAATTTTTCATACTTAATAGAAGTCTCCTTTCTGAAAAAAGAAAAAGAAAGTTACTAGTGTATTATTAAAGAGTTATTAAGGTCAAATTAAGGCTTAATTGTCATTTCATTTAGGATTTGTCTTGTCTTGCGAGAGAGAGAGAGAGAGAGAGAGAGAGAGAGAGAGAGAGAGAGAGAAAAGAAAGAAAGAAAAGATATACTGATGTCTACAGAAGGCCAGATTGGCCTATGAGGAGACAAATCTGTATACAACAAGTCCATGTCCTGAGTATCATGGAAATAAAAACTGAAATGAAAAGCTAATCCTAGTCATATGCAGCTCACTATGCAGTCACTGTCTAGCATGCTATAAATGTACAATCATGATAGGTGGTATACTACTAACGCTGATGAGGAAGGGGTGCCAATGCAGAAAACATTGATGCAGTGAAAATGCAGCTACCTTGAAGCTGCAGAAATGCAGTGCCACGAGGTAGCGTGAAAAGCATCTTGATGCCCTCTGGATTGCAGATAGTATTTGCCCTTTGAGATTGAGGGCTATCATGTGCAGGTTGGCAGCTTGCAGAGGTAGCATGAAAAGCATCTTGATGCCCTTTGGATTGTAGATACACTTTGCACTGTCAGGACTGAGTTGCAGCATGCCATGGAGTAGAAGGCAGATTATCGATACCATGCTCAGGAATCATTTTGGATCCAGATGGGTGGTAAATGTAATAAACTCTTCTTTGCTACTCATGGTCCATCACTTAGCAAAGAAAGTTTTAGATAGGTACTTTCCAGGAGTCGCAGTGCCAGTGTTTTTGGGATTGCTTGAAGGTGCATCAAGTTTGGTTGAGGATTCTCCGGTTGTTCACCTCGGCTTCATCACGTAGGATTTGATTGTGTGGGCCATGGAGGTGGTAGTGGATCTATTTTACGACGAGAATGGCACAGGTCGTCTTGCCCTTCAGCTCACACATTTGGATTTTGTTCGTCCTTGCCTCCTTGGTCCTAGTGGCCGAGTGAATCTGAGAGTTGGGTGTGAGCCAGAGGTGGGAGCTCATTACTAGCATTGCCGCATCGCATATTTGGTGTGCTAAATGCAAGATGCAACGAGGCCATTGACGGATCGGTCGCCCCATTGTTGGAGACTATTTGCTTCATTTGAATGGACATCATCTGCGCTCTTCGGGGGCAATGGGAGCCCCTCACATGCCACTCAGATTGGATGCAGCAGGGCCATGCAGCCTTCTTGTGGAGCCCAGGCTCCTTCACTTGCAGGCTTTTTTTGGGAGGGCTGGGCAGGTACTTGTTTTGCTGTATAGGCCTCCTCTGTCGCTCATTCCCCCCCCCCCCCCCCCCCCCCCTGGCCAATGTTTTAGCCTCCCTCCAAGAGCAGCCAGCAGGAGAGCCCTCCCCTTTTTTGGTTCTTTGGATTTTTGCACTCCTTGCACCTCTCTACCTCTATTGAGGGTTGTAGACTGCATCATGCAGGTGTCTTCTTTTATATATATATATATATATATATATATATATTTGGGTTGGGGGGCGGTGTGGACTTCTGGTATACTGGTGGGCATCTCATATGATACATGTACTTGGGTGATCCTTGGCAAGCCTCCCGGCCAGGGACTTCTCAGATTCTCGATAGGTTGCCTTGGGAAGGGGATGTTAAGGTACAGGTGTAGACAATGTGGAGAGCCACGGCTTCTGAACCAACAAGTGCTTCGGCATCCGTATAAGATAGTGCCCCAGTAGAAATCAGTTTTTTCTTTCCAGAGACCGTTGGGTCAAGGCTGCCTACCTATACAGAGAGACGGTAGTCTAATGTGATGTTTCACAATAGAATAAAGATCAACTTGGAGATAAAACCTAAAAGGTGAGCTCAAAAACAAGACAAAGAGTGGGTTCAACAAAGAAAAAGCACAGTAGGAAAATGTTACTTCTATAAGCAAACAAAAACCTTAATGTGGTGTGCACTGTAAACAGGTTTTGAATCTTGTCACCTTGGGTGGAGTAGGGCTTTGCCTAAGGTCGGCTTCCAAGCTTTCACATTTACACCGCCGGATTGTAAAAGCTGCAGCTTCAATGCATGCGATCAGCACTTTTGAAACTACGGATTGTGCTTACATATGCTCAGGAGGGGATAATACGACCAACGAACGGTTGAGTAAGTTTTGCCAAATTCAAGATGCTTGGTCCCGACGGGCAGCTTTCGGTAATATCACCTATACCCTATGTACCTCTTGTGCTTTATAAAGGTTTCTCTTTAAGATCTAAGTTCTGACACACTTTCGTGTGCTGATCATGCAGTAAACTTCCTTGCCAGCAGTTCTGTAGGCATCTCTGTATATGGGTTTGTTCTTGACAGGTTTTTCATACACACTAGTGTTGGTGCCTTGTTGACGACAACTTGGTTTATCCTTGGGCGCGCTCTGTAGCAGTCTGATTTATGGGTCAATTCACTCGAACATTAAAGATAATTATTCTTTTCTCTTGATCTGTTCATTGAATTTTTCCTAGCAAAGGCTTGTATCTCTGCCTTGTGAAGCGGATCCACCTCTTGCAGCTGCCAAAACTTGCATGCGATCTTTTTGAAGCTTTAGTTAGAGGTGGTGAAATGTATTATATTTATAAAAGAAGCTTGATGACTTTCACTTTAATTATAGTTTGAACTCTTCCACTCGGGAATATACCCTCTATTTCTTGCAAGTCTATGATCGTGGTGCTAGTTAATTCTAATGGAAGGGTCTCTTTCTTCACTCAGGAGAAGCTTGTAACTCTACCGTGATGCTAGTTCGGTCTCATTTCCCCCTCAAACAGAAGGAATTACTCAACGAGGATGCTTGTCCAGCAATCTGATATATGTGACATGCAGAATATGGCATTTTAATTGCTCTTAGCAGTATGTTATTTGCAAACAGATCTTCCGATGTTTGCAGGTAAATCAATACGCTAGTTAAGTAAGACTGGCACTTACAAAAAAGAAACATCGTTGCCTTTAAAATAGCAACTACTGCGAAAGCGCTAGTTAGTAAGCATGGCACTTACAAAAAAGAAAACACAAAGCTGAGAGAGGTTCCTCTCGAAATGGATGGAAGAGGAACTTTTCTCAGCTCGAGAGAGATTGAGAAAAGTTCCTTAATATTTTGGAGTCCTGAGATATATTAATCAAAGGATAAAAACACCTAAAGTTTCCCCTTAACACATTTATTTGATTTATTGAAACTCGGTTATCAAATTACATGAAAGAGAGAGAAAACCTTCAAGACTCTTGCAGGTTTTCTCTCTCTTTCATGTAATTTGATAACCGGTGATATGCAATCATACGTTGCCACCATTGGGCCCCGCGCTTTACATTGGACTCTACAGAGTAAATCATGGAACCCAATGGTGGTGACATATGATTGCATATCACTGCTGATTTTATTTACGTGAACGGGTAAGTATACGGGGCCTAACGTTGTGTAGCACGAGTTTTCTCAGGAGGGTTGCATTTCTAGGTTTAGGGTTTCACATAAAGGGGACCTTACATTTGGTATCGGAGCTTTGCAACAGTCTATGGTAGTTTCGAGGTTTTCTTTCTTTATGCCAACCTTGTTGTCTTCTTCCTTGTGGGGTTCAAAAGCACGAGAGTGGCTAGTAAGGTCGTCTAGGGTGACTTGTCTGTATATGGTTGGGTGGTTAAACAAAGTATCCCATTCTAGGTTCTTGTTTCTATTTTGGGATCTTCATTTTTTGCATATGTTTTCTCATGAGGGTTGCTTTTCTAGGCTTAGGGTTCCACATAAAGGGGACCTTACATTTGGTATCAGAGCTTTGCAACAATCTGTGGTAGTTTGGAGGTTTTCTTTTTTATGCCAACCTTGTTGTCTTCTTCCTTGTGGGGTTCAAAAGCATGCACACTTGTAGGTGACTCTAGTTTGCCTAGCACCTTCCTCGTAACAAAGAATAGAAATCAGCAAAATGTCAAAATCCATGATGCTACTCAAGCATCCACAGGCAACCTTCGGTTGGATTGCGAAAAGATACACATGATGCGCGGCATCATGTTACATGGGATAAGATTGAAGAAGAGCTTTACTAGGGTTGTGCCATAAATGATGAAAATATTTACACAAAATTTATTAGGTGACACAAGATAATTGATGAATTAAAAACAAAGAAAGCATTGTAGACCATATCACCTCTTTGTCCACCTCTTTTTCAACTTGTTGAAGATGTTGATGGAAATGAAAAAAAGCTACTAGGTAGTGATGATCATGGCGAGTTGACCCTTTGCTTGATGTAGCTACCAATGCAAGGTAGCTCTTTGTTGGGGGAGGCTTTTATGGTGATATACCAAGTTGTGGAAGAAATTTGGTTATTGGACAACCTCCACAAAGAATTTGAGATTCGCAGGTGCTGATGGATGTATGTTTATGTGACTAGTCCATATACAGTTAGAGTATAACATGTTTACAATATCACATGAGGTGATTATGTTGAAGATTATAGGTTTTCTCTGTAATAACTGCAAAAGTTTGCACAAGCAATGTTTGCTATGTTGTTGTAGGTAATCATGTCTGACAGTCTATCCTAGATTGTGCTGAGCGAGAAGCTTGAAAAGAACAACTTCCAAGCATGGAAGTTTAGGACGAGAAACTTTCTCATGGAAAAAGGATATTGGGAGTGTATATTTTAGGTGACGAGGAGGAGCCAGAGCTCCCAGAAGAAAATGTCACTCCTCAATGAGTGTAGACTTTTAAGTTGTAGAATCAGAGAGTCACCAAAGTGATGTGGTTGTCTGCTGTTAGCGTGTTGGATGCTATGATGCAACAACACATAGGATGCACGGGATACCTTGGTTAAGTTGTATAGCACAAGTACAAGGTAAGAAATATACACTTGAAGCAAGACCTGCATAACGTGTAGAGGAATAAGATGAATATGATTGATTACTCAATGAAAGTGAGGGGCTGTTATACAGGTATAAATTTTATCATATTTTTTTATGAATTAGTAATCGAAGAAAAATATACTTGATTTAATGTGTGTAGGTATCGACTTAATGGAATGTGCGAATGTGCACAAGATTATTATATGTGAAAATGTGCACAAAGTTATTTCATGTGTAAAGGTCCATTAGCGTTTATATTTAGGCTAAGGTTTTTATACGTACAAACCTTAGGGATTTTGATATGGTTAAAAATATGTAAAGCAATACCGTAAAAGTGAGAAAAGCAAGCCCAATTTGTACGCTCAACTATTATTAGCTCCTTGGGCTATTTTTATGAATAAAATTTTCTAAATACTCATGTCGTGGAAGGGAGCTATACAACAGGGGAGAGAGAGAGAGAGAGAGAGAGAGAGAGAGAGAGAGAGAGAGAGAGATTGCACCCAATCTTGTCTTGATGGTAATGTTAGGACGAATCAGTCGAAAGGCATTCACTTTCCAAAATTATGATGGCAAGAAGGATGCATGAGTTCTTATTGCATGGATTAGCCAACTAGAGGATTATTTCTCTGGCAAAAAGTCAGAAAATGAGAAAATTAAATGTGCTTGTAATCACTTGATCCAAAGTGCTGCCTTATAGTGGAATGTGATCAAACAAGGTAAACATAGACCTTCAACATGGAAAAAGTTCCAAAAACTCTTAAAGAAACATTTCCTACCTTCACAATATAAAGCTAAGCCTTTTGACAGCAATGGTCTACATTCAAACAGCTTAACAAAGAAAATATATCAACTTATGTGGACAGGTTTTGGCAAACTTTATTACAAATAAAGGTAATCGAGAAGGTTTGCACCAAGGATCAAAGAAGAAAGTTCATAGCAGGTTTGAAACCATTCGATTTGAGATAAATAAGTTTCGACAACATTCTCTTAGCTCAGCTATTTCTCTAGTCTTGAATTGTGAAAAGAAAAATGGTTTTCCTAAGAAAACAAGGACTCCCCAAACCTCGGCATCAACATTTTTGAATCCTAAAACCTCGGCATCAACATATTTGAATCCTAAAACCTCTCCAAAATCATTGGACATATCTCTTAATGACCATAACACAGGTATTAACACTAAGATAGATGATTCACAAAAGGTTGATAAACATGATTCAAAGAAGTGTTACAGGTGTAACGAGATTGGCAACACGCATCAAATTGTCCATGGAAGTCAAAGTTTATTTCATTAGGACTCAATATGATCGATGAAGATGAAGAGGAAGAATACCACGACGAGTACTCAGACTCTTGAGGTAACATATTTATTGCATTTGATTATTTAACACTTTTTGGTAAACTCAAGGAGAGTTTTTATGCATCAAAAGTAAAACTTCTTGAAGGAACTGGCTCTTCCATCTTAAATTATACTTTATGAATTTTTTACTATGTATTAGTCTTGTGGTATGGGACACGAGATCAATCTTGTCTGAAGGATTCCGATGCATACTTATCTCTACATCTGTGGGATGATTTCTGGTGGTAAAGGACACTAGAATTTATTACACATAGAAGTCCTTGATACAATGTATTTTGTTATAAATTAGGGAACATACTTGAATTTATGTAGTATATGATAATTGATCTCCTTTTCTCGCATAAGAAAACACACATCTGAGGTTAGTTGCTTATCCAAGCAGGAGGGATGTTACATAATGTCCACCCTACGACGCCCGGACGCTAGTGTACCATCCTAGTGAATTGGTATCATGGGTGATCCCACATTAAATAATGATCACCTAGTGGTATTGGCATAGCTTGCAACCATGCTTGACGGGTGTATGTTGTTAAAGTGTAACAAGTAGTGCCATCAACTGTATTGTAGTCAAGTGAAACAAGTGGACTATGCTTAACAACTGCACATGGTCAAAGTGAAATAAGTGGTTTATGCAACTGATGTGCCATGCTCATTGGAGTGTAACAAGTGGTAACTCACACCATGCTAGATGACGTGTACATAATGATACTCTCATCATAGTGAAACAAGTGGTGAATATATGACCCGTGTCAAGGATGTGAGAGAGCAGTTAATCAATATTGATGAGGTGATACCTGGAAGTTCACTTGTCTCTACAGTTCTCAATGGTTTTCCTGTATCGTATATCAAGGATTTGCTACCACTCTTCGCCTCCTCACAAAGAGGAATACAGATTTGTATACATTTGATGATTTGGTAACTCTCTTGTTTTCCAAGAAGAGAAATATCATTCCAATTGGAACTATATGATTGCTACCGATCAGGATTTTGGTGCCTCCCATTATGGAAAAGGCAAATCTAGGGTTGGTTCTAGTGCTAAACCTCAGGGCAACGCACAAGCCCATTCAGATCCTCCTGAGTCCCAAGAGGAGAAAATTGAGAAGAAGAAGAGATGCAACTATTGTCAGAATTCTAGTCATGTAATTGAGGAATGGTGGAAGCGGATAGAGAGTGAGAAAAAAAAGGAGCAAGGTCTTGCTGCTTCTACTACAACTGGCAATGCCAAGGAAGAAAATTTTGCACGTGATGGCTATGCCTTAACAGTCGCATCATGCAGTGATTTTTCTACTTCTTGTTTGTCATCATCGGATTCTAATTGGTACTTTGATACATATGTAGAATTGTCAGCTGGTGCTGGTGTTGGTTCATCTAATGCAAAGGAAGAGGCTAATTTAGCTCATGATGATTGTGCCTTAGTCACTACATCTTAATTGCATGATGTTGCTCTGCTAGTCATAGATTCTGGTGATGATCCATACTTTGATAATTACGCTTTATAGAAATTTTCATCTAAGTTATCTCTATGGCTGTTTCATTTGAGGGGGGGCACATGTTGTGTATTGCCATTGTTGGTGATGTCCATGTTCACTTATGCATTTGGCCTCTCAATTGTGATATGTCTTGGAGACACGTTTTATATGCAGTGATGCTTACTTGCTAAGATGTATTCCTCTCTTTCCTAGTTTCTTGTTTAAGTTTCCTCTCCTTTGTAGCTCATTTACATGGATCAATATGTTACATTGTCTCTTCAGCTTTGATGTCTTGTCACTATGCATAATTCAAGGGTTTCTTCAGCTTTGATGTCTTGTCACTATGCATAATTCAAGGGTTTCTTTACATCAATCTGTGTGAGATTCCACCTCTTTTATTTTGCCATACACACCACTGTGCACGCTGTTATTGAGAGGTTGACATATACTCTCATAGTAATGGCTAGATGTATGCCTTTTTACCCCCACTTGACATATATTTTCATATGGAATTTCTTTCTCCCTTTATTTTTAGCATTTTCAGCCCACTTACAATGCTGAAAATTTATTATGTCAGCCCATATCTATTGTTGATTATTGTTGGTCAGCCACTCAGCTGTGTCCATCAGCTTGACCATTGACTAAAGTTCTTTTGTTGACGTATTAGCATTCATTGGACCTTGACAATGTTTGCATTTTTTATGGAAATTGTGCCATAACACATTGTCCACTGTGCTTACATCTTCATGCCATTATTTAGTACCGGTGCTGAATCCGCTGAGCCTCCTTTGTCTCCAAATTAGTCTTCCCTTGTGTCTGTCAGCTTGACCATTTACTAAAGTTCTTTTGTTGACATATTAGCATTCATTGGACCTTGACAACCTTTGCATTTCTGTTGGAAATTGTGCCATAGCACATTGTCCATTGTACTTACATCTTCATGCCATTATTTAGTACTGGTGTTGAATCCGTTGAGTCTCCTTTATCTCCAAATTAGTCTTCCGCTGTGCTGCTGATGACAATTAATCAATTTAGCATCCCAACTTTCCCATATTGCTCTAGATCAGCCACTTTTAATCAGGATGCCATGGGTGATGCATTAATTGAAGAGGATGCAGCCATTCGTGACTCAGAGAGTTCCTCGCTACTACCTACAATTATGTCATGTTGGACATGCACTACCTCTCGACATGCATCTCATTTTGTTGATTCTACTCTTGTTGCTTTTGAATTAAATGAGGAGCCATTTTCTCCTTTTGATGCATTGGAGGATGATAATTGGGTTGATTTGCTCGTGGCTGGCCTTGATGTGGGACAAATTTCATCTTTCATCTTGCTGAATTACAACATGCATTTGATGTTACAGACATGGGGATTTTGCATTATTATTTGGGTATCCACCAGTTCACTTGAGGACTCTTCCTTTTGATGTTGCCACTTATCAGTAGGTTATCAAATGCCTTACACACACACACACACACACACACACACACACAACCTGTCTTGATATTCAGTATGCAATGTCACAATTCAGCAGATTTATGCATTGCCTTGGCACTTGGAAATGGCAAGAAGTGCAGCGTGTCTTTAGTTACCTTCAAGACACTTAGTGCTTCATCGCCCCACTGGGCAGGATGTTATGACACTAGGGTGTCAATTAGTGGTAACTATTTCCTTCTTAGAAGTTCATGCATTTCATGGTTCAGCAAGAAGCAACTGAGAGTGGACAATTCTAGTTGTGAGGCTAAGTACAGGGCAACATTTAGAGCTACTCTAGAGTGTGTATGGCTGCATTGTCTATTGGCAGATCTTGGTATTAGATAGCTATCTTCTAACACCATTTTCACTAATAGGTCAGAGTGAATTAGTAGCTATGTGAAATCCAATTTTTCATACGCGAACAAAGCACATTGATATGCATTATCATTATGTCAGGGAAAGGCTCCATGCAGGAGAGAGCCTTGACTTAAGTGTCCACACATCCCAATGTGGCATATGGGTTTACCAAGTCTGCTACACCCCGTACACGTTCACACCATTCATTTCAGGGGGGTTTGTTAGCCTTTGGTCTTCGAGAAGTCCTAGTGTGAACAGTCATACACGAGCACTTTTTACCCTGTTCTGGCAGGGGTTTTTTCTCGTGTGAACATAGTTTAGTGTGTTGGGCACACCAACCCTGGGACTACAAGTACCTTGTACTCCATTCATTTCTTATATTCTATCAAGTACTTCCAGCCATCACATCTCGTCTCTCTCTCTCTCTCTCTCTCTCTCTCTCTCTCTCTCTCTCTCTCTCTCTCTCTCTCTCTCTCTCTCTCTTTGAGCTCGATACGACTGTGTGTGGGTGTGTGTTTTGTGTGTGTGTGTAGAGCATCTACTCTCCCATCCAACACCTTGTATATTTTTTCTTGTACTGGATATGAATTCTTGGATTTTCACATGCAAGAGAGGGCTTTGAAGGCTCTTTGTAATAAAGAAGCAGCTAGGAGTCTTTTGTTCTGTCTAGAGAAGGGGCTCATCTCCTTCAAGACGATAAGAGATGAGCCTATTATCAAGACTTAACGAAGAAAAGAAAATTGACATCGAGTACAAAATGCTCGATATAAGTGCTGATAAATATTAGTCAATATAAGCACCAATGTGAGTGCTTATACTATATATATATATATATATATATATATATATATGGAAGATTGGAGTAATTCTTCTATCCAACCATGAATCACAACAATCATGAATCACAACCATGATTCATGATTGCGATTCATGGTCAGGTAAGAAAAATTCCTTCATTTTACCTTTAAAAAGAACAATTTGCAATGTCAGTTTAGGCATTGATATAAGTGTCCTACCATCAATCATGACAAAAAAATAACTAAACATATATATATAATTATGATAATATATATAATTATCTAAAATTGCCGAATGGTGAGCTACAAAGTGGGAGAGAACAATATCAACACTATTGATCATCTTCTAATCTTCTCTCCTCTCACACATTCTGGTTGTTATCCCCCCTTGCGGCTTTATCCTCAACTATTACTTGGAGGCTAAACATTTTCATTACCTTTGGTTTACACATGGCCATAGTTCGTAGTAACATGATCCCAAAAAACACCAAAACTCACATAAGTGAAGTTTAGAAAAACAAAGAGGTTACATGTTTATGAGTGTACTTTACCATTCTTGCTAAACAAGGCCTCCATAAATTATTAATAATCCATCCTTCTTTGTGCACTTTTTCAAAGAGAGCTACCAAACCTCGCCGTAATGTAAGCTCATATTCATCCTACATATACGGGGCCATCCCAGTGCTTCAAGCTACATGCATATAATCAAATGAACTTTAATTTTTTTTTCCGAAAAAACGATCCTTCTATTAGTTAATGAGAAAACGCCATAAGGCTACAAAGCTCACCTCACAAGGAGGGATAAAAACACATAGTGAACACCTGAGCTCCACCCCCGTGGTGGCTGGCCGCTCTCTGGGGGGGGCTACCTAGTAGTACATGTGGGAGGTGAGAAAAGCCAAACTGGAGGCCTATAGTGCCAAGTGACATCCTCGCCCCTCGCGATGAGGAAAGGGCCAGGCTGCCAAGTGCGGAGGAAAGCCTTGCGGCGACCTCTCATGCGATCGCCCTGAAGTTTCCCCTGAAGGTGTGAATGATGTCCACCCAGAGGGCCTGTATGACCTCCGCCGCGCCGGTGGAGTCGCCTGGTGGTCAATGGCCTCCCTGCATCGGGCTCTCCATATGTGCCAAGCCGTCATGCTGCTGATCATCTCCCATCTGTGCCCGTCCCCCTCCTCAGGGACTACCGAAGAGAAGTCTGGTGTCGGAACCACCGCCATCGCCCTGTCAGAGACCTGGATGGTCGCACTGCCAGGGACGTCCTCATATCCAAGGGCCGGGCCGCTGTCCGTGGCCCAAGCCACCGCACCCCACGTCACTAGCATCTCACCTGGCGAGCCTGCAAAAACCATCCTGAGAGCGCGTTGCCAGACCTGCTGTGCCTGTGGGGGCAATCCCATAAGCAGTGCCGCTGCGACTCCTGTGCATGGCCGCACCGAGGGCAGGACGCTGGGTGTCTGCCAAAAGCTAGCTAGGCCCCCACAGCCAGTCCTCTATGCGCTGTGAGCTAGAGAAAAAGCGTCACCTTCCGGGGCCGGAAGCTGGCCCAAAGGCGCTGCCAGAAGTTCCTAAGAAAGGCAGGGGAGAGCCCCTGTCGCCGCCAATGCTCGGCCGCCTCCGGGGTGCTCGCTATCCTGTGCCTCTGAATCCGCCGCCCCAGCCTCGCTGTGTACTGAAAAAAGGGGATGCCTGGGCTGGTAGGGGCCGAGTAGGGATCTCGCCAAAACCACTCACCTGGATCCCACTGAAGGCGAATAAGAGGCCTGCTGTCCCAAGCCCATAATCTCCAAGAACAGTCCTCCCCTATCGAGGCCGGTGAGGGGTCTACATGCCACTGTCTCTGATGAAAGCCGACCACCCGCACCCTCTGAAAAATACAACCCTGGAGCTCATCCAAATCTAGTCGTGTCCTCTGAAGGCTGGCCACCCTCTCCCACCTCGAAAGTGAGTGGGGCGACTCTCTCCGCTGTGCCGCAGACCGCTAGAAGGATCTCATGCTGAGTAAAGACGCCCATCCACTGTGGAGGTGGAGAGTCCTGTACTGGGGTCCGCCACTCCCGGGGGATGGCCGCCTCAATGTCCTGTCTCGTCAACTCTCTGCCCCTCATCCCACTGAGTCTCCTCTCCTGAGCCTCTAGAGGCAGCTTTCTGCTGAAAACATATCCAGTCGTCTAGGGACTGGGCTGGGCCGGAGCTCAACGGGCCCCACGACACGTGAGACCGCGATCCAACCATATGGCCACTGGGAAGTCGGATCAAGGGGTTCCAGATCAATGGCTTCCTCAGGCGCTCCTCATCGGTGCCCGGGGGAGTCTGGGAGAGTGACGGCAGATGCGCCCAGGCCCTCAGAAGGCTAGCTGCAAAACGCTCCTCGAAGCCAAGGCCCACTCCTCTGGATCGCTGCTCTGTAAAGATCCACCTGATGCTGGGGGTCCAGGGGCCGCTAAGAGAAGGAGTGCGGCTGAGCATCCTGGAAACAAGAAACTCCTTCCACGGCTCAGCGCCGCCTGGTAGGAGGCCACGAACCACCAACTTGCCAAGCAAAGCTCGGCTTTGGCAAATAGGATCAACAATGCCCAGGCCGCCTCTCTCCCTCGGCTGAGTGATCACAGCCCATGCCACCTTGGCCCTGGTGGGCGGCCCGTCGCCACCGGACCAAAGAAAGTTCCTGATGAGCCGCTGCACCTGGCCAATGCACGCCCGAGAGAAGGCCCATCAAGAAGTGATGTACCACATGGTAGCAAGCAGAACCTGGTTGGCCACAACTACTCGGCCAGCCAGAGATAAACGAGCGGTACTCCAATACAGAAGCTTCTTCCGAATGCTCAGAAGAAGGGGGGCTATCTGCTGCTCTCCGGAGATATATCAATGCCCACATAGCATCCCAAATAGC
This sequence comes from Cibotium barometz, assembly GCF_041138505.1. Lineage (NCBI taxonomy): Eukaryota > Viridiplantae > Streptophyta > Polypodiopsida > Cyatheales > Cibotiaceae > Cibotium > Cibotium barometz. The sequence continues at coordinate 57,399,338 of NC_141067.1, forward strand.
GCACTGTAGTGCCGGGGGGCAACCACTGAAAACCATCAACTCGCCTCCAAGTCGGGGGGGGCATAGAACTGACCCACAACCCACACGACTTGTGCCAGTTGATCAAAGCGCCCGAAGCTCTGCAAAACCTGTCCATGGCTGAGGCGAAGCGGCGGAGGTTCTCCTCTCCTCCCTGAAGATAGACAGCAGTGTCATCCGCAAACTCCGAGTCTAGGAGCTCCTCCGAGGTGCGGATGGGGAGCTGGAGGCCCCGCAAACCTGTATCCTGTGCCGTCAAAAAAGTGCTCATGGCCTCCGCCACAAAAAGAAAAAGAAAGGGCGCCAAGGGGCACCCCTGCCGCACCGAGCGCGCGAGAGCTGGAACCTCTCTCCGCGCACGCCCTGTATCAGCACACCTGCCGATGTGTAGAGTGCAGAGACCCCACGGATCCACTGAGGGGGGAAGCCCATCCTCTCCATAGTGCCTTCCAAGAAGGCCCAGTCCACCCGATCATATGCCTTCTCGAAGTCGAGAAGGAGCACTGCCAGATCCTCCTGCCGAAATCTAGCCAAAGCCGTAGCCTCCCAGAAAGAGAAGATGTTATCCAGGATGCTCCTATCCTGGATGAAGCCTGTCTGCGTGGAGTGGATGATGTCCGGAAGGTGAGGCTGAAGCCGCATGCTGATCTCCTTAGCTAGGACCTTGTAGGCCGTGCCTAGCAAGGTGATCGGTCTCCACTGTCTAATCTCCAGTCTGTCTCCTCCCTCTTTGGGGATCAAGTGAATCAACCCCTTTGCCGTGCTGTCCGGCATGACTCCCGACTCCATAATCTCCTGGAGTGCCAATCTGACGCAGAGGACAGGATGGGGGGCAGCCAGGAGACCATTCATGGGCCAGAGCTCGCTGCCTGGGAGGAACTAGTGCTGCAGGTGAGAGGCCAGGATCCGTGGACTCTCCTGGAGTTTGGCAGGTTACAAGGGAGTTTATCTTTCTCGCGCTCGGATAGACGGGCCACAGGAGTTAACCTTTCCCGCATCGACAGGTTTTACATTGATGAGTGGGCTTGTGATAGAGGTGGCCCTGTGGGCATACTTGCAGGCTCCTCGTTTTCAGACCATTTTCCAGTGCTTCTCTAGATGGAGGATCCTACGAGAGGAGAGCGAGGCCAGAGCGTCCGGAATCCAGATTGTCTCATAGAGGAGTCCGAGATTGAGACCAGAGTTGAGCAGGTCTGGCAGGAGCTACAGTTCAGGAGAGGATCGGCAGCCAGCGATCTTGCCAGGGGCTTGCAGGAGATCAGTCGGATGCTTAGGCAGGCTGCCCTGGACCGTCTGGAGGCCTTCAGAGAGCAGGAGAGGAGCCTGCGGAGGAGTCTGGCATCCCTTCAGAGACTCCAGGAGAGGGTTCCTACGAGCCCTTAGATCTCAGAGCAGATGGAGTCAGCTCGCACAGAGATCAGATCCATCGAGGAGAGGAGGGTGGAGTTCCGATTCCATGCTCGGGCTTCTTTTTGGACACAGGCTGGAGACAGAGTGACTCGAGATTTCTTTGAGGCGACAGGGCCTCGCTTCAGACGAGAGGGTCTCGGGCATCTTCGGCAGGTTGATGGCCAGGTTGTGGTGGATCCCCCCAGGGTTTGGGATCTGCTCTCTGCTGAGCCAGCAGATGACAGGGTGAGAGAGGCTCGGGAGGCAGTTTGGAGCTTACGAGACCGGTTGTGCCGGCCCATTTGCAGCACTCCCTTCTCTCCCCCTTCTCGGATACGGAACTGGAGGAGGCTCTTCACACTTCCTCGGGGCAAATTCCCAGGAGAGGACGGTCTCTCAGTGGCTTTCTTCCATGAACTTTAATTTTAAGTTGTTATATATATACTTTCAAAGATCATAGGGATATCTACTCCTCCTTCGCTGTTGTGTAGTAACATCTCGCTGCTTTGCTGTAGGCTATTTACCCATGCATAAACATAGGGGCCATGCACAAGAGAGAGATAAATAGCAAAATTTTCTTTTATCTTCTTCTTATCTACTCAACCAACATAACATAAAGATAAGACTACACACTATATGGGTTAGTACTCAACTACTACAACATACAAGGGTCAGTCCATAATGTGAACCCAACTAAATGAGCTGGCGCTATAACTATGCCAGTCTCTAGTAATCCAAAATGGCTATCACACAACTTGTCATCCCACTGGCCGCATATCACCCATAATATCACCAACCATGTCAGTGGTGTAGATGCGGGAACTATTACCCAGGTGGTGGGTAAGCAATGTCCATCGTATAGTACTAGTTGAGCTCGATATCTCAACACTCCCCCTCAAGCTCAACTCCACACACTGCACTCCAAGTAAGCTCCTAAACCTATGGAGCTTCTTTGTGCCCAATGCTTTCTTGAAGATGTTAGCCACCTGATCCTCTGTAGTACTAACATATACCAGATCTATATCTCTTGCTAGAACCTTCTCCCTCACAAAGTGATAATGCACCTCAATGTGCATCGTTCTAGCATGATATATTGGGTTATTGGCCAACTGAGGTACTCATGTTGTCACAATATATAACAACTTCCCTATCCACGGGCTCTCCCATGTCACCAAGTAGCTTCTAAAACCAAGATACCTCACAAGCTACCATAGCAGCACCCTGTACTCTTCCTCTATACTCAACAAGGCAACTGTTGGTTGCTTCTTACTGCTCCAACTCATAGCAACACTCCCAAATGAGAACATAAAACCACTAGTAGATCTCCTTTCTGCAATACTACCAGCCCAACCAGCATCAGTGTACCCATGCAATTGTATCTATGTACCAGCCTCATAGAAAAGTCCATAATCAACTGTGGACTTTATGTACCTGAGAATTCCAAGTGTGGCTTCCTAGGCCTACATAAACTAACTCACAAGTCCAACAGCATAGCTCAATTCTGGCCTTGTAATGGTCATGTAGATCAAACTAGCTTTGTGTTCTGTGCTCCAATGGCACTTAAATAGGCTTATAGCCTATCATACCATACTTGGACAACATGTCCAAGCCATACTGTCTCTGTAATAGCAAAATGCCATGAGGTGATCTCACCACCTCTATGCCCAAGAAATACCACAGCTCACCCAAATCCTTCATCTCAGACTTCTACTTCAAAAGCATCCTCACATCATGTATGTCTGCATCACTATCACCGGTGATAATCAAGTCATCCACATAGATGATGACTAATAGCATGATCCCTCTATCTATCTTTTTCACATATAGTGAAAAATCTACATTGGATATCTGAAATCCAATGGTAACAAGATACTCCGGATCTTGTTTGACCATGCTTTGGGTACCTGCTTCAAGCCATACAAGGCTTTGCGTAACCTGCACACAAAATCTGGATGTGCATCACTCTTATAACCTGGTGGCTGCATCATGTACACTTCTTCTTGCAAATCACCATGCAAGAAAGCATTCTTTACATCCATTTGATGTAAAGACCAACCCTTTGCTGCAGCCATGGCAATGACAGCTCTCATGGTTGCTATTCTTACAACCAGGCTGAATGTCTCCTCATAGTCTATGCCATAAGTCTGCACATAGCCCTTTGGCAACCAATCTTGCCTTGTACCTACTCAATCACTGAACCATCAGCATTGTGCTTGACTTTATACACCCACTTACATCCAATTGTCTTCTTTTCCTTAGACAAAGGCACTAACTCCCATGTTGCATTTGCATCCAATGCTACCATCTCCTCATCCATGGCATCTTCCCATTTCTTATTTCCAATTTCCTGCTCAAAGCAAGTGGGCTCAACCTCCTATATTGCTTTTACCATGTAAGCATAATGATGGGTTGTATATCCGTCATATCTCAACCTGTCAACATGGTATCTAACCCTCGTAGACATGCGTACACCTGGATCACTACCAACAAGTTTCCTCAAAGCAGTCCTAGTTCTCCTTACACCAGGAGTAACCACCACAGACGGAATGCCAAGCTTCTCATCAAGGCTCTGCTCAGAGCCACTAGAGTCACCATCCACATATGAGTGACCTGCTGACAAATTAGGCACAAAAGGTTGATTCACCTTTTCCTTCCCTTTCCGTGATACATGTGTACCTATATCATTCCTCAACTTGCCTAACCATGGGCTAACATTGGATCCACTTCTCGAGGACTCCCCAGGTCCACTCAGCACCTGTGATTGCTGCTCTACATGTGGTGCAACATCAACACTTCTTACATCTGCATCTTCTGTTGCCTTCACTACCGGTGCATACCAGCTACTCATCTCATCGAAGACAACATCTCTGCTTACTCGCATCTCATGAGTGGTAGGGTTATAGCATCTATAACCTTTTTTCTCCATAGAATAACCAATGAAGATGTATTTCTCTGCCTTTGGATCCAACTATAGTCTCACTTCATCAGGCACATGTACATTTGCAATACGCCCAAACACTTTCAAGTGAGACACATCCAATCTTATGCATGTAAACTTCTGTTCATCAGGAGTCATACCATGAATAGTTGCACTGGGTGTCTTGTTCTTTATAATATACACAGCAGCTGCTACTGCTTCTACCCAAAGTAATGTGGCATATTCATCAAGTCACATGCCACTTCTGGAATGTACCTGTTTTTTCTTTTTGCAACACCATTCTGTTGTGAAGTGTACATGCACGTAAACTGCCTCTTAATTCCCTGCTTTCTCAGGAAATCGATGAACTCATTAGAGAAATATTCTCCCCCACCATCTGATCTTAGGAATTTTATTTGTATGCCTTTTTCCTTCTCGACCAAGGCTTTAAATCTCTGAAAGTGAGCAAACACCTCACTTTTCTCCTTCATGAAATAAACCCACACTTTCCTAGTGTGGTATCAATGAATGTAACGTAGTACTTGCAACCTGAAATTGTTGCAATCTTGGTTGGTCCCTATACATCTCAATGTATGACATCCAATGACCTTGCACTGACATGCTTTTTATGTGGGAAAGCATGTTTGGCTTGCTTACCAAGTTGGCATGCTTCACATACCTTATGCATATTGTGAACCTTAAACTTTGGCAAACTTACAACAATATTTTGGGCCTGCATAGCGCGCTGTACATTCACATGACCAATGCGCTTGTGCCATATGTCAATATTTGCAATGACATCTGTTCCATCCGCAAACATGGCTGACTTTATCTCATGCATGTTCACATCCAAAGTAAACATCCTGCCATTTCTGTTACCCTTTGCAAACCAAGCGACACTTATTTTTGAAGTCTTCCATAAAACATCCTTGAGGATACCTCACTTGCAGACCCTGCTCAACCATCTGTCCAACAGAAACTAGGTTCTTTGTAATATTCAGAACATGAAGAACATCACCCAAGTACTACATTTTTCCATCCTGCATAGACAATGGCACTTTACCAACATGCACAATGGGATGTGCAGTATCATCACCTGTTTCTACATAACCTAGTTTTTCTATTTTTTGCATATCTCTAAAACCACTCAGCATGACTGGTCATGTGGTTAGAGGCACCAGAATCCACATACCGTATATCTTGAGATCCTGAAACATCCCTTGTTGCCATGTTTGGAGCGGTAATGGTTGAAGTCCTTGTGGAGCATATTGGTCCAATCATCTAGCTCCCCCCTATTGCAATCGATAAACCTTGTGCATATCGATGTGGTTGTACCGGTCTATAGGTTTCACTTTTGCTGATCATTGAGGTGACCTAGCACGCTTTCTCGATCCATAAGTGCTATAACGTTGTTGTTGATGTGAGTGGGTGGAAAATTTTTGGAGAAATCCTTCCTTTTGGGAAAAGGGAAGCCTTTGTCTTGGCTAGTATGTGGAGGGCATCATGGATTAGCTTCTTAGTGATCAACACCAACTTTTTGGTGTCATCTACCCTCCTGTAACCATCTCCCTTTTTGGTAGGTGGCCAAGAACTCTATGCACAGTTAAATGTTGGTCCTGCATTGGACTATGTCTGCCAAGGCATTAAGTTTGGTTTGTTCTAGCTTAGCTTTGACATCAGCATCATGGACCAATTGCATGCAGCTACTAGGAGAGTGGTACGGGAAGTGGACCTTTTTATTGTCTAATGTCTCTATATGAGAGATGATAGTTCCTTGGCATTTGTTATCAATTTTCCAGGGTAGTTTTCCTTCTACTTTATCTTTCCTTTGGACTTCTTCTTTGGGGTCTTGTCATCTCCCCTCGTGGAAGATGGAGATCTTGGGTCCTCATACAAGGGATCTAAGGTTTTCTCCTTTCATGCCATGAACTTGAAAAAGATAGTGAAAGCAGTCAACTGATTGGTGGGAGCACATAAGCCTTTGATAGGTGTTGTAGTTAGGATGGCATTGTCAACAATTGCGGGAGGAGAAAACAATTCTTTAGATTCCCAATCATGGCGATCGTGACTTTGCAGACTGCATAATCATGACATGTTATAAACATTATTCTTTTTATGGAAAAAAGGTGCCAAACATTGGAGAATATGTGATTAGGAAGATTGAATCTCTATCTAGAAACAACACTTTTTGTGATTAGGTAGGTAACCATCGTGACATGATTATGCACGCATGATGTGGCAATCACGTGTGATCAATAATCATGGTGTGATTCCGTATCCATGATTTTTGGGCATGAATTTATTGGGTGTTATGAGACTAGTGACATGTCACCGTCATGGTTACTAGACATGGAATTTAGGACGTGATTTGTTTGGCAGTATTCGTGATGTGTCACAATGATTACTGTGACTGATGTGTCATTGTGATTGCTGACATGGAATTCATGGCGTGATTTGTTTGGCAAGATTGCTCATGTGCCATCATGCTTAGTGATGTGTCCGACCGACACGCACCATGATTCTGTAGATTGCAGAATCACAGTTTTTGACATTGGGAGTTAAATGTGTGGGGAATGTGTAATTGTGAATTTGCACATAGTTCAAATGACATGATTTTATAGTTCGGTGAACTGGATTTTGGGAAAATCCCATTACTTTGGGAATTTTCTTCTCAATTTACTTTTTGTTTTACCTTGAGTATACCAACTCAAAATTTTTCGGAGAATGTAGAATTAAAACCTACTCTTCAAGATCTTTCCAACGATATGTCACATGAGGGGGTTTTGATAAAATCTTAAAAGGGTTTACCATGCCCCCCATTTTTGATCTTGCAAAATGGGAATTGGGATTTTCCCAAACTCCCTAGTATGGAATTACAAGTTGAGGTTAGTGTATGAAGGTGTTTCGATATTATAAACCTTGATATGAGGGTGGAGGTAGAACAAGACAATTAACATGTGAAAAAATGCAAAAAGATATTGAAAAACATTACCAATGGAAACATGTACGAGGTATTTTTGAAAATGCAACCATGAAACTAGATGTAATAGAAGAACTAAACAAACAAAATCAGCCAACCAAAAAAGGGCAAAAGACCATGAGTCCTACTTGAGTGATGTGGTGGTGGTGGTGAGAGGGAGTGTAGGCAGGGAGAGAGCAAGGGGATCCAAAAAAAATAGTGAAATCGAAAGAGAAATAATTGAAAAAGTGTGCTAGCAATGAGAAAATATACTATTTATGGCCAAGGGGATCACGAGAGACTGGTTGAATTATGCTGCTAATGATACGTGGCATGATTTTACTGGCATTGGGATTTAAGTCATGATCACGGCAAAAAGTCAGCATGATCATGTTAAACCCAGCCATGATTATCAAGAATCACGGTAAGTGATATTATTAAGATGGTTTAGATTCAGTGATATCCAAGCGTATAACCTTACCATGATTATGTAGAGATTATTTTCATATCATTTTGTGAGGCGTGATTATTCAGACATGAGAATCACGACCGTGAATCATGGTTTCAAGAGAGTGGTGTGTTGGCCAATAAGGGGCTAGATAGGGCTTTGGAGACATGGGGTAACTGATTATGGCCCTCCATGATGATGATAGGAAGAAGTTAGTTATCATGATTCTACATAATCATGACCATGAATTTGCATAATTAGATTGGTGAGTTAGGCAGAGAGAGTATGGAGCTTATTAGTCCTCTTGGCTTGTTGTGTTCATTTAGGGGTGTTCCATGCTAGATACTTTATTGGGGTAGGCCCAGGAATATTTGGATGAAGCTCTGGATGTAGAGGGAGCATGCTGATGTAATTTTTGCAACTCCTCACTGTGGAACACACAGTCGCTCTTTTTCCATCCATTGAATTATCTAGTCCATTGAATCTCTATAGTAGGTTATGGTGGGAGCTCTGTAGGGAAAGGAGTTGGGTAGTAGTACACCGGTTTTACCTCAGTCTATCTGGAATCTTTTGAGACATCGAGTTGAGAAGGTGCTTGGGGATTTTTGTGAGGTTCTTGTGGCTTCCCAGCCACATTTTCAGCATTTACTGACTTTCGTCTCCATTACCATCAAGGTGTGGTGTTGATGATTGATTTAGTGTGATCTGGTTTTGAATTGGATCTTACCTTGGGCACTCATACCTATTTTCTCACTTGATATTGTATAGTAGTCTTCTTGGGTTACCCATTTTGGCCTTCCTTCCCCCCCCCCTTTTTTGTTGGGCTAGATTGGTTATGGTTGGTGAATGGGGTGACTGGTGGTGGTTGTATGAGGTTTGTGCCCAAGAGGCTATGCCACAAAATTTCATGACTTAGGTAGCCATATTTGTGTGCTTCCTTCATAGTACTCTTGTGCTTTTAATAGCCTTTTAGTAACCCAATAGCACTTGACATGAGGTTGCTGAGTCGGAGCTCTTTATTGTGGAGTGGAATTATGGCCTTTATCTGGGATAGTTGTTGCGTCTTTCTTAAACACTTGTGGTGCCTTAGGTGCCGGAAGGCATAGTAGCATTGTTGATGACTATGGTGGCTCAATTTTAAAACTATGGACAACAATTGCTATAGTCATTAGGCAAAATATGGACTCTCATTTTTGCCCTTTAAGGATTTGATGTAAGGATTTCCACACTGTCCTCTCTCTAGAAAAATGGGCTTATGGTGAAATTTTTGCAAATCAAATCAAAAGCTGGTGGAGATTGCACATTTGGAATCTACTCATCAAGACCTTTCCAATGATATATAGCATGATGGGAAATTTTGATTGTTTAAGAAGTCCCCAAATTAGTGATGAGATGTGCCACACTGATGGGAAATTTTGATTATTTAAGAAGTCCCCAAATTGGTTATGGTGTGCGCATCACCAATTTGGGGACTTCTTAAATAATCAAAATTTTCCATCATGCTATATATCATTGGAAAGTTCTCGATGAGTAGATTCCAAATGTTGCTATCATCACCAATTTGGGGACTTCTTGAATAATCAAAATTTTCCATCATGCTATATATCATTGGAAAGGTCTCGATGAGTAGATTCCAAATATGCAATCTCTGCCAGCTTTTGATTTGATTTGGAAAAATGTCACCATGAGCCCATTTTTCTAGAGAGATGAGGTGGAAATCCTTAAGGGGAAAAAATGAGAGTCCATATTTTGCCTAATGAATCCATAGCGGAAATGTGTATCTGCAGTTTCCTACTATCAAGTTAGGAGTCCTTTTCTCCCAATTGACTTCACAATTCATAATATAGATCCAGTCCCGCCTAAGCAACATCTCCTCATCTCATGCAAGTGCAGGCATGAAAAAATCTATACATGGCCAAGGATTATTTATGGTGGAAATATTAACTTTCAAACAACCTAAGGCTCCGATGGTTCTGGCATGCACACTTTTAACCTTAGCTCATGTGGGTTCCAGCTCAGGTTTTGTCATTTTCTCCAAAATCTCATACAAGAGCAAGTTTTGAATTGACCCTAAGTCAATCATTACAAGGAGATTAGTTGAGTTTTCTCCCACAAAGACTCCTACCCTGAGCTGTGTAGGCTCTATCTTGAGTTCCTTGTCCTCGATTAGGGTTAGAGTAGCCATGTTTATGTGGAGTGTCTGCCCACTTTGTTTAGCCTTGGCTTGGGCTACACTCACCCTACCCTCATCTTGTGCTTCTTTATTTAAGCTTTCTTGTCTCATTTTTTCTTTCATGCCTGTTCCAACATGTCTTGGGTTAAGGACCCAAAAAATTTCTTGAGTTTGCTACCATTAAAGTAGCCTTGCATCTCAATGCCCCATCAATTGTCTCAATGCAAGCTGCACCTTGAGGGGTGAGTTTTGAAACTTTAAATGGCCCTAACCCTCCTCAAGATTTCAATTTTTTTTGCTTGGAAGTACCAACCCCGTACATAAGTACTAGGTTGCCTTCCTGTAGATCCTTAGATTTTAGTTTGTGGTCAAACCATCATTTACATTCAGAGCTTCTGGACGATCATGCCATGTAGAGTGATTACTCTAGTCTCATCAAGATTTTCCAATTTAACCAATTTTTCTTCTATAGCATTGTCCCATAGGCATTCTTTGATAGATGTCCTCAAGCTGGGCACTAAATATTCCATAAGAATCACTGCCTCAATTCTATAGGCGAGCCTAAAGGGAGTTTATCTTGTGGCTACCTATATGAGGTCATATAGGCCCACATTAAAGCTATTAGGTTATGTTCACAATCATTTCAACTAGCTTCCATAGTCTTGGTTAGGATACCACAATGGACTTTATTCATACTTTCTGCTGCCTATTAGCTTGAGGGTAGTAGGGTGAAGACTTACGATATATCACCATAAATCCCGTCAACAATAGGTGCTCAATGACCTCATTCATAAAATGGGACACCCAAATCTTGATATGATGCACTCATATAAAAATTTATCTGTTGTGTGAGCATATGCATTTCAGTGTATCTTTTTCTTCTTCCCATTTTGTGAAATAGTCCATAGCCACAATTATGTACCCGGCTTGCATTTGTCATGTAGCTGGGCTTATGAGTCCAATGAAATCTATTCCCCATTTCTCAAAGGGTTGTTGCACAATAAAATGTCCCTGGTGATTCCACTAAACCTCGCCTATAATATCGCCCAATACAAAAATACCCATAAATACTAACTTCAAGCCTATCATTAGAGATAATTTCTCTACTTTTGCTAAATATATTACTAAACCAAAGCCCTTCCTACAGGATAAAGGTAAATAACCTTTAAATAATTCCCCTAGTATAAATAATTTTTCTAGTGAGCTCTGCAATCTCAATATGCTAGATGAATACAATTGCCACAAACACTCCCTTGTATATAGAGCAGGATTGTTCAACAATAGCCAGTCAAAGAGACAGTATCTTTACTCCTTGCCATACAATATTGGATCTTCTATTATTACAGAGCTCGAATCTACAACAAAATTAATCCAAGATCCAATAACAGGAAATCCTATGGAGGTTAGTAAAACCTTGGATGATTTTACATTTGCCAGTTTATTTCACTAGGTAAACCTAAAAATCAAAAAACAATGTACTGATCAAACCATTCAGGTATGCCAGAAGAAGGAGATATTCTTGAATAGTAAAATGTTTTATCTATGTGGCAAACAAGGACATTATAAATCAGAATGTAAATAAAAATCCAAGGACAAACAATAGGATAATGCCAAAGCATTCATTCTTGTTGTAAAAGACCCAGCACAGTGGGAAATTCTTTTTGAAGGAGAAGATGGAGATACTCTTTATTGAAATATCTAAATCTGATACTTCACTAAATCTGATACTTCAATCTACTGGAACTGCAGCAAATTCGATGAAAGCTCTAACTCATATGACTCTTCTATGGAAGAAAAGCTGAACATTTACATGTTCAGTAGTACACCTCAAATTGATGTGCCAAAATGCAGGTTGGGTATGATCCCGATCTAATGCAAGATACACGACCAGAAATCCCGATCTAATGCAAGATACACAACCAGAAATGACCACACAAGAACTAGAAAGAGAATTAGATTGGAGTCATTTGGAAGATGTAAATCTTGATGATTATATCTCAGATGATCAAGAAACACCAAAAATGCCCCAAGCTAGCAGAGGCTGAACTAGAAGAAGAGGTTTCTCTAGATATTTTGACATCCCCCACCAAAAATCAAGAGAGAAAACACCTACCAATGAAATCATTCCAGCAATCTTCAAGAGAAAGCCACAAACCTCATCAAATGATGAATATACTGGATTTCCAAGCAAAAAACTCTCTATGATGACATCAGGATAGGACAAAGGGCCTAGGTAGATAAACAAAAATTCAAGGGAGTTGTTCTGAAGTAGCCCAACAAACACTCATAAACCCACAAGTGCAACAAATGGAAGAAGTAAGGAAGCTCAAAGATGATGTCCTCTCTCTCTTAGCCAAAAGAACTTTAAAATGTTAAAAATGTATCAGACCCTAGCTAACAGAGTGCAGGTCTTGGAAAATAAAGTGATGGAACAAGAAAGGCAGCTACTCGACCAAAGTGAAGAGACTTCTAATGCACTAAGCCAGCATTATGACCAGATAGCTACCCTTATAGAAGAAGTAAATTTTCTTACTAGTGGGCCAACAGAACCCACTCACCTCATGCAGCTCTAGTAAGGAGAAGTGGATGCCTATACTAAGCTACTCAGCCACATGAAAAAAGGAGAAAGCAAAAAGAACAATCATATGGCAAAAAGAGGATGTATGCTACAATAGAGGTAACAATCTATCTTCAAGGTTATAAACCATATGCACTAACTGCTTTACTGGATACAAGGTTAGATTTCAGCACAATTAAGTATAAAGCAATACCAAAAGCAGTTTATGGAAACCACTCCAAAATCCTTTTGATGCCCATGCAGTAGGGTCCATTGACAAGGCAGCAGGACCTATAAATATTGGTATTGGCAATTATAGGTTTCCATCAATGTTTGTCCAAGCTGAAATTGACAACTATGACATTATCCTTGGGATAGATTTCATGGACCAATTAATGCCCATGATACTTTCAAAAGAAAAAGTTATCCTCACCATCAAGGATAAACCATTCTATGTTCCTCTCATCAACCAAAAATCAACAAACATTAAATCTTGGAACTATGAATGGGAAAAACAAACTGATGATAAAATCTCCAAGGAGCAAAGGCTAAATGCTATCATCAATGACATAAACAGCCTCAACCCAGATGATGTCCTAATATAGCATTACAAGCAACTTGAAGATGACAAAATATTCAGGACAAACAAGTGGAAAGCACAAATAAATGCAGCATGTGCTTCAGAGCAGAGTTTTGCATCCTTACATTGACAAATTAGTAAAAGACTGCTCTTCAAAATATCCACAAGCTTTCAAAGACAGGTTTTATTATGAAATCACCCTCCCTCTTAAAGATGGAGCAAAACCATACAAAGAAATCCCAAAAGATATGACAGAAGCCGACAGGGAAGAATGCCAAAAATTGATCAATGAGCTCCTAGAGAAAAGACTTATAGTAGGCTTGTTCTGCTTTCTTTGTTAACAAACACTCAGAAAAAAAAAGAGGAAAGAGAAGACTGGTATTCAATTACAAACCACTTAACAAATTCCTAGTTGACATCAGATATCCTATACAAATAAGGATTATCTGATGAAAAAAATTGCTGGTGCCAGGTTCTTCTCTAAATTGGATCTCAAATCAAGATTTTGGCAGATAACCATAAAAGAAGAAGATAGATATAAAACAAGATTTGTAGTCCCACAAGGGTTCTATGAATGGATAGTGCCTTTTGGATTGAAAAATGCACCTGCAGAGTTCCAGAAAATGATGGATGGAATCTTCTCAAAATTTCATGAGTTTTGCTTAATATACATTGATGACATTCTCATCTATAGCAAAACCATAAATGACCATCTCAACCACTTGGAACAGATTTACCAAATTATTAAGCAAGTTGGTCTGGTTCTCTCTCTAACAAAAATAGAAATTGCCAAACCACAAATTGATTTTCTGGGAATCACAATTCTTGAAAATGGGAAAACACAATTACAATCCCATGTGCTTGAAGCACTACAAGGATTTCTAAATAGAATCACTGACAAAACTTAGCTACAAAGATTTCTTGGTTGCCTGGTCTATGTGTAAGATTCCTCCTTGGGTTGAATATTGATTAAGCCTCTACTTCAATCCCTTGTAATCATTCTATGTTTCTAAATACAAGAAAATATTATTTTTCATTGTTTTGCCTAGTGAGATAAAAAATTCTAGAGAGTGGTAAATCAATATTGGGATATTTTCGGATAAATAAATTCTACAAATATCAAAAAAAGTTTTCCTAAAACAGAAAATCAAAATAGATTTTCCAAGGTGCAATTGGAATTAATAAAAATTGTTTAGAAGACCTTAGCCTAAGGGTCAAGATTTTTGAAAAAAATTTGATTATTGGTCCAATTAAGATTCCTATGGACCATTAAGATTAATCCAAGTGTTGGGACAAGATAAATCCAAAGAATAAAAGAAAATACCCAAAAATGAGTAAATGCCCACATAAGATGAAGAGTTGACTAAGTACTAGGTTTATTAGTTAAAATTTATGAAGTATTAATAAAAAAATGAGATATTTTGGAGTAATCATTCATTTTTGACACATGGGTATAAGGAAAAGGGGGCCCTTCAAGGAGGCGCCTATTTCACATGTGTGGATGAGTTTTAAACTAAAAAATAATAGGATATTTTTATCTCTCCTCTCTCCTGGATCAAACCAAATCAAAAAGGGAGCCAAACTAGTCCAAATCTTATCCAAATTCAGCCAAACTAAAGCTGGAACATTATAGAACTCAGTTGGACTTAGTTAGTGGCCTCCCTCACCTATAAATGACCCTCATTCCTTTGTATTCTCATCTGTGAACTAAACTATGCCGGTATTATTCTAAGTTAAGCTTATTTTCTATTATCCTCTAAAAACCCTCTACAAATTGAAGAGATTGGAGCTTCTATCTCTCTTCAATCTTCCTTGGAGACTCCAACAACATACCAAACCAATTAATTGGTTGGGGGCCTCTCCTGTGATCAAAGAATCAAGTAATTTAGGAGGTAAAGTGTGGATTATTGTCTTCTTTTTCTTAAATCTCCAAATGTTTCTCTTCTCAAAGCATTAATTTGAATGGCTTTTGAATACTATTGAAGTTCTTTAATGTATTGTAATGAAGAAACACATAAATTTCCATTTATTCTTAATTTAAAATGGTTTTTAAGCATTTCTCTCTCTCCCCCAAAGAATGGTCATTCTTATGACCTATTCTCAATTTGAATGAAGCTTCTGATAAAGCATTTCTCTAATCTAAAAGTAATTTTTATGTTTGTCTAATTGGAGGCCAAAATAATAGCTTTTTAATACTTTTATGCTATTTAATTTAGGGTAAAAATAAGAATCAATCCATAATTGGATAATGATCTAATTAGTGGTTATTCTAATCACATGAATAATACTAAACTTTATTCTTTCAAATTTATTGAGAATTATCAATAACAGCAATGGAGCTATGGCAAAATTCTTGAAAAATAAACACATAAATCATTTTCATTTATATTATGAAAAGAGGACTTCCTACCATATTCTAGGATTAATCATCCTAGATTAATTAAATGATTCTCATTATAATCATGGAAAATTAATTTTTATGTTTATGCATAAATAGTTAATTAGGAAAAAGAGAAATTTCTAGTAATCCATTTTTATGTTAAAAGAGTAATCCCCACGACAATGGAAATCCATGTATTTCAATGAAGTAAGAGAAAAATTGTGATGCTAAAATAATTCATATTTTATTAAAAAATTAAAGAAAGATTTTAGTTAAATTTATCTTTTTACATAGATAAATTTAAATGATGAAAGAGGAATTCCCACCATACTGGAATTCAAATATTTAAATGAGGAAAGTGTAATTCCTAGTGTAAAGAAATTAATGGAGAATTTTATTTAAATTTTAAGAGAAAAATTAGTTAAATTTATCTTTTTGTATAGATAAGTTTAAATAATGAAAGAGGAATTCCCACCACATTGGAATTCAAATATTTAAATGAGGAAAGTGTAATTCCTAGTGTAAAGAAATTAATGGAGATTTTTATTTGATTTTAAGAGAAAATTTAGTTAAATTTATCTTTTTGCATAGATAAGTTAAAATGATGAAAGAGGAATTCCCACCATATTGGAATTCAAATGTTTAAATGAGAAAAGTGAAATTTTTAGCTTAATAGAATTAATGGATATTTTTATGTAATTTTTAAAAAGAATTTTAAATAGATTTAATTTATGGGGTAAAAGAGGAATTCTCATGATAATTGGATTGCACTCATTGAAATGAGAAAAAAAGGATTTCAAGTTTATTAAAAAAAAAGGTATTGATAGTTTAGTTAAAAGAAGAATTTTTATGATATTTGAGAAAAGATGGATTTAAATTAAATTTTTATGTCAAAAGATGAGTTTCCACCATAATTCTACCTAATGAATTAAGGTTGAGAAATTATGTGATAGAAGGAATATCTTTGGCTATTTTAATTGGTAAAATCACTAAATTGATATTTACCTAAAACTAGATGTTTATCTAAAGGGAATCCTTGTAGAACTAAACCGAATGAATTTGGTTAGACCACGAGAAAGACGGACAGTAAACCTACTTGTCCATCTCTCGATCTGAATCAAGTAAAAACTTTGTGACCAATTCCAGTTTCTAACCACAAAGAATAGACTACGGAACTAATCTAGTTTTTCCTTGACCAAACTCGCCAAGAATCTAGTTGGACAAATGGACAAAATGATGGGTAGGTTACCCTCATGAGAGATCAAGGATCCTCATTATGAAACTGGGAATTATGGAAAAAGGGTTTTCGGAACCGATCTCAAATTGGAATTTTACTTGCATTGGAACCTCTGTTTTTTCATTCAAAGGATTGTTTTAGGCCACAATGTTGGAGGAAGAATTTGGCTTATGTTTTTCTAAGAGGAGGTTCGTTGTTGGAACAGCTGGCGGGGAGTCGTCAAGGGACGTTACTCGCGGGCAAAGCCTGCCGAGGTCTTGACCAGCCTCGGTACGGTTAAAATGGTGCGCTTTCGGTACGATGGGCGAGGACCGACGAAGCGGTCCCTAAGTGAAGTGCTAGGACACCTAAGGAGGATCCTAGAGGGTTCTGACCAGGCGATGCATGGGCTCGCGGTTGCTAGGACACCCATGCATACGTCGAGGAAGATTTCGGATGGACAAAAAGGAAAGATAACCAAATTTTGATACTGGATCTCGTTGTGGTTGGCTAGCTGGTCTTCAACGAAGAGTTCAGAGGATACATTTTTGTAATACAATGGACTCAAAATTTTGGAAAATTATGATCACAAATATATTATAATTTCTATAGAAGGATTGTTTTTAAAGCCAGTCAAATCTGTTATAAATGGCAAGTTCATATTGGGTGTGTACGTGTTATGCCTACCTTGATTTTTGCATGAATCGCCGGTTAGGGGGTCTGGGAACTCTTTTCCTCGGTACCTGAGCAAAAACCCAACCAAATCTTTATAAAGAAATCCCACCAATTCACTGGTCAAGTGGTTGGCTAACCCATGGGCAGGCTGGATCGGAGGATTCCTGAGAAACAACTAGATACGATTAGTTACATTATTTAGTTTTAAATCCTGAGAAGACCTTGTTGTGTGGGAGGGGATCATCGGCTGTGCCTCGTAAATGAGGAAAAAAGCGCTAATTTCATGGACCAAGTGCAAGTCTCTTCTTGATCTGATCATGTGACTTCAAGTTTGATCAGATCAGTTTATCTAGTTAAGACTTGACTCGTTAGAGTAATTTCCTCGTTAGAAGATTTTTCCCAATTGGCGGAATCGCTCGTGCTACCTTCCGAGGCAAGGGGAGTCTTTCGGGACCGATCTCGGAGGGGCCGCCCGGGCTAGCCTCTCGTTCCCGGACATCCACGACGAGTGAGGCCCCGAGTGTGTGGACCCCGCCTCGCGCGGGAGGTCGACGCCACTTTCGCCGCTACGGGGCAGGAGCCCCGGAGTGGACGGGGGACCTCACAGTTGCTGCTATCAGAGCTTTATTGAAAGCTAATAAGGATAAACGAATTCTTGTCAGAAATTGATAATAAAAACTCAGAAAAAAGCATTTTCATAATGTATTTTCATTCAGTAAGCTTCTTTAATGATGAATTTTTAATCAAAGAAATTGTTTTTATAGATGGAAGTTCTGTAATTATCTGGTATTCCCGACCTCACCTAGTCACAAGACATGACTGCGTTCGTCTTTGAGCATCTCATCTCTTCCACTGCAACTCAAACAAGCCGAGTCAAACTCGCACGCCATTTTGAGGATTTATATTTTCCTAACCCAGTGGAGAGATGACATCATAAGTGGTTTGCAAGGTAGTATGTCCACGCCTCTTGCGCAACCGGCGTGCAACACTGAGGAAAAACCTCTCATTGGTGATGATTCTGATAAAGTTGAAAGTGGTACATGGTGTCATTCTATATCATTCAACGCCTCGGAATTTCAGACTCTCATGCCAAATCTATAGACTCCTTAGTCGCTTTATTCCTAAGGAGAAGATAATAGCTCCCTTGGCAGTAAGTGAACGTTTATATCACCGTTGTCTTATTTGTCTCTCCCGAGGAGGAGATTTTGATTTTTGGAGCCGAGCTGCTGTATGTACATATTAAAACTTTTATATAAATAAAGAAATGTTTTCTGGAGAAAAATTCCCTGCTGTATAAGTGATTGTTTATGGACGAACTGATAAAGAGAAAAATCTGTTATCGGACATATGTCATAGATCTCCAATAAGATCAATTGTCTTGTTTAAGAAATTGTTTTCCGAACCTCTTAAGTCTTAGGATCGATATCAAAAATAAAAATTTAATAATATATCATTTTTGGCAGAATCATGAGACGAGGAAACCGTGGCCGTTAGCCAGACCCTCTCTCTGAAGATGATGAGCTTGACCCTGACATTCGTAAGGCTCTTCATAGAACTCAGCCAGAGGACCCTTCAAAGGAGAAGGGGAGAACCTGGGCGAGGCTATGGAGAAATGGGTGGAAGCCATGGAAGAATATTTTGACGTCACCGGCTACAATGAGCAAAGAAAAATGGCTCTTGCCAGGCTGAAAATAGTGGAAATAGCCAGGGTGGCATGGAGGAACCATTGACACCAACCGTCTGGACAGAAATACTCAATCCTGGAACGAACTTAAAACCTATTTAAGGAAGAGATTTTGTCCCCTTGGATTTTTGGAAACCAAAATGAACGAATTCTTAGAGCTGAAGCAGGGGAGCAAAACCATCGAGGAATATCACCAGGCCTTTGCTCTTCTACTTAAATATCCTCTAGATATAAAGAGCAACTCATGGCCAGATTCATTCGGGGAATGAACGACCCCTTGGACACACTCGTCAAAAATGCCAAGCTAGTGTCCATGGCTGAAGCTATCAGAATGGCGAAGGACTATTCCAAAGCCTTCATCATAAAAGTCCCGCCAAAGCCAGCTCCCTCATCCTTCAAGAGATTTTAGACTCCGAGAAGTTCTTCCAACTTTCTGCCTCCAAAGAGACACCAAGGTCCTAACCAGAATGTGGAGACGGGAAGCTTTAGAAATGAAGGAAGACCTTTCCCCAAGTACATTCGCAGCAGGAACTCCGGCTCTCTCCAGAATGCAAAGGGAAGAGCTTCGAAGCAAGAACAGATGCTTCGGATGTCAGGGACTTGGGCACCAGCTCAAGGATTGCCCATCTCCTTCTGTGGGCCAAGGAAGCCAGGGTCCCAGAGTTCTGAGACAGACTCCTTCATATCAGTCCAATCAGGGTCCCCTGCGCCAGAATCAGGGTAACCCAAGAAGAGTGCCAGCTCAGCCTACAGCCTCCATGCAAAGCAGTCTCCAAACTCCCTCCCAGAATTGGAATAACCAAAGAGAGAGAGTTCCACCTCAGACTGCAGAGCAGCCAGAGCAGTCACCATAGCAGCTGAGGAAGTGGAGGAAGAGAAAGGACAGATCTATGCATCAGGGGAATAACTCTCAATTCTCAGTCCTCCAGACTCCAGCAGAGTACCAGGGTAAGAAATTCAAGTTTTTGATTGATTCAGGCAGTACTCATTCTTTTATTTTCCCAGGATGTCTGCGTAAATTAGTCCTAAATCAAAAATCAGGGAAACCTATGCAAGTGGAATTAGCCAGTGGGAAGATTCTTTTCACTCACCTTGAGACTGACCTTATTCAGTTCAGCCTATAGGAACCTAATAGAGTGCCAGTTCAGAGTCCTACCCCTGGGAATATATGATGGAATCCTTGGAATGGATTAGCTCCAAAAGAATCAGGCTGACATTCATTGTCACAAAGGAACCATCTCTTTCCTTGACCTTCACGGGAATAAAGATCAAGGAATTGGAATTTCTGGATCCCCAGTGCTGCAATTAGTCAAGGCTTCCAAATTATTAAAAGGGCTCAGAAAGAGGCAAGCTGTGTATGTCATTAAAATGAATCCGATAGACATAAAATGCAAGGCTAAAGAACCAGAGAGGTTAAGTGAGTATGGAGATGTATTTCCTAAAGAGCTAATTGAGATGCCTCCGTCTCCTGAAGTAGATCATGAGATCGAATTAGCCCCGAGAGCTCAGCCAGTAGCCCAGTGTGCATATAAAATGCCAGTCCCTGAAGCCATAGAACTTAAGGAACAGTTAAGACAACTATTAGAGCAGGGATTCATCATACCCAATGTCTGACCTTGAGGTGCGCCCGTTCTCTTTCAAAAGAAGAAAGATGGAACGTTAAGACTCTGTATTGACTACAGAGAGGATTGAATCAATTAACAATTAAGAATAAGTATCCTATTCCTAGGATTGATGAACTTTGGGATCGGTTAAGTGGGACCCAAATGTTCACAAAGATAGATCTCAAATCCGGTTACTACCAGATCAGAATCAAGGAGCAAGACATCCCAAAGACAGCATTCAATACTCGCTAGGGGTGTTATGAGTTCACAGTCATGCCGTTTGGATTGACTAATGCCCCGGCGACATTCAATCGTCTTATGCAAGATATTCTCAGAGAATACTTGGATGATTTTGTTCTTGTCTTCTTTGACGATATCTTAGTATACTCAAAGAATGCTCTAGACCATGAAGATCATGTGCGCAAAGTCTTGGAAATCCTAAGGAAAAACCAACTCTTTGCAAAGAAGAGCAAGTGTTCCTTCTCTGTTGACCAAGTTGAATACTTGGGATTCATAGTGTCAAAGGATGGGATTTCTCCTGACCCCATAAAGATCCAAGCAGTAGTTGAATGGCCAGAACCCAAGTCAATAAAGGAAGTCAGAGGATTCCTAGGGTTAACCGGATGGTATAGGATCTCTATACCTAGGTATGCTCAGCTATCGTCCCCTTTGACTAACCTTCTTAAGAAAAGTACACTTTTTCAGTGGACAACATTGTGTCAGAGTGCCTTTGACAAGCTAAACATAGCCTTAGTAACCAACCCTGTTCTTAAATTGCCAGATTTTACCAAACCCTTTGAGGTAGTTACTAATGCCTGTGGATTTGCCTTAGGCGGTGCTCTAATGCAGGAAGGTCATGCAGTGGCCTATGAATCCAGAAAACTCAGAACACATGAGAGGAATTATATGGTCCATGACTTGGAGTTACTCTCAGCAGTGTATGCTCTGAATTTGTGGAGACATTATCTTTTGGGACAAAGGTTCACCTTGATGACAGATCATCAAAGTTTGAAGTGGATCTTCACCCAAAGGGATCTCAACATGTGTCAAAGGAGATGGATGCAGACCCTGTAGGAATTTGATTTTGAAATAAGCCAGGGAAAGAAAATGTGGTTGCAGATGCACTCAGCAGAAAAACCTCCTTGCTTTTGCAATAAAAGTGGTGTCAAATCCATTGATCAATGAAGAAAAGGAGAAAATCATGCAGGACAAATTCTTTGCCCCTATTGCTACCCTTCTGATGCAGGAAAGCAAGACTCCTCAGGAAATGAGTCGAGTTCTTGGGTACAAATTGGATGAAGGATGAGGCAATTATGATAGCGATTATGATATACCACAGTCCACATTTGGAAACTATTTCTTTCTTGTCAATTTGTGCATATCTTGGCTAAGCCAGAAACAACTAACTGTGGCAACCTCGTCCTGTGAAATTGAATACGGAGCAGCATTCATTGTGGTAGTTGAATGTGTATGGTTGAGAATATTGATGAAGGATCTTTGTGTCCCTTTAGACGCCCCTAGTCATATTCTCACTGACAGTCAGAGAGCAATGGTAGTTGTTTGTTGCCAAGAATTTTGTCTTTCTAGGATGCATTACCACCATGTCAAAGAGAGACTCCATGCATGAGAGACCAATCTGATCTATTGTAGTATACATGATAATGTGGTAGATCTTTTCACACTAAAGCCTTATCACATTGAGGTGCAAGGAGAACCGCCTCTATAGCCCCGTCCCAATGCTTCATTGTGAGAAAAGCTCTCTAAGCTAGCAAAAGCAAATATAAACTCACCCTTGTTGAAACCCAGACATGCATAGCATCTCATCCACAACAAACACCTTGAGGACACCAAAAACACATGATCAACAACAACTCTTGCCATCTACTACTCTTGTTGGCAAATCAAAAACCTCTAGAACTGTTACACTGATGCTTCCGGTGGCATGTTTAACCCTAATGGTTAATTTGAACCCTCAATTGTACCAAAATACAGTGATTATCATTGATTAATTATTGATTAGCAAATTAATCATCTGGATCACCTCTCCGCATTCAGTAGAGCCCAGCCCAAAACACAGGCCCACAGCAACAACTCAAGCCACGACAAAAACCCCTAGTCTCCAATGCTCCAGCTTCATGAAGCGCTTCATGAAGCCGTCTACCATGCAAAACTACCAATCACCTTCCACCAAAATTACTTCATGCAATAGGCCGTGTAAGGTTCACACCTACGAGCTTCTCCAGCTTTTGATATATGTAAGTGCTTTGGTCCCCATAGGAGATGTTCACACTTGCCATTACGTCCATGCATCACACAAGCCCATTAACCCTTATATGCTATGCCTGATTGTCATCCAAGTCGAGCACATTGACCACATCTTGAGGCCTTTTACCCCACCGAAAAAAAAACCTATCAACATGAAAAGTTTGTTGAGATATCAAGCTCATGTAGTGAGGCGGTGGACACTGACGACCCGCTTGGGGGATAGGCCCCACACTTACACCACTGGCATGTTTGGTGAGATCATGGGTGATATGCGGCCAGTGGGATGACATGCTTTGTGACAGCCATTCTAGAGACTGGCATAGTTATAGCACCAGCTCATTTAGTTGGGTTCACACTATAGAGAACCCTTGTATGTATTTGGTTGAGTACCCTTCATATTGTGTGTACTCTTATCTTTGTATATGGTGTGTTGAGTGTTGAGTGAAGCAGAAGAAGATTTTTAGCCTCTCACCTTGTGTGTTCTCTATTAGGGTTTTGTGAGTGTGTGTGTGTGCTTGCAAGAGCTCAATCTCTCTTCCCCCCTACATCTTTTCATGGTATCAGAGCCAGGTTCGTGCTAAGGGCTGCAAGCAAGAGAACCACAGGAAGCGGTACGAGGGTAAGAGCTTCAACTACTCTTCCCTATTTGTGTTGGTGACTACACCCTTGTCGGGAGCTCTACGGGAGGCACTGACAAACGATCTCTGATTGAGGAGCATGTCATCAAGCATCTGTCTAGACATCTCGACCCTAATCAATGGGTCAAACCAAGTTAACAGAGTTAAGCAATCTTGTCCATACAAAGCTTTGAAAGGGCTCATCCCAATACTTCTGTGATAAGAAGCATTGTAGGCGAACTCGACTAGGTGTAGATAGCTTAGCTACTTCTTGGGTTCCCTACCACAGCATGACCAAAGTATATCTTTGATTACTTGGTTCACCCTTTTAGTTTGACCATCGGTCTTAGGGTGGTAGGCTATGCTAAGATCCAAGAAAGTTCCTACTACTTCAAAAAATGCAGTCCAGAATCTTGACGTGAATTTGGGGTCTCGATCACTTACTATTCTTCCCAGGGGTAGGCCATGCAATCTGAAGATTTCCTTGAGAAACACTCTGGCCACATCCACTGCAGTGTAGGTTTCTTTTACTAGAATCAGATGGGAAACTTTGGTTAATCTATCAACTACCACGAAGATGGAGTTGTAACCTGATTGCACTGAAGGTAATCCAGTAATAAAATCCATACTGATACATTCCCACTTCATCTGGGGGATGTCTAAAGGATGTAACTTCCCAGGCATTTTTACTCTCTCGGCCTTGACTTTCTGACAGGTCAGACATTGACGTACATGATTAAGCACATCCTTTTTTAGACCAGGCCAAAAGAAGCTTTTCTTCACAAACATGTAGGTTTTGATGAAACCTAGATGTCCTGCAAATAAGGCTGTCATGGGCTTCATTTAGAATTTGTCCCTTGGTTCCCTCATCATTGGGAATACATAGCCTGTGATAATACATAATTTCATCATCCCAGGCTATACCCTTGAACTTGATTCAACTCCTGTGGAGTTTTGCTTTCTTGCATAAGTAGGGTAACAATAGGGCCAAAGAATATATCCTACATGATCTTCTCTCTTGCTTCAATAATCAAAGGATTTGACACTATAGTAATTGCAAGCAATACATCTGAATGCACAACATCTAGTGCATTTTTGCTCACATATCTGTTATGTGGAAACACATGCTTTGTTTGCTTCCCAAATTGGCATGCTTCACATATTTTCTACATACCTTCCACTTTAAATTTTAACAGCCCTGTCACAATTCCTTTTGTCTGCATAGACTTCAATCTCTGCACATTTACATGTCCAATCCGTTTATGCCAAATGTCTGTGTCTGCAACAATTCCTGAACCATTTGCAAACATCACAGCACTCATTTCAGGCATGTCTACATTCAACGTAAACATTCTGCCCACTCTGTTGCCTTTTGCAACCAACCTGCACTTGTCTTTGAAATCTTCAACATAACACCCATCAGGGTTAAACTGAACCTGCAAACCCTGCTCAATCATCTGGCCAACTGAAACCAGATTCTTTGTTATGTTCGGTACATGAAGTACATCTGCAAGGTACTTCACTTTGCCATCCTGCATAGACAATGGCACATCTCCAACGTGGGCAATTGGATGAGCAGTGTCATCCCCTGTTTCCACAAAACCTGGTCTTTCCGGGTTTTTCATCTCCTTGAACCACTCCCCATGACTCGTCATGTGGTTCGAAGCGCCTGAATCCACATACCATACATTATCTTTTTGTGCTGCATCAACATTTTCAGACATGGCATTCACGACATGCTGCATAACAAACAACCTTTCATTATCCTCATTATTTCTGCTTGAGGATGCATAGTTGTTTGGCTGCACTTTCCCATTTTGCATGTCAACCTGCTTCTTATAACATTCTGACTGCACATGTCCAGGCTTACCACAATAATAGCATTCACGTGCATCATTATATTGCCTTTGCCAATTTCCACGGCCTCTTTGACTCCCCCTGTCTCTGAATTTGCCTCTTCCACCTGTATGTTGTTGTTGTTGTTGTTGATTCTGGGACTGTTGTTGTTGTTGCTGCTGCTGGCCATAATTTTGATTACCTGTTCGGCCACCTCCTTGACCGCGTCCACGGCCTCCTCTACCTCGTCCTCTTCCTGAACTCGTGTAGAAGGCCTGTTGCTCTGAACTGTTTTTGCTTTATGAGGACTGTTGGTCTTCACCCAAGCTCTTCTCTTCGATAATTAGCATAGACACCAAATCTGTAAAGTTGGAAATGTTTTCCCGAGTCTGAATGGACGTCTTGAATGCCTTGTATTATGGCCCGAGACCACGTAGACAGATTTCCACCTTGTCATCATCATCTACTGACACACCAATAGATGCAAGGGATTCCACAATACCCTTTATCTTCAGCGCATAGTCATTCACAGACATGCTCTTTTTCTCCACAGTATGAAGTTCATTCTTCAACTATATCTTGCGTGCCTTGGTATTTGTTTCATAAAGCTTTACCAAGATGTCCCACGCCTCCTTGGGGGACTTGGCATCCTGAATGTGCCTAATCATGGTGTCCTGTATACTAATGGATAGCCAATACATAACCTTCCTGGCTCCTTGGTTCCAGTCTTTAAACTCTTTCACATCTGCACAGCAGTCGGATTTATATCCGGTATCTCCGGTGCCTCTTCATGCTCACCTTCTATGTAGTCCCAATAGCCTTTTCCCATCAGGAAATTCGTCAACCTGAACCTCCAAGCATGGAAGTTATTCTTATCAAGCTTCTCAGCCACAATCTGAGTTATCCCATCATTTGACATCTTGCCAAACACACAATTTTACCAGAAACTGCACTCTGGTTTTTTTGCACAAACTGCTGTATTTTTTACACAGCGGTACTGTAGTACTCTCAAATGTCACAACCAATGACTTCAATGTGCATACATACACCCAATGGCAACTGTAGACCTCTTTGCAGCACCCACAGTGTCTACACAGTCAATCTGTCTTCCTACAGTTCTTAAAACAGAATTCTGCAGAGAATCGATGACTTACCCGCAGTGCTCGAAATCGCCTGCTTTCTGAAAAACGGAGGTCCAGATGCGTCCGAAACGCTTTTTCGGTCCAAAAAATGTTGTCCTATAGGACCTATAGGACAGTATAGTTGCCCTATAGCTTTACTCCCGCGAAGAAAGCTCCTCAATCAGAGATCGTTGCCGGTGCCTCCCGTAGAGCTCCCGACAAGGGTGTCACCAACACAAATAGGAAAGAGTAGTTGAAGCTCTTACCCTCGTACCGCTTCCTGTGGTTCTCTTGCTTGCAGCTCAGCCCTTAGCACGAACCAGGCTCTGATACCATAAAAAGATGCAGGGGGAAGAGAGCTTGAGCTCTTGCAAGCACACACACACACTCACAAAACCCTAATAGAGAACACACAAGGTGAGGCTGAAAATCTTCTTCTTCTCTACTCAACGCTCAACACACCATATACAAGAATAAGAGTACACATAATATGAAAGGTACTCAACCAATACATACACGGGTTCTCTATAGTGTGAACCCGACTAAATGAGCTGGCGCTATAACTATGCCATTCTCTAGAATGGCTGTCACACAGCCTGTCATCCCACTGGCCACATATCACCCAAGATCTCACCAACCATGCCAGTGGTGTAAGTGTGGGGCCTATCCCCTAGGCAGGTCATCAGTGTCCACTGCCTCACTAGATGAGCTCGATATCTCAACAAATGCACCCTTTGGGATCTGAACCAAGTAGTTATTACCTTGACAGTTGTATCTAGGGAAAGGATGGATGGAACGTTGATTCTAATCGCTAATGAATGAAGGAGAAGTTTCAGTGTTTATTATGTCTTTCTTGATGTTTGTGCAATCATTATGCTATCAACGATGAATCAGAGTCTGCGCTCTGATGTGCTCCGAGTGGTGTTGAGTGATGTATTATTTATTAATGCCTTGTACAGAACCTTTTAGAGGGCCATGTACACATTGGCGATCCTGCGGGTTCGAATGCCCTGAGTTCTAGGAGGATATGACTTATTCAGAGGACCGCTAGCCTTGGATGTCTGAAGATAATTCAGGGAATTCAAGAAGATATTATACAAGGTCAAGGGCCAAAGATGCTGATACTGCTTTAACAGGCAGAAATGATGATGAAGAAGGTCATGATTATGATTCAGATTATGAAGTTCCTCCGAGAACAAGTGTAGCATTGGAAACTATTTTGGAAGAAGATGTAGAGGAGGAAACATTGGATCAAGAAGTAGAGGATATTGATGATGAGGAAGAAGTACATGATGAGTTTGTGGATGCTGTTCAAGGAGAAGGGATTCCGAACGACAGGTTCGGTACAATCTGAATCTGATTTGGGTATTCCAATTTTAAATAATGATTCAAATGCTAATGCAGAAGCAGGAAGTGTTGAGGATGCTCAAAATCCACCAGTATTCTCATGCACTTTCAGGACATTTCTTGGGGGAACCTTGTTGAATAGAGTTATTAGGGGAAGTAGTAGGAGAAGGTTGCAGTTTGAGCCATTACCAGTCTTAGCAAGGAGGCCAGTTAGAGGGGCAGCAATGAATCCTCAAAATCCACTAGCATAGAACCCAAAGGTGAGATCAGCAAAGTTCAGGGGAAAACCCAAGGAGGACCCTGACTGCCATGTAGCCCAATTCCAACAAACAAGGTGGGAGGCTAGTGGCTATGACACACCTTATGGGGGAGAGGTGAAGAAGAGGCAATATGCTGCTACCTTAGAAGGCTCAGCAATGGATTGGTTTAGCCAGTATGGTTTGGGACATTTTGGAAACTTTGATGCTTTGAGAGATAGTTTTCTTGCCAGGTTCAGAAGGGAGAAAACAGCCAATCACATCATAAATAAAATTAAAGATCTTCAACAAAAAGAAATGCTAGTAGAGGACTATGCTCAGAAGTTCAGGGTTCTCTCTCGAAGATTGGAAGGAGCAGATAGGCTTTCCAATGAGATGTTAGCTTCTTATTTCCTGAATGGATTAAGGAAGACAATCAGATCACAGCAGTAGCTAATGTAGACATTGCTGCAGGTTTTGATGCTTTGGTGCAAGCAGCAGCAAGAGTAGAAAAGAGGTTGGGTATTACTAAGAAGAAACAAAAGAAAAAGAGGTCTGGTTGAGACCTGGAATCTGACTCTAATGGAGACACGGACTCACAGAGCTCTGATGATAATTCAGAATATAATAGTGACTCAGATTCAGATGATGAATCAACTAGCCAGAAAAGGAAAAAGAAGAAGAAATCTTCAAAGTCCAAAGATAAGGGCAAAAAGAAGAAGAAAGGATTGGATGATGAACAACTGTTAAAGAGGCTTAAAGCATTGAAGTATGCCTCAGTTTTAACAAATGATAGACCAGTGTGTCAGATATGCTCAAAGGAAGGACATTTAGCAACCAATTACTAGTATAACCCAAATTTCAGAGGAAGAGTTCCCCTCGGTGTACAAAGGTCAAAGCAGCAGAGCAGAACAAAACTTCATCTAATCCAGCTTTCCCTGCTCAAGCTAGAGGACCAAATAGACAGTTCAAATCACAGCCTAGACAAACATGGCAATCAAATTTTAGAGGAGAATTGAAGTGCACTTATTGTGACAAAGAGGGTCATAGACAGGGTCCAGCTTGTGAGTTATGGTGCAAGCATAGGACAGAGAGGGGTATCCCAATTGTAAGGTACCCTGTATAGCAGATCAAAATCAGAGAGGAAAGATGCAGCAAAACCAACAAATAACACAGTTAAATGTAGTGACAGTGATAGAGGACTAGTTTCAGAGTAACTCTGATATGGTTGAGAATGTTGCTTGTGATTGTTCTGGATGTGTAGTCCATGCAAATGATAAGGATGGGAAACAACAGGTTCCTGCTTTGGCAGTGACAAGAGCTGCAAAGTTGAATAAAGGTCCAATTCAATGGGAAGATGAGGAGAAAGTTAGAAGCAAGGTTCTGGACAAGAAGAAGCCAGCTTTGGAAGAACTAATGTTAGAACAAATTGAAGGGGTTTGTGAAGAACAAGGACAAGACAAAGGAAGAGGAAATTTCTAAGGTTGACTCACTCTATGAAGCTCTGTTACATTCAGAAATTTAGATTTCTCTTGACCAATTGCTGACATTAGTACCAGGGTTCAGAGATTTGCTGTTTCAAAGAATTCTTCAGAGAAAAGGTGTTGATTCACCTCAAAGTAATTTTTTAATGAGTAATATTGTTCAGGTGAAAGATGTTGATTTCAAAGTTCCTGCCATATCAGTCAAATATCAGGGCCAGCCCATACATGGAGTTCTTTTGGATGGTGGATCAGGAGTTAATATACTTCCTGAGTCAGTTTATATTCAATTTGGGAGCCAAAAGTTGCATCCAGCACCTTTTCAGGTAAAAATGGCTGATCAGAGGAGATTACAACCTTTAGGTTTGCTAAAAAATCAGGAGATCTTCATTGCAGGATTGAAGTTTATGGTCAACTTTGTAGTACTCAGGATGCAATCAGGGAACTTGGCTTACCCAATGCTCCTTGGAAGACCCTGGTTCAGGCAGGCTAAGTTACAGCAAGATTGGGGAGCTAATATAGTGATCTTGAAACAAGGGAACCAGAAATAGACTTTACCCATGACATCTACTATATTTATGCCAAAGGAGCAAAGAGCTTTGTGGGCACAAGGCATACACCTGGCAGATGAAGTAGAAGATGATGAAGAAGAGAAGGCCAATCCAGCAGTTGTCTCAGTGTTTGATATAAATGTGATGACTATTTTGGGAGATTATGAGGATTGTTTTGCTGAAGCTGCAGAAGAGGAAAGAGACCAGCAATTACAGGATATTCAAACAGGGACTGAGATGACTAAGGAATAGTTTAGAGCTTTACAGGAATCAGAGCTGTCACAGTCAGAGGAGATGCAGAATGATTTAACAACAGATTAGGCTATTGCAAAAGCAGAGCAAAGATATGAAAACAGTATGAAGAAATCAGCTAGAGTTATGGAGGATGATCTGAATGAATGGAATTTGGGAACAGAGAATGACCCTAAAGTTGTCAAAGTTAGTGTTCATGTGGAAGGAGAATTTAAAGACAATATTTTGAAATTATTAATGGAATACAAGGATATTTTTGCATGGGAATATTCAGATATGAAGGGGATTGATCCTGCATTTTATTCCCATAGGATTAATTTGAAGCAAGATGCTAAGCCTGTTATCCAACAGAGGTACAGAATGAATCCCAATTATGCAAAGCAGGTTAAAGATGAAATTGACAAGCTGCTCACGGTGGGATTCATTAAGCCTGTACATGAAGCAACATGGCTATCTCCAATTGTAGTAGTCCCCAAGAAAAATGGAAGAATCAGAGTTTGTGTGGATTATAGAAAGCTTAATGCAGCCACAATCACAGATCCTTTTCCATTACCTTTTACAGATACTCTGCTAGATTCAGTTGCAAGGCATCAAATGTATAGTTTTCTGGATGGGTTCTCAGGATATAATCAAATCAGGATGCACCCTGATGATGAACACAAAATAGCCTTCATTACAAAGTGGGGAGGATTTGTGTTCACAGTAATGAGCTTTGGATTAAAAAATGGACCACCAGCTTTCTCAGAGGTGATAAGTAGAGTGTTTGAGCCCTATTTGTCTTCTTTTATGAGGATATTTATGGATGATTTCTGTGTGTTTGGATCCAAAGAGATGCATTTGGAGCACTTGAGGAAAGGTTTTGAGAGATGCAGGAAGTATGGTATGTAATTGAATCCATACAAATGTGCAATTGCAGTTAAAAGAGGAGTTTTGTTGGGCCACATAATTTCAGAGGAAGGTATACAAGTGGATCCAAGAAAAATTTAGAGCATCATAAAGTCCAAGAGCCCAGTGAATCTGAAGGAAACATCTAGGTTTGTGGGTCAGATCAAGTGGCATAGTAGACATTTAAGATATTTGTCAGATGTATGTGCACCCTTGTCACATTTAACCAAGAAAGGAGTAGAATTTAGGTGAGGCCCAAGAAAAGGCATTTCAGACTTTAAAGAAGATGATGGTGGTAGCTCCAATTTTGCAGCCCCTTGATTGGTCTTTACCATTCCATGTATTTGTTGATGCTTCAGATATTGCAATAGGAGCTGTTCTTATGCAGGCAAAAATCAAAAATTGGTTCAGACCTGTCTACTATGCAAGTAGAATGCTTACTTCAGCTGAGAGGAATTACTCAGTTACAGAGAGAGAAGCTTTGGGTATGGTGTTCTCTTTACAGAAATTTTGACATTATCTCTTGGCTAACAAAGTCTTCTTCCATGTTGACCATCAAGCTCTATTATTTCTTGTGAAGAAACAACAGTTGACAGGAAGGTTAGCAAGATGGATGTTGTTGTTGCAAGAATTTGACTTTGTGATAGTACATACTCCAGGAAATCAGCATGCTGTGGCAGATTATGTAAGCAGACTTGAAAGTAAAGAAGATGCTGCAGGAGTTAGTGATTATTTCCTTGACTCTGATCTGTTTGTTGTTCAGAGCTGGAGCTCTGACTCCTTTTATGATCAAATGTTGCTATTTCTCACTGATGGATTGTTACGAGAAGAGATGAGTGTGGATCAGAAAAGGAAGTTTGTGCTAAAAAGCAAACCATTTTTAGTCATTGCTGGAGCATTGTATACAAACGGGATAGATCAGATAATAAGAAGATTTGTTCCTGATTTTGAACAAGCAGTAGTGGTACAAGAGGCACATGCAGGGTTGTCTGGAGGTCATTTCTCAGGGGAAATAACAGGAAAGAAGATTTTACAATCAAGTCTGTGGTGGTGGCCAACAGTTTTGAAGGATGCTCACACATATGCCAAGGAATGTTTGGTTTGTCAGCAAGTGGGCCAACCCAATTCTAAAGATAGGATGTCAGACCACCCTGTGCTACCTTTAGATCCATTTCAGAAATGGGGATTAGATTTTATGGGTCCTATTAAGCCAAAAAGCAAGACAGGTAAGAGTTATGTTCTGGTGGCTACAGATTACTGTACTAAATGGGTGGAAGCAGTGGCTCTCAGAGACAATAAAGCAGCTAGTGTGGCCAAATTCTTGTATAGTAACATCATGACAAGGTTTGGATGTCCCATTGAGCTTGTCAGTGATCAGGGAACACACTTCTTGAATGATGTTATCAGAGAGCTGACTCAAACCCATATGATTTTGCATAAGAAGTCCACTCCCTATCATCCTCAGCAAATGGACAGGCTGAGAGTTCAAACAAAATCCTGCTTAAAATCATCAAGAAGATTGTTTAGGACAACAGTCTGATTGGGATATGAAATTGGACTCAGCTTTATGGTCATTTCGAACAGCTTTTAAAGTAACCACTGGAATGACTCCTTTTAGGCTTGTTTATGGGTTAGAAGCAGTATTACCCATGGAGTTTGTGGTGCCTAGCTTGAGAGTTGCTGCTGCAGAAAGCAGACTCCCACTCAGAGAATCTCTGATCTATAGACAGCACAATCTGAATCAGTTGGAGGAAGACAGAGCAATGAGTGCTTATGTTTCAGAGATTATTCAAAAAAGGAGACAAGCTTGGGTAAATAGGAATGTCAAGTTCAAAGTCTTCAAAGTGGGAGATTGGGTCATGCTTTACAATTCCAAGTTAGGGCCACACCCAGGGAAGTTGAGGCTCAGGTACATTGGGCCCTACAAAATTGAAAAAGACTTAGGGCAAGGAACCTTCATGCTTTCAGATGCCTTTGGAACATTGGTACCAAAGGGGGTAGATGGGTTTAGACTTAAGCCATTTGTGGGCACTCCCCCTGTAGTTCAGAGTACATGTTCAGATCAGGGCGGAGTAAAAGATCAGAGAACAGAGGAAATTCCGAGCTTGTGTGTGGATCAGAGTCCGCTTGGATTTTCAAATTTGAACGGTGGGGAATACATTTCGCGAATCATGTGGGCTCCAGGCATTATTATCATTTGAAGATAGTAGAAGCCGCCAGGAAGCAGCAATTGCGATGGTTTATGGAGCGCGTTCTTTTACTCCAGAAGGTTGATTATATGTCAAAGGAATCTTATACCCCTTTAGCTGCAGCAAAGGCAGGAGTAGATGTGGATTGGGCCACTGTGGTACATCAGAGGATTATGATTGAAGTGGGAGAGAAGAATAAAAGGAGAGCAGTTAGTAAGAGCAAGTTAGGCCCTTTCCTTAAAGCCTTTTTTGATTATGACTCTTTTCAAACAGCTTTACTTGCAAAGCCTGTGGACCTTAGCCTTTCTTCACATACAGTGGCTCTGACTCTGAAGAGGAAACTTAGGGATAGACAGCTGACAGAGGAGGAGCAGAAAACAGTAGGGTGTCTCTTGGAGGCAGGTTATAGTTTGGAAGAGGCTACAACTTCTGTGTTGCAGTCTGGGATAGATGATGATGATGAACCATTTTGAGGGACAAAAGTCTGGGATAGGGCAATCTCCGACTCTTTCTCAAACAAAGTTGGCAAAGAAGATGCAGTTGAGTGAAAAGGAATATGTGGCAGGAGGCAGCAAAAGATTTGATCTTTTGAAGATGCAAGGGATGCCTTCAAAGGTGACTCCGTTGGATGTTAAATCTGGTTCAGAGCAGTCTTGGACTGTCACTTCAGAAAATGTGGGAGATACTCTTGAAGTTCTGAAGAAGTTTTGTCTGCAGCAAGTTGAAAAGATTAGGGAATATCAAAATAGAGCTTATGTGGAAGAGCAGTTGTAGAAGGCTAATGATAAATTTAGACAAATGCTTGTAGAAAAAGCTCAAGAAGTTGAATTGTTGCAGAATCAGATTAAAACTCTGAATGCTGACATGGCTGAGTTGAAAGTTTCTTCAGCTAAGGAGATCTCTGAACAGACTAGTCAGTTGGTTAAGAATAGATTGTCTCTGAAGTTGTTTGAAGAATGGACAACATCTTTGAAGGATAGTGTAGAGTCAGAGATGCAAAGACTTCTTGAAAGACAGGTGGAGCTTGAAATAGAGAATAGGATGCTTCTAAATAGATTGGAACCCTTACAACAGATGAAGGAGCAAATATTAAGTGAGCATGAAGAACTGTCTGTAAGAGGTGTTCTGGTCTCTGAAGCAGATGTGGGGAGAATCAAATGAGAAATGATTCAACCATTAGGAAGTGAATGGGGTCTTCTTGGGCCCTTTAATTTGCCCAAGCCTAATCAAGGTGATTAAGGAATAGCCAAATGGGGGGTTGCCATGTGGACTGAAATGTTGGGTTTTTAAGAGAGGTGTAAGAGTGGTCAAAGGGTGCACTTTTTTTCCAAAAAGGGGGGAGGGGGCAATTTTACAATTTTCGGACCTCCATAACTTCTACATATAAGCTCCGATTTAAGCGGAGATTACAGATCCGTGATCTACGCATCAAGAGCTTTCCATAGATATATTACATGATATGGTTTTGTTTGCTAGATTTTAAATTCCATTTTCCCCCTAAAATTCAAATTCGAATAAAGTAGCCGTTTTGAAGCTTCTAATTAGAAAATGTTTTTTCTTAAGAGAAAAGGTTTGACTCCCTTAAACTGCCAAATAAAAGGGCCCAAGAAGCCTTCCATTGAGGTCCTAATGAAGGATCAGTGATATGGAAAGAGATGAGAGAAAGAATTGGGCAGTTTGTTTTCAAGCCTTATTAGAACCTCAAAGGCATTGTGAACACAATGGAGCAAGAGGTGAATTTGAAGCGCATTGCACAACTGGAAGCTGAGGTGGTACAGCTTGTAGTAGCTGAAAAGTCCAAATTTCAGAGCAAGGTGGATAAAACAGAGGATATGCTGGAATATAAGACGCCGAGTGGTTTTGCTCTGAAAAGCACAATCAGACCAGAGGAGTCTCATATGATGGGGATAGAAAGTCCAAGTTCTAATCCTTTTAAGCTTGTTAAGTTGAAATCATCTGCAGGGAAGCTGAAGAAGATTAGAGCCCTTTTTCAGACACATGAAGAAGGAGTAGGTGCTGCTGAAGGACAAACATCTGGAGCTGTTCAGACAAAGAGCTCTCATGAGCACGTGGCCTTGCTGATGGGTATGGATAAAGCTTTACCAGATGATGAAGACCCTGAGGCGGTGATCAACATTGCAAAGGAGGTTCAAATGGATGTGGAAGCACAGCAAGAGCAAGTCTTAGAGATTCAGACTGACCAACTGGGCTAGGCATAGTGATGCTCGGAATGTTTCCACAGTGTTTTTCAACACTGTAAAAAAAAAATAGACAAACACTAGGTATTTTCTTTTTAGGAAAATTTTATTTTGTTCTAGACACTCTCTTTACATGATCAGAGATCTACCGTAGAAATCAGATTTTGCTGATCAGGGATTGATGGGTTCAAGTCAAATTTTTGGGAAAAATTTAGCCACCAGGCTGTGCCAAGTGTTAAGGCTTTCTTATGTAATTCCTAGACCTTAGTCAAAGGGCTTGGGGGCTAGTTACGTGTGAATGTACCCTTTGGGATCTGAATCGAGTAGTTATTACCCTGACAGTTGTATCTAGGGAAAGGATGGATGGAACGTTGATTTTGATCGCTAATGAATGAAGGAGAAGTTTTGCTATGTCTTTGCTCAGTGTTTATTATGTCTTTCTTGATGTTTGTGCAATCATTATGCTGTCACGATGAATCAGAGTCTGCGCTCTGATGTGCTCTGAGTGGTGTTGAGTGATGTATTATTTATTAATGCCTTGTACAGAACCTTTTAGAGGGCCATGTACATCTATGACATATGTCCGATAACAGATTTTTCTTTCTCAGATCGTCCATAAACAATCACTTATACAATAGGGTTTAGGGTTTAGAGCAGCTCGGCTCCAGAATTCAAAATCTCCTCGGGAGATGCATAAGACGACGGTACTGGGCCATAGCCATGCCCTAATACAAACGTTCACTTACTGACAAGGGAGCTATTATCTTCTCCTTAGGAATAAAACAACTAAGGAGTCTGTAGACTTGGCATGAAAGTTTGAAATTCCAAGGTGTCGAATGATATAGAATAACACCACGTACAATTTTCCGCTTTAATAGAATCGTTGCCAACGAGAGGTTCTGTCACAGCATTGCACGCCGGTCGCAAGAGAGGCATGGACATACTACCCTGCAAACCACTTATGTTGTTGTCTCTTCGCTGAGTCAGGAAAATATAAATCCTCAAAATGGCGTGCGAGTCTTGCTCGGCTTGTTCGAGTTGAAGCGGAAGAGATGAGATGCTCGAAGGGCGAACGCAGTCATATCTTGAGACTGGGTGAGGTCGGGAATACCGGATAAGTATGGAACTTCCATCTATAATTTCCAATTAAATTTATAAGTTTTCAAAAAAAAATTGAAGTTTATTCAACATAATATTAACAGGTGAAAACATTATTTCCCAGATTTACTTTAAAATTTTAAGCAGTTTCTGCTGCTGTTACATAAATTTTACAACAGTGCTTTGATACCAACTGTGAGATCACACTGCCCCCTCTGCGCACCAGATTCTGAGATGGTAGCAACGGAAGTACCTTCCTCTTGCGCGGGGCAGGGTTTCTCACTCGGGGCCTCGTCCTCGAATGTCCGAGCATGAGACTAAGCTGGTGGTCCTTCCAAAAACCGAAACCGAAAAAATTTCCCATGCCCGGAAAGCAGGGACGATTCCACCATTTTATTTTCTTAATGAATTTTTCTAACGAGATCAAGATACTAAACTAATCTTTATCTGAATAAACCAGATAGAAGGGAAACTATTACAGACTTAACTTGAATGAATCAATGCTTTTTTCTTGATTGAATCAGGCACAGCCGTTAATTTATTCTTTAGAGAAGTCTTCAGGATTCTAATTAACTACTCGAGTTCTAAGCATATTCCTATCTATCAATTTTATTATTAAAACTCTATAGATTCCAGCCATCCGGCCCATGGGTTAGCCGCCCAACCACTGGAATAGTAGAACCAGACAAGTACTCACCCACCCATGATTGAATGCCTTTCTTGAGATATTTTCTTGGGATTGAAGTGATCAAAGACCATGTAGGGACATGGCTAGTGCAATGCCAATATGCATTGGATATGTTGGCAAAATATGGGATGACAGGGTGTAAGCCAATGAGTACACCTTTGGAGCAGAATGTGAAGCTGCAGGCTGATTTTGGTGAAGAGTTGGATGATCCATCTATGTATATAAAGATGGTTGGCAGTCTTATTTACATGACTATCACACGACCGGATCTCAGTTATGCTATGGGGCTAGTAAGCCAATTTATGCAAAGCCCCAGAACACCTCATTTGGATGTAGTAAGACGCATTATACGCTATGTAAAGACCACTGCACATTATGTTCTTCTTTATGAGCATGGTAAAGGCTTGGATGTACATGGCTACATAGACGCAGATTGGGCAGGTTAGCTCGTATGACAGGAGGTCTACTAGTGGTTATGCCTTTACATTTGGAAGTGCAGTGGTGAGTTGGAGCAGTAAGAAGTAACCTACTGTTGCTTTATCTAGTATAGAGGCTGAATACAGGGGTGCAGCCATAGCTACATGTGAAGGAGTATGGTTAAAGAGTCTCTTGGCTGATTTGGGGTGAGCCTTTTAATGGCAAGGTTGTCATTCATTGTGACAACATGAGTAGCATACAGTTGGCCAAGAATCTAGTCTTTCATGCACGGAGCAAACATATAAAGGTCCACTATCATTTTGTCAAAGAGAAAGTGTTGGATGGTACGGAAGATTTGCAATATGTGAGACTGAAGAGCAAGTGGCCGACATCTTTACAAAGCCACTTTTAGCAGGGAGAAGTTTGAGTACTTCCGTACTATGTTGGGAGTACATGGGATGAGCTTGACAGGGAGTGTAGAGCTTTGATAGCCCAAGCTCATCTACATCTTCATCTATGGCAGTACATCATGAGCTTGAGAGGGGCTATTGAGATTCAAGCTCGATGTCAGCTTGTGCCAGTTGCACTATGTGCTGGCATGTTAGGTACTAGCATATGTGAGACATAAATGACCACGTCCAGCTGGTCATTCATAGTGTGTGGACAGTAGTAGCTAGGGTTAGTTAAGTGTGGACACAACACAAGTAGTGTGTTGTAGCTTTTGGATTATGTCTTTATGCATTGTGTGAGATGGGACATGGCTTCCCTCTATGGTTAGGGTTTGACTAATACATTAGGGTTTGCTCCTGTGTGTGTGTCTCCTCTCCCTCTACCTCTTTTTCATCACTCAAGACCTCGGCTGACCTTACCATGTGAGACGTCCTTCTTTGACTCTCCGTCAGCTTCTTGCAACATTTCTCACTTAGGTCCCCACCGCGACCTTAAGATAGTCAAAGTGCTTCCCCCAGCATTCTTGACATAAAACAATCTTTTAAAAAAAGGTTTCACATACAAATACAATTTCCAAACAAAATTCCCATCTTTCCTCATCATTCCACATCCTTTCTCATCATTCCATATCATTCTACGCGATTTCTCATTATTCCACATTTTTCTACATCAATTCGCATCACATTATTTCACATTAATTCACATCCATTCACATCATCCCACATCAACTCTCATCCACTCACATCATCCCACATCAATACACATCAATTCACATCATCTCACATTCATTCACATCATCCCACATCGTTCCCACATTCATTCACATGATTCCACATCGTTCCCACATTCATTCACATGATTCCACATCGTTCCCACATTTATTCACATGATTCCACATCGTTTCCACATTCATTCACATCATTCCACATCGTTCCCACATTCATTCACATCTTTTCCACATTCATTCACATGATTCCATATCGTTCCCACATTCATTCACATGATTCCACATCGTTCCCACATTCATTCACATCATTCCACATCGTTTCCACATTCATTCACATCATCCCACATCATTTTCACATTTATTCACATCCACACATCATTTCCACATCATACACACATTAATCCACATCATCCACATCAATGCACATCAACCACACATCATCCGACATCATTTGACCCTCAATCAAATTTCCACAAACAAGATGGTCTCTTTTCGCTATAAAGAGAAAACGAATAAAGGAATATTTGAATACCTGTAATATCTTGTGCCAAACATGTGTCTTGACGCGATATAATTGTACCTCTCCTTTCTTTTTAGTCTTTGTGAAGGCACCCTTTAATGAATGCATTACTCCCATTGGTGTACGAAAAGAGGCAATCACACTTTTCACCTTATTGTGTTCCTTCTTGGTTAATACCCATGGTGCCTTTGGTAGGACCATGTTACCACCCTCATCTACAATTGGCTATGCACTTTGAAGGCATCCAATATTTTGTAAGTCATCCCTTGCACCCTTGGCATCTCTTTTACCAATTAAATGGTCCCAAATATTTGTTGCTACTTTCTTGAAGATATGTATGGGATTTAAGAGATGATTGATGTTCAACTCACACCAATATGGAAGTTGAAAGAAGATTGAGTGTCTTGACATCCCATCAGGTGGTGGATTCAGGGTTCTTCTTCATGCCTCAAACCAATATCCACATCTCATCACAAGTGGTGAGACATCATGTGGCACATACTTGAGATGTGGAGGAGGTAGAAATCAATGATGTTTGTTATACACCACCTTCTTTAGTGTAGAGGGTCTTTCTAAAACAAGTGATGGTCCACAAATCACACATGCATGATATTCAAAAGTTGCCAAACCTATTATAAAATTGAGATGATTGAGAGATAGAGTAAGACAAGTTTAAAGTTATATTTAGTTCAAACCATATCCTGGCACCCCTCACAGCCTTATCCTTAATTTTGAATCACATGAATTGCATGTGTTAATTCGTGCCGTGAACTTCTTTGCTAATTCACGCAATTTGAAATTGATGATAATCCTTTAGTGAAGGTCAATTAAGCTTTCATACACTCCAATAAACTAATCCAAGGTGATAAATTTTAAAAAATAAGCCAGCTTAATTACATGAATTGGAAGTTCATGTCGTGAATTGCAATTCATACATGAACTTCTCTACTAAGTCACACGATTTGGGATGTAGTATTCATACATGAACTTCTCTACTAAGTCACACGATTTGGGATGTAGTATTTTCCCTTGATTGGAGTACATATGATAAGGTAAAACTAATTATACCATTTTGACTGAGGAAAGAAATCACGTGAACTATATCTATCAATTTATGCCGTGAACTGGATGGAGTTCACGTGTGAACTCATTTGTTGATTCACGTTGTAAGGTGAATCCATGACCCCTCGCAAGCATGGCGTGTAGATAAGTGAAATGCATGTATAATAGTATGTGATCAATCCAAGTGATGAAAAAACACGTGGTGGCTAAATGGATAAGAGTGCATGCCCAAAATGAAAATAGAAAGGATATGGGTGATCCCAGGGAGACGGGTGGCAACAATCTAGAAGGAGTGAAGGTGCCGATGGGATCATAAAGGTACACAATTGGAAAGTTTTAGGGATATAGATGAGGGGGTGGGCTTGAGATACCACCAGTGAAGCTACTGCAGTAGTAAAGTGTGTCTTTTGCAGTTTCTTTTATCTTCGTGAGGGTTGCAAGCTAGAATACCTATAGTTTTTCCAAGTTTATAGAGGGGAAGACAGTGCAGTTGAGCGAAGGGAGATGATTGGATTAGAGCAGAGGTGAACTGGAGATCAAAGCCAACTAGGAGGTGTGTGCCCTGGGACTTCTGAGTAGTGCCTTTGTCAGAGATTTGATTCATTTCGATTCATCTTCTATTGTAGCTATTGAAACTTCT
Organism: Cibotium barometz; assembly: GCF_041138505.1. Lineage (NCBI taxonomy): Eukaryota > Viridiplantae > Streptophyta > Polypodiopsida > Cyatheales > Cibotiaceae > Cibotium > Cibotium barometz. The sequence continues at coordinate 57,440,518 of NC_141067.1, forward strand.
GATTTGAAGAGTTCTCATCAAGGACTTCTTGAGGGGAACGCTTGAGTTTTGTGTTTTATTCTGAAATGTTTGCTTCCAGGTCGTCTCAAGGTTGTTGAGATTGATATTTTTTTGCCTGCTGATGAAATCACCCAGGTCTCAGGGTTGTTGAGACGACTGATATTTTTTTGCTTGTCTGATGAAATCAGAGTGTTTGGTTTGAGATAGCTATGAATGATTGCAAAGTCTTGTGTTTTAAGGTTTCTACTATAATGAATGAGTTGATTTGATAGAGTTTGAGGAGGTGAATCCTTGAGGGTGTCAATCTGATGACTGGGGACATATTCTTAAACTAGTTCTGACTCAGTCAGAATTTGTTGAGAAGGTACAATGTTAGCTAGGTGTCAGTTGAGCATTAGATCTACCAGCTAAAGGTGTATTGGCTTTGCTTTAGATTTTCTAAGTTAAAGGGAGGTGGTTTTGTATCAGGTCTAACTGTTTAGGGACTGTAAGCTATCAGCTGTCAGAAGGGATTGAGGTAGTCTGGATGATTTCTGTTTAGCAGCTATGAGTCGGAGGCTGTCAGCAGAAGCTGAGTGTCTATTACGATGGATACTAGTGTGGTTTGAGTATTCAAGATGTCTTGAGGTCTCAACGATCGCAAAGGAGAGGAATCCTACATCAGCTGAGTAGGTTTTGCCATCCTTGAGAGGAGAGCGAGATTGGAGTCAACTATGAGCTTGCAACTGTCACAGTAGGGAACCCACAATGTGATATCCTATTGAACTAAGTGTAGCTTGAGGGCCTGCGGATGTCAGACGACACTTGAGAAAAGATTCTATTTTAGTGAAGGCTTCTGGGTCAGAAGATTCTGCGTCAGATTTCTGAGACAGTCAGAGAGGGGTCAGAAGAGGGTCAGTGGCATGTCCAGGGGGGTAATGGGGTTGTGTCAATAAGGTCAATTGACATTAGAGAACAAGTGAGGATCCAGGAAGATAATATTCTAACTAGGGACAAGTGTCATGTTGGAATTTGGACAGAAGTGAGTCAGCTGGAGTGTATCCAAGTCAGAAGGTTAACATGGAGTTAGCAGGGAAGAGTTGACATGCTCAATGCATCTCTGAACCAAAGTTTTAAGGTGGGTTGACAATGGAGGTCATGTTGTGGGTCAGGAAAATAGTTTTTTATATGAAGACTAGTGGAGACCAACCCTTTCTATGTCAGCTAGAAGTGCATTTGGTCAACTGGGTCGTCTTAGGTGGATGATCAGAGCTTTTGGAGGTGAGTGCAAACCAAGGAGGACAGCAAGAGGAGGCAACTGGAGCAAAAAGGGAGGTTGGATGGGTGTAAGAGTGTCCAAGTGAGTCAGTTGGAGGTAAGAGGATAGGTGCAGGTCTGATAGGAGCCCTTGGAGTTGGGATTTTAGCATCCCCCAGTTCTAATCCCTTTTTGTTTCTTCCTTGTGTGCCTGCTGGTGGTGTATAGAGGCCATCACCCAGAGACCACACAACGTGATAGGATTTTGTGAATTCTACTTCTAAATTGATATAATTGGTGTTTATGTACCTTACTGAGCCTAGGGGAAGCCATTTCATACTAAGATTAGCAAAATTGAATCACGTGAACTTCTTCGCTAATTCACGTCGTGAATTGCCAATCACGTGTGCGTGAACTATTTGAAATAATATGTGGTTTTAACAGTGATTGAACAAAAGCATACAAACAGACCTAGTGCTGTTTAAGCCTACTAATTGCATCATTTTATGCATTTGAGATTAAGGAGAGTTTTCGAGGATGACTTATGTCTAGAAGATAGTGCATCCAATCACCTAGAATCTTCTTAACAGAGGAGTATTAGTTTTGGTTATTTAGCAAGCACTCAACCGAGTATGTTTGCTTGGAGAAACCTAGCGGTAATAGACACAAGTAGTGAAGAATCATGGAACAGGTAGAGGAGACAAGGACCTCTTCTCAAACCAGTTTGGTGGTCTATTTGATATGGCAAAGGGATTCTTTAAACTCCAACAAGGAGTTGAGGTTGATCCTCATTCTACGAACAAGGGTCCATCAAAAAAGCAGTGGATTGAAACCCATCATTGGCAAAACAATTGTGCAAACCTTGCCACAAATTCAAGCCTTTGTTTGGAAGGAAATAAACCCGTTAGGATCTAGGAGTCTTACTCCTAGATTCAGACGAGACGTAAAAGGCACATTAAAAATGGGACGAAGTCTTTTTCCACACAAAGTGGAGGAAATGGACCTTGACGAAAAAAAAAATGAATGAGATCTAGCATCACTTAAGGATGCTGAAACATCAAAAAACAAGAGCTAGACACATGCAAAACAATGTCTAAAAAAAGGAAATTTGATGAGCTGCAGCTAGTGAAACCATAAAGAAAGGGGAGGGAAAACATCTAAGGGTACATCGCATCATGTTGCCAAGGCAATAATAGAGGAAATTCCACCCTCCCCTCGAAAGATCCCAAGAAGAGATGGGAGCTAGCAACACGAGAAGAGCCTATAATTGACCCTCCGACAATGGTTGATGTACCCGAGGAACGCCTATACACCAAGGAGAATATAAATTCTATGATTGTTGCTGATCCAGAATTCCATGAAAACATTTAATAATCCAAAGGTGGAAGGAAGAACCTTCCTTAGGAGCTACATGAGAGAGATTTGGTCGAAACCCTCTTAAGATCAGAACTACATAGAAGAGTAAGTCCAGTAAGCACTTGAGCCATTTATGAAGTGGGGGCTTGACTTCATGGGGCCATTAAAAAAGGTGACTTTGAGAAAGAACAAGTACATATTGCTATTGATTATGTTACCAAGTGGGAAGAAGCAAAAGCATTGCCAGATAACACAACTTAGAGTACAACTTGGTTTATTTTTAACCAGATTATCATCAGATTTGTGTGTCCTTTGGAAATAGTCAATGTCCAAGGTGTGTATTTCATTAATACCACAATTGAAGTGCTCAACAAAGAATTTATAACCAAACACCGAAGGTCTACTACTTATTATCCCAGGTGTATTTTTTTTTCTTGATTCGAACCTTCGTGCTTTGACGAGAGACTTGGGGTTGAGCGAGCTAGCCAAGATGGTCTTGCTGCACATTGGCAACAAGTTTCGGGGTGATTGGCTACTCCCAGGTGTATTTAACCAGATTATCATCAGATTTGTGTCCATTGGAAATAGTCAATGTCCAAGGTGTGTATTTCATTAATGCCACAATTGAAGTGCTCAACAAAGAATTTATAACCAAACACCGAAGGTCTACTACTTATTATCCCAGGTGTACTGGTCAAGCAAAGAGTACAAACAAAACTTTGAAGAGTATTCTATCTAAGATAATCCAAGATGAGCCATATAAGTGGGATGTGAGGATCTAGATAGCTCTATGGGCTTATGAGATAGCATAAAATTTCACCCCTTTGAGACTCACCTATGGCGAAGAAATTGTGGTTTCATTAGAGTTTGTTATTCCCAGTTTGAGGTAACCAGCAATTGAGAGCAAGGCTGGATAGCTTACTTCATCTAGATGAGACCAAACGAAGGGTTATTAGACACAACATGTAGTTCAGAACAAAAGAAAAACTTGGCATGATAAACATATCAAACCTAAAGAATTTGCTAAGTGTAATTTAGTGCTCTTATACCTCCCAAGAAGCCTAATTTGAAAAATTCATGGACTGGGCCATCCCTAGTGGACCAGGTCTATAGTAGCAATGGCAGTGTTAAGCTGAAATACTTGGCTGGGTTGAGTTTGCCAAGCGTATACAATGGGTCTAAACTAAAGAAGAATGATATTGGGTTATTGGATGAGCGGCAAGGTGAAGGAAGTGCCAGAAGAAATAATTGAGCCAGCAAGGATGCCAAAGAGTTACATGCTAGAGATGGACCAGGATGAGTTGACTGGAGGTAGCCAGTTATATCTAGTGAATTATGTACCTATTCAGACCAGCTGGCTAGCAGTTAATGCACTTCATAAAGTCGAGCCATTGTCCAATGCATGATGGACACGTGGAAAGCTTCTATAATTAGAACTGATCATTTGCAAATCCATACTTTCTCATCATTACCCTATGGATTTGACAGGTTTTTATTATAGAGACGTCTACAAGCAGATATTGCAATAGAAGTAGCTTATAGTTATGACACACAAAAGAAGCAGAACATTGTAAAAGGAAAAACCCAATATCTTAATAAGCAGGTAATGCATGCGGTACTTGGGCTCTGCATAGACAAAGAAGGAGACACATGGTCTGATGCCCAGATGATCTCTTATCTGGAGGAGACTTCCACCAAAGAAAAGCGCGAGCAAGGGATTGCCTTGGCAAAGCAAATCATAGGAATTACGTACGCTTTATTGCTAGCAGAATAGTCCTCAAGTAGGTAGACACCCATCTCAGCAAGGGCATGCTCAAAAATGCCATGAGATCTGGCCTGTGTGGTAAATTTGATTTTGATGGATGCTTGGCTGCAAATGTAGAAAGCACAAATGGATAGGATTATCTAAGGAAAGCAAAAGTTGTACATATGCGGCCATATCTGGCAAGCTCTTCTTTGAATACCAGGGAAAGGTGCCTGTGCCACCCAGCATAGGTAGAGAAAAGAAAAGGACTTGAAATGGCCAAGAACCACAAAGAACCCAATGTCTTGGTGCGCTTGCGATTAAAAACCAAGATTACATATCCAAAGTAGCTAGAGATTGAGGATTGGAAACAGAAGAACAAGCATGCCATGCAAGCCACTCAGAGCATGAGAAAGGAGCTGGATGTTTCTAAAGCTGAGGTGACATAGCTTGAAGCCATAGTGAGCTCATTGGAAGAAAGGTTGAAAGCAGCAGAAGCGAGAGTTGCTGGACTAGAAGAAGCTGTCTAAAGCCAGGAAACCATAGAACACCGCTAGAAAAGATTCCACATGGAGATGCCCAGCAGATTACCAGCAAACTTATTGAGAGACTGCATTGAGGAAGCTTGCCCTCGTGGAAGAGCACTATAAAGATGTATTCTCCACGATGGTTGAAGAGCTTTACCAGGTGGCTCACACCTTGGCCATCGAGCAAATGCCAGCAAGGGCCATCCCAATTGCAAAGCCATCTAAGGATGAACTTCAAAAGGTTTTCTTTGGTGAGAGCTCTTCAACCAATGAAGATTTTATAGATATTGACAAAGAGGCCAAGGGCAAGTAGGATGAGGATGAGGAGTATGAACATGAAGATAAGGATGGAAAATATGATATGGATCATTATAATGATGAAGATGATGCCAATGATGATGATGGGAAGTCCCCACTATTAGAAATATGATCTAACATCCATTCTTAGTGTGTGTCCTTCGTGATATCTTAGAGTGATTTGTTCTAAGGCTAGAAGGCCCAATTACTAGAGTAATTGGATGTAGGTCTAGTAGTTATCTCTCTTTGATTGGGATATCATCTTTTAGGTGAGTCAGGTGAGAAACTATAGGGAGGTGGAGAGAATCAAGGGCTTTAGGCACCTCCCTCTCATGAGCCTATAAATTCAAGGGTTACTACTCACACATTAGAGAGCTAGTGATAGCTAAGTGGAGAGTATAGTGCCCATACTTTGTGTACTTGCTTAGTGATCAATATACTAAGTAGTCATTTGTAGAAATACTCTCTCTTTGCTCTCTTCATTGGTATTTGTCTATGTGATGCATTTGTGGTGACCTTGAGTTTACTCCATTGCTCATTGGTTACACTTCTTTAACACCTAATTGGTGGCATGTGTTGCTTTAATGGTGTGAGATTGTTTATGTGATGATCTTGTGCATTGCTTGATTCATTCAATAACTAAGTCCACACCATGTCTTTTAACATGGTATCAGAGCTCCTTTCCATGGGAGTGTAATCTTTCATGAGTTGATAGATACATCTTGGTGATTGTGGGTAGCATTCTTTATTAACATTGAGTGGTATTCTTTGTGAGTGACTCATTGTTGCATTTGTTGCATTTGAGCATCAATTGAGTAGCATTTTTGGAGCATTAAGAAAGCCAACATCCAAATCTCTTTGTGAGCTTCTATGTGAACCTTGATTTGTGCAACACTCTTTGTACCTTCTTCTCATTGCATTGGTGTGGGTGGCACACACTAGTTTAAGGAAGGGAAGTTTCATAACTTGTGAGGTTACACTATGTGAAGAAATTATGTGTGAGCTGCGTTCTAGCTCTTTGTGAGCTCAATTCCAAGAAGCAACAATCTCGTGAGCTATAACAAGCTTGAAATAGATCTTCAAGGCGGCTAAGAGAGCTTAAATACTCAGTGATCGAGTTCTCTATTGTGTGAAAGGAGGAGGTCAAGAAGTTCCTTGCATTTAGGTCAAAAAGGAGATACTTCAAAGCAAGAAGAATAGAAGAGATAAGGTAATCTACTCCACGAAGATATTTATAAGAAAATGCGCTCTACTCTACCAATTTGTGACGAGTTCTCTATGTGAGAAGAGCTTATTATCACTGTCCAAGAAAGCTTAATATCGAGCTAGCCAATAGCTCAACTCTCTATGAGTGCTATACATTTAGTTTGAAGAGACTAGCTTCCTTGTGTTACAATGGTTGCACAATTTTTGCTCCGGAACTAATCGCATGAGGCAACTCCCACCCTACTATGTGTAGCTCACCATAAAGATCAGAGTGTGAGATTTGTGTTGAGCTGTGTTGAGCTCACACCACAACATCCTAGTGCTTCTATAGCAGTAATCGGATGCGCTATCTGTAGCTCAAAGCTCTAGCGCAGTAGAAGGAGTCTTCACAAACAAGTAGGGCGTCACTGCTTGGGTTGAATCACAAGGCCTGAGTGAGCCTTGATTCTCAGCCTGTAAGAGCTCTCTCTACACTAACAAGAAGGCGACTCAGCATAGTTCCCTGGCAGTAGCAACACGTCGCCATACTTGCTTCCAAACGGTGTGCATGATTCCAAGCGCAGAAGGAGCCATTGATAGTAGGCACACAATTCAAGGGCATTTCTTTTTCCATTTTTTCCTCTCCTTTAATAGTGGGATAATTTCTTGGTTAAAACTTTTGGAAGAAAAACTCAATTCTTTGTAAAAGCTCTTTCACAAGGGCTCCTCAAATGACCTTTATGTGTATGTTTCCTTTCTTTGTGAGCACTAGAATTAAAACAACAAAAATATGTGTGGTGTGAGTCATCTATTTCCATAGTGTGCATCCATCTTGAGGTGAAAAGCCCTTTTTGTAATGTCCTCCAGTTATCAAGGACACTCGTGTGTGAAAGCCCAGTGTGAGATGTTAGTCACAATGCCAAGGTTTTTACACACTAAAACTAAAGCACAAATTGCACTAGCTAAAGAATCCAAGACCAGCTTCAAGATCAAGGCAAAAGCAAATTATCTAGGGTGGTCTAAGTTTACATGCACACATCTTCATCTGTTTGGTGAAGGGATCCTTGAGTAAAAGCATTTCTATAGCCAAGCTCCATTGTAAAGTCCTAGAGCTATAAAGGACTTCCTTGTTTGTGTAACATTGTGTGTGTGAGTGCCAAGTTAAGTACCATGGCAACCATGGTGGGGAAAATGTTTGACAAAACCAATAAATTTGATGGCTCCAAGTACCACACTTGGCGCATCAAAATGCAAATGTGTCAGATGATTGAGAAAGACATGTGGGGAATCGTAAATGGAAATGTAGCTACTAGATTCTTCTTAAGAAAGAAGCTTTATAGGATGTAAAAGGATGATAAAACCAGTATTGCTGCTCATGTAAATGACATCCGTTGTATGATTGACCAACTTAGTGGTGCAGGTGTGACTATTGATGAGGAGGAGACCATCTATGTGTTGCTTTCCAGCATGCCTCCTTGCTATGAGTAGTGTGTCTCCGACATAGCCAATCAAAACAATCATACATTAACCTCAGTGACTTCTACCCTCAGAGGAAACTCACATGGAGGCTTCCAAAGCGTCAACTCCTTCAATTTCAGTGGAGCATGCGTACTCAGCTATACAGTCAAAGAAAATAAGATGAAGGCTCCTCGAATGCACTACTATTGCGAAAAGAAGAGCCACATCATCAAGGATTTCTACAAGAGGAAGAAGGATGAAGAAGAGAAAGAGAAGGGCAAAGCCAAGCAACCAGAGAAGGAGGAGGCAAACTTCTTTAACTCATTGTTCTAGCAGTTTGTATAACATCTTATAGCCCATGGGGAAAATTTGTTATCTTAGTGATATCTTAGTGATACAGTTGGTCCAAACACACCCTGTGGTATGGATGCTTAATGAAGGGAGGGTGTTAAAAATATGTGATCTAGCATCCATTCTTAGTGAGTTTCCTTAGTGATACCTTAGAGTGGAAAGTTCGAAGGTTGGAAGGCTCAATTACTAGAGTAAATGGGTGTAGGTCTAGTAGTTATCTCCCTTTGATTGGGACATCACCTTTTAGGAGAGTCAGGTGAGAAATCATAGGGAGTTGAGAGAATCAAGGGCTTTAGGCGCCTCCCTCTCATGAGCCTGTAAATTCGAGGGTTACTACTCACACATTAGAGAGCTAGTGATAGCTAAGCGGAGAGTAGTGTGCCCATAATTTGTGTACTTGCTTAGTAATCAATATACTAAGTAGTCCTTTGTGGAAATACTCTCTCTTTGCTCTCTTCATTGGTATTTGTCTATGTGATGCATTTGTGGTGACCTTGAGTTTACTCCATTGCTCATTGATTACACTTCATTAACATCTAAGTGGTGGCATGTGTTGCTTTAATGATATGAGATTGTTTATGTGATAATCTTGTGCATTGCTTGATTCATTCAATAACTAAGCTCACACCATGTATTTAACACCCACCAATCTATAGTCAGCCAAGGCGGGAAGGCGTTCATGAAACACCAAACAGGCCACTACCAAAAGAAGGAGGGCAAAGGCAAGGAGGAAGATACTAGTAAGAAGAAAGGTGATGGGAAGTAACAAGCTAAAGAGGGGCCAGAAGTGACTCTTCAACTAAAACAAGAGACTATAATGTCATTGAAGAGGTCATTCCCAGCGTTAAACTTGGCTAGATATAAGTGACAAGGCACTCCAAGGAAGGTGAGCTTTATAAAGATAGAGGAGACTGGGAAGAAGCCAATAGACAAAAGCAAAGGGAATGTCAAATCCCGAGATCTCTCCGAGAAGGAAACCTGCAATACAAGACATGAAATGCAAGACAAAGTAGCAAACCCTATCCCTAGAAGGCAAAGCAGAAGAAACATATCTCGGTGCAGGTATACTCGCCACCCAACCATGACAACCGTGAGCGAGGCTCACAATCTTGGCCGTCCCCACCGAGCCACGAGCTAGAGTGTCATGCCCTTATGAGTGCCCTGTCATCGTCCTCATCTGGTGTCCCCTACCACCCGGGGTTGTCCCCCCCAAGGACGACAGCCTCTTGTGCTATGGTGCTCCCGCTCCATGCGCTTTGCACCCCTATGCTCCATCTGTCAATGTGTGCCCAACTGGTACTCCTCCACCCAATAAATAGGGAAGGAATGCCCAAAAAGCACACGCTATCAATAGCAGACCAAAAAGCACATGTCCACCCACAACATATCACACTCTAGATCACCAATCTGCCTAGCCCTAGCATGCACATGACATACTCCCCTTCCTCAAAAAGAGCTCACTCTTGAGCTCAAGAAGAAGAATTCAAGGAGAAGTTGTCACACTCGCAACACTAGAGAAACACCCTCTACTGGTCGAAACCAATAGTCTCAAGGAAAATCTGACTAAGAGATCGACCTGCTCAAGTAACATGACATGAGCATCAATTCCTTGTCACAAAAGCCTAATCCGGAGCAAATGGATAATCTGGGTAACTCAAATCTGACAATACTCGCAACACTAGAGAAACACCCTCTATTGGTCGAAACCAATAGTCTCAAGGAAAATCTGACTAAGAGATCGACCTGCTCAAGTAACATGACATGAGCATCAATTCCTTGTCACAAAAGCCTAATCCGGAGCAAATGGATAATCTGGGTAACTCAAAGCTGACAATACTACCAGTCCCAAAGGTAAGCAACCACTATCCTAAAGTGTTATCCCGAAACCAAAAGTATCTTCCATTTGACTACCATGCTTTCATCTTGATGTCCTCTATAAATTTGGTCTGGAAAAAACCACAAAACTGGGAAAACCCAAAACCTACTACTAAAGCCTGAACTAAGTGGAACACAACAATAGTCTCTTCCCAAACAAGAGAAGAACCGATCTTCTAAAAAAGATCATCAATCTATACTTCATCACCTCGGAAGTCTAACTTCCCAAACAGACCTTAGAAGGTCTATGAGAACCTTGAACATGAAAGGAACAACTGTTCCAACAGACCTGGTTATGACACAAGCTAGCATCTATCATAACTGTCTGTATCAAAAGTAAAGTATCTATCCCTCAAAAATGTTGAGATAGCCTTGTGTTTGTAGGCGCAGAGTTTGACTGAAGTCTGGACAATCTTGCGTAGCCCCATAACATGCGATGGATCATGGCGTCCCATACCACCATGATACACCCCATACCCATGCTACTATTACTACAATACACCTATTTGTGGATCTGTCGTGATCTATCAAAAATAATAAATGCCAATGGTTGACCAGGTGCCACAAATCGAAACAAGTTCTCGAAAAGAAGAATTCCAAATGAGACTAGTGATCATAACTCGGTCTAGGGATTAGACAACATCTGTGTACACAAAGAAGAACAACCTTGACGAGCATCCCAGCCAAAGCATCTGCCTAAACCCAAAAAATCTTGGAAACCAAAACTTACTTCCAAAAACTTATGTGCATAGCGCAAGTTCTTGAATAACCATGATTCAATAGTCTTGGTATAACAATAGGCGGGTACACTTTGTCACGTGCATCCCGCACTTGGATGCCACGTAGACATATCTGTACCAAAAGGTGTAGGACTTGGGATGGTAAACTGGTCCCATGTAAGCCCACCAGTCCAAGACAAGTCAGCAAGGGTACGTATGCATTGTCCTGCACATGAGTCCAAGGTCAGGTGTGCATTGTCCTGCACATGAAATAGTGCCAGTCCATGCTGTGAGTCTCCCTCTGGAATGATGTCAGTGATTCTGTGTATCTGGTATGGTACTAGATGCCAGATCAGTGTGTAGACAATTAGGTTTTGCATATAGCAAAAGGGCCAGCCCATAGGGCTACCCGAAGTACTTGTGTGGACATGGGGATAGTGTAAAACCACCCCCATAAGGGCCAAGAAGGCCTTGGCTATACCCACCAGCCATGGGTAGGCCATGGGAGGGCTGTAGGACAACCCTAGGGGCATGCTAGGGGTAGACAGGTTATCCAGCCCTGAAGAGGTTATGGGGCAAGTATGGGGAGAGAGAGAAAATTGCAGATCCACACTTCCACAGATGGAATTAGTCTAATTCCTCTCAATCCCAAGGGTTTTCAAGGGTGCTCTACATGCCTATGATCTCAGATTTCAAAAATTCATCTAGGAGAAGTGGCATCAAGATCTAGATCAAATCTGCAGCCAGCAGTGACTTTGGTAAAACAGAGATTAAGCATTTAATATTTTGTCAAATCTTATATTTTTGGGCTTGATCTTCTACTAGACTAACTGTTATTGATGCCCTTAAAATTATTTGAGCTCATTTTAACTCTAAGGCACCAAATCTGGCCTCCTCGTACACTCTATTTTGTGCACACAAAACAAGAGATTAATCTCACTAATTAGTGATTAATTAGCACTAATCACTATATTTTGGTATAATTTATGGTTCAAACTTACCATTGGGTATTTGATACAGATCTTTATCACTTTAGATTGCAATTTGAAGTTGGTTTGATGTTCCAACCATCCAGTACAAAACCAACTATTCTTGGCTTTATGCAAGTTTTGGTGTATTCATGCTTGTAAACTTGTTGTAATCATTATTAAACACCAAATTGGAGTTGTAAAAGGGTAGACACTGCCCTTGACTCTTGAATTAGATTAAGAGGTAAGACCCCTTCACATCATCATGAGCATTGCACAAGAAGTAGCTAAGTTCAATGGGGAGCAATTCCATACATGGCAAACAAAAACCATGTATTTGCTCATGAGGAAGAATCTATGGGGGCTAGTTGAGGGAAGATATGAATGTTCAGTGGTGGATAATGGGGAGAATGATTGGAAGAGAAGAAATGAGAAAGCATTAGGACTCATTGCACTTAGCTTAAATGATGAAATCATTCACCACATTGTAGGGATACAACAAGCTAAAGATGCATGGGATGAACTTAACAAATTATTTGGCTTTCAAGAAAAGAATTCAAAGATAAATCTACTAATGAAATTCTACAAACTTGACATGAAGCAAAGTGAACCTCAAACCACACACAAGAACAAATATAAATGCATCAAACAACAAACTTGCAGCCATTGGGAAGAAAGTAGAAGATGACGAGCCACTAGCAGTGCTTCTAAAGAGTGTGGACAAGGGAGAGTATGAGAACATTGTGGCAACCTTAAAGAATGTACCAGATTTGAAGTTACATGAGATAGAAGGAGCTCTACTAGAGCAAGAGAACAAGGTCAAAGAGAAGAAAGGATTGGGCCCAACAACAACTGGAGAGGAGAAAGCACTCTACACCCAAGGAGGCCTCGCACGAGGACGAGGATGAATAAGAGGCAGGGGAGGAGCGAGGATCTTCACTTGCCACAACTGCGGGAAGCCCGGACACATGGCTAGAGACTGCTTCTACAGCAAACCAAATGAAGAAGGATCGGCATCAGCAAACTTCATGGAGACTCCTAAGGTAGAGGAGTCAGAATATCTTTCTGAGAGAGGAAAGAGAGACCCCACAACCCAATAATGTAAACTTCCACAATAGAGTAAAATCACCTCTGAGCCACCGATGATGTAGCCATGTGGTAGATGTATGTGTGAGCACTTTAGTCAAAGTTACGGGCACTTGTAGTAGCCTTGGACACATAGAGAGAGTGCCAAGACTATGAGTTAGGGACTTGAGGCACTGGTTGTGGGCTACCAAGTAAGAGGGAAACTTGGTATAGGGTCCAAGTGTGCTAGAGTTATTCACTTGAGGGGAGGTGTTGAAATATGCAAGTGAATGGGTGTGTGCGAGAATAAGCCCTTAGCTAGAGATTGTAAAAAGTCAGTAATTGAGTGGGTAGTAGTGAAAAGGTGAGAAGAATCTACTGAATGAGAGAATCAAGGGTAGCATGAGTGAATATAGGGGTGTGTAAAGATTCTAGGAAAAGGTGTCCCCAGATGTAGGGGAGGTGGCACAAATCAAGGAGAAATCATTGGGTGGGAGTGGGTGCTTGGCACCTTGTGGATGTAAAAGCTATAAATTAAGGCATTGGCCTAATGAGAATTTTTGGGTTTTTGAGTATTCATGCCTACATTATACTATTAGATTAATTGTGCACTAATCTTATCTTAATCACCTTCTAATTACTTACTAATCATGTTGATTCTTGCATTTGATCCACCATAGCTCATCACATTGCTGTAAATTCAACATTACCTTGATCACCAATTTATGAGCATATATTATGTTAATTTAATTCCTTAATCCTCATAAGAAGTACTTAATGTCATATGAATTTGAATTCCAATTCATCATTCTAGTACTTGGACCTTAAATCCTTTAACCTCTCAATACGGTTTCCAAGGATAAATGATAATGCACAATACTAGAGATTTCAATTTAACCCTTTTCTTGTCAATGAATCATTCATGTCCTTAGATCTCCTATTGTTGACATGGACATTCCTTAGGTGACCACTTAAGCCTAGTTATCCTTTTCTTGTCAATGAATCATTCATGTCCTTAGATCTCCTATTGTTGACATGGACATTCCTTAGGTGACCACTTAAGCCTAGTTATCTAATTTGTTGCATGTGTTTTTATCTAAATATAAGTATTTGAGGTTTCTATGGTTTTCTCTTTAACCAAAACCTTAAGAAATTACCCTTAGCTTTACTCTAGGTTTTAATAATTCCCTAAATACTTTAACCCAACTCCTATCTCTCTAGAATGGCTTTTCACTCTCTAAATCCTAGCTTTCTCTCCCCGGCCCCCGCGGAGCCGTGTGCCCGAACACCCCGGTGCCGTGCCCTCATGCCCCCCGGCCCCAATTGATCTAAGTGACATTTGCTGCTGTAAGAACCTTGGTGCGTTTGGTTGGCCTGAGCGTTCGTGCCTTGGAAGTGATATGGCTATTAGAAGTGGCTCCATGTTTGGATATGCACAAATTAAGTAGTGGGTTTTAGACATGTGGACTCCTACTACCACTAGGTGGCCTAGTGGTCCCGAAGTGTTCAGGCTTAGTAGTGGGTTTTAGACATATGGGCTACTACCATGTGGCTCAGTGGTCGCGCGGAGTGTTCAAGCTCAACAGTGCATATCTTTCTAGTCTAAGGATTGCAGTTGTAGACACGGAGATTTTATGCGAATATGTTATTTTGATGTTATATTGCATTTCAAATCCTAATTAGGGACTATTTTTGTGGTGTATGTGTGTATGTACATTGTCTTCTATGTTGTCGTTAGTGTGTGTGTATGTACATTGTCTTCTATGTTGTCGTTAGTGTGTGTGCATAGTGAAAAGGAATATAAATTACGGGTGTGTGAGTTCACACCGACTCCACAGGTCTAGTGGTCAGGAGGGCGCTAGACCCATGGTATGATCGGTGCTAGGACGTACCCTTGGATTTGGTCTAAGTTAAAAAAGGATTAAATCACTAGAAAGCGAGAGGCAGTGTGGACTCGAGATTTGAACCATGCTTTCTCCAAAAGGAAGGAAAATTGAGACCAAAATCATTATGAACTTAGAAGCACTTGGAAAATAATTACTCATTAGTAGAAGAGTGGCATAAGGGTAGATCAAACTCAGTCGAGGCCTCGACACTACAATATCTCAATGTTTGGCTACTCCAATAGTTTTATCTCATAAGGTTAGTGTAAGATTATCATTGAGAAATGAGTGTGATTCCTCCAAGGGGCATCCCTCCATAATTCTCACAAATAGGAGGCATATCGGTGCCTTAAGGAACCATCACCGACATGCTATTCCTCGATTATGGAGCTGACAATTCTACTTGGCTAACACGGGTTATAACAAACGATCATGTTTCTTTTTCCAAGTGCTTCTAACTTCACAATAATTTTGGTTTTTCCTTCCTTTTGGAAAGCACCTGTATCTCGAGTCCACTCTACCTCTTTCTTTCCAATGGTTTAATTCTTTTTTTAACTTAGACCAGCTCCAACGATACAACCTAGTTTGATCACACCATGGGTCTAGCCGCCCTCCCGACTGTTTGACCTATGGAGCCGATGAACTCACACACCCATTTACTGATATTCCTTTTCATTATGCACACACGCTAAGACAATAGAGAAAACAATGTACACACACACACACACGCACAAAGCAAAAACCGGTCCTTAATTAGAAGTTGGAACGCAATATAACATCAAAATAACCATATGTCCATAAATGAGTCTAGATTTGTGATCCTTAGAGTGGAAAGATATGCACTACTGAGAGCCTAAACATTGCAGGACCACTAAGCCACCCTACGATGAGCCCACATGTCTCACACACAGTATTGATGTTGTGCATATCTATACGAAGCCAATTCTGATAGCCATATCTCTTCCAAAGTGCAAACACTCAAACCAACTAATGCACCAGGGTTCTTAGAGAAACCGTCACTTGGATCAGTTCTCATAGCAATAGTGGCCCTTTATAATTGGAGCCCCCTCTTGTCCATGCATCACACACAAATTTCATCTGGAGCATACCCATAGTTGGTGTGAAATGGGTCAAGGTCTCGATCGGCTGTCTTTAAGGAGATCCCCCACTAGGGTGAGATCGATCTGGTATAATAATAATTTGTGAGGTCAATATTAGAAAACATGGGAAATCAACCATGCATCACACATGCTGTCCAATGAAGAGAAAACCATTACAAGTGCAAGCAAGATTTCTAATTCGAATGCGAGTCTCTCGTTTCGTGAGTCCAATAGGCCGATAAGCTTACTTGTCTTGCTTTCTTGTTGTCCGAATCCTTTAACCAATTCTAAGCCTCAATGCCTTGACCATTCTAATTATGCCTTCAACTAAACATTTACTGTTATGATCCATGTTATTTGACGAATGATAGTCATGGTCATTTAATATTTGATTTATATATATATTTTTTATGATGCCTATTTCTCATGAACACGTTAGGATTGATTGATGCAATGTCAATTGATTGTTACTACTAATGTGGTTTATGTTTATGAGTTTAGGTGATGAGGTGTGCAAGGGTACCAATTTAGGTGTCGCACGGATGGTGGATTGAGTCGTGGCGTGTGGACAGATCTCATTATTAAATTCACAATATTTTGTGGCTGTATTATGGCGTTTGATATTATTTTGACATCAGTGTGATGTGTGTGTGCGCACACGTCAATTTATTGTACAGTGTGCGTACGAGCACTAGTTGATTTATTTTGTAATGTGCATATGTGCACAAGTTAGATTATTGTATTAGAAAATTGTGCAAACCTTAGCAGGCTTGAGGACAATTAAATGGCAAAGTCCAAATATGGATGTGTACTTTATTTTTGGCTCAAAGCCTACTTTTGGAATATATCACAAATACCCACGTGAGAAGAAGCCACTCACGTTGGGGGGGGGGAGATTGCACCCAGCCTTGTGTTGATGGTGATGTTTTTCTTTCTCTTGCCTTATGTTTTGTTATATGCTTTAATTTTCAATTTCATTCAAGTAGTTGTTTTAATATTTGATATATTTTATGAGTTTTTGATTATTCTCTTCAAGAAGATTAAAGGGTACCGTGACAGTGGTATCAGAGCTTTGGTGTAATTTAATTTTCTTGAAGGCGGTCAAAAGAGGTGAAAGAGACAAAAACAGAGGTGATTTTGATAATTTCCTTGAATTTAAATTAAAGAAGAACACGTTTAGGGATTTTTGTTTATGTATGGATGAAATAAAGCTTGTTTTTAACCATTGGGTAATCAATCTCCATCAATCTATTGCCCAAAGGGTAAAACTAGGTGGAAAACCATTAGTGGGTTTCCCAAAACCATAAAACCACCTTCTTTTTCACTAATCCTCTTCTTAATCTATCCGTACGGATTGAAAGAGCAAGGAGAGGAGCATGGAGGATCATAGCATGATTGCTAAACCAATAAGGCTGTCTGAACTCTATAATCAAGGGTGGGAGGTGATGGATTTTCTTAATTTCTCTCAATTAGTAAAAGCGCGTAAAAGCCACATATATATAAAATTTCGAATTGATCTTCTCTCTCTCTCCCTCCTTCATGGGAAGAGGTTGCAGCCTGCTCCTCTCTCCATCCGACCTCCCTCCATCCGACGGGGCCGACGGCCTGCGCATCCTGAAGGGCAGCGGTTTTTGCTATTAAAAAAAAAAAGAGGGTTCTCCCTCAAATCTTGGCTGGCTACACAAAATTCAGTAGCCGCTGATTTTTTTATTATTAAAATTCTCCCTTTTTACTCTTGCGCGTTGCGCTGTCGGAATAGGTGTGGGAGAAAAAGAAATTGTAAATCTTATAAAAGCTTTATTAAGCTTATTAATCAGCATAAAAGCTTCATAGATTTAATATAAATATATATATATATATATTTTTACGCTTTTGACTAAGCTTTAAAAGCTTTCAAATAAGCTTAAAGCTTTACAAATGAGATCAATAAAATGTTTTACAAAAGAAAATATTTTTTTGACTATTCCCATCGTATTTTTTGGAAAAGGATCCCATGTACATATAGTTAGTTTGGATTTCTTCTACAGATTTTTAGAATTTACCTCAAGAGAAATTTTGAGACTTTAGTCAAATTCTTGTGAATAATGTTGTTTTCTAAACCCTCATGAAGTACGAATAATATAAACAGCTTGTTAGTGAAGATATCGTTAAAATGTTGAGCACTTTAACCTACGGCTAGTTTTCTAATTTTAAAGGGTACATGGATTACTTCTTGAAAAATTATACATTTGTGTATTGAGCTAACCTGGCAGGACTCACATCTAGCTCGACGTTCCATATGAGATAAGAAACCCTATCTTTTCTCTTGTTTTAAATTTTTCCTATTCCTTTTAATTGTCAGGAAATGGATGAATATCCGCAGCACCATCGTACTATTCAGGAACAGCTTGATTCTCTCCATATACTTTTGAATCAAGAACGAGAGCATCGGGACAACTTTCAAAGAAAGATTGAACGACATCTGTCTAGAATGAACAAATATATTAAGAAGAAAGTTAAAACTGTGGAAGCATCTGACATGCATAGCCCGACCAATGACATCGTATCCAAGCTGTCTATTGTCAAGTGTTTAAGGTGTAAGATGCATTAGGAACTCAATGGAGTCTTCTTGGGCCCTTTAATTTGGACGTTTAGTGAAATGCTTAAAATGCTAATCCATCTTTGACCAAGCCTAGAGGCCTAGTCCTAAAAGCATATATTTGATTTTTCACAAAAAATAAGAAAAATAAAAAAAAGGAGATATTCTTAGATCTGGCCACCTAGGTGACTTTAATGCTTACTTTTGGGCTGTCAGTCAGTTATCATAGCCTCTCTACCTTTTCGAACTCCAAACATTCCAAAAATTCGTCACTTTCTTCCCCCCTTTTTTGTGTGTGCACCAGATCTCTTTCTCTCTCTACATCCTCTCTCTAAAATGCCCTGCACTCCTCCATGGAAAAAAGCATCTTTCTCTACTCCAAAAGCCATAGCTAGCAGATCTGTACTCCTAAATGAGCCTTCTCTCTCCAAACCCACAGTAGTAGCCATGGCTTGCAAGGAAGAAGCTTACCATGAGCATTCTCTCTACAATACTTGGTCCTCTCTCCATAGCTAGCAGATCTGTACTCCTAAATGAGCCTTCTCTCTCCAAACCCACAGTAGTAGCCATGGCTTGCAAGGAAGAAGCTTACCAGGAGCATTCTCTCTACAATACTTGGTCCTCTCTCCAAACCCACAGTAGTAGCCATGACTTGCACAAAAGAATCTTTTCATGATGTATTCTCTCTCTATATTGCTTAGCAGCCATAGCTTGCACTAAAGAAGCTTCCCATGATGCATTGTCTCCTTTGCATTTCCTTCTCACCATTGCCAACTCTCTCTATGTTTCTTTGGCTCCCTTTGCAGCTTCTTTCTCTATTCACAATGCAGCTCTAGAGAAGCAACCCTCATCTCCATTCTTCCCATTATTTTTTGATTCCATATCCTGCTCCTTCCACTCCTATTCAACCCAAGCTTACAAGCCTACTTTCTTGTATATGGCACTACAAGACATCACCAATAAGCCTTCTAAGATCCGCCTTCAGGTTGATTTGGAGACAGAATACGCAACCCTACGCAGTAGGCATGTTGCACCCAATATTTCATACGATCAGCTTCGAATGCAAGGAGCAAAGGCCATTGATCTTTGGATTGATGGAAATCTTTATCCACCAGATCCAATATCTGGTGCCCCTCCACCATTCAAAAGCATTACAAGTTTTTTGAAGTTTGTTGGTGATGGTTTCAATGGGCTTCTTGGCTATTGTAGGAGATTACACATGTTGTGGCTAGATGAGGCAGCTGGAAAGAGGCAAACACAATTTGCCTTCGACCAGCTTCAAGCGGCGTCGACTAAGCAGATCAATAGTTTGATGCAGAGGATTAAAGAGCTCTCAGAGGAGCTTGAGGTGCAGAAGAATAATTTAGCGGATCGTGTGCGCACAATAAATCAATTTACTGATAATTATGTTCGTCTTCAACACTCCACTCATAATCTTTGGCGTTGTGTTCACCATTTCACTCACCTTCCCATTGGATATCATGCAAGGCAAAGAAAACGTAAAGCTGTTGGGTTACTTTCTAAGACAGCAGGCGCATGCAAGAGGCGTATTCAAACAACCAGGTAAAAATTTTTGTAGGAATTATAGCAACTTTGAGAAGCAATTAATGAATAAAGCATCTCTCATGGGTGACTCTTGCGATTGTAGGGCATGTGCAACAGCTATACTAGGATGTAACAATGCAGCTGAGGCAATGTTAATGTCTCCCTTCTTCAGCATGTCCTTTAGGAGAAGGATATCATGGAAATGATAACAAGTTCTGGTAATGATGATAAGCTGCGGGAGACCCTTCGTCGACATTTCTTGAAGGAAATCAAAGAAATTGTCACACCCAAAGAGATGCTTGATATATGTGACTCAGCAGGTATTAGCCAGAAAGGTTACAGAGCAATGTATAGGTCAATCACTTTAGGGTTGCGAGCAAAGGGAGTTACGCAATCCTTGCTTCCAACACTTTATAGCTTACAGATGGCAAAGAAGTGTGCTAATGGTGATATTGCATCCATGTTTAATGGGTACAAGTGGGTGGAGGATATTATGCCAATGCCAACAAACAAACCCTTTGAATACAATGCATATAACAATGTCTACATTGACATGGAAGTGCTACAAAAAGCAATGATTCAGTACTATGGCCTCACACTTGAAGAGACAGGTAGAAATGCCGTGTTTGTATTGAAGCTGGATGAATGTCAAGTGGCTAAAGGTCAAAGACTGGAGCGTGTTAGTTTAACCTTGATGAGCCGAGCACTTAGAGGAAATCCTTTAGAGACCCAAGAGTTGGATGCAAGTCAAGACAGCAATAATAGGGGTCAAGGGCATAAGCAAGACTACTACGGCATTCAATCAGGTGGCAAGCATCATGGGTCCTCCCAAAAGAGAACCATGATACCTTGAGGTGGAATTTTGAATGGTCTGGCATTCAACATGTCGTCTCTTGTAAGGTCAATGGTCAAAAGCTTGATGTTCCTGGGATAGGCTGCTTTAACGTTGAATGGCACTTGGGTGGCGATCTAAAAACCTTAAAGTGTATGTTGGGTTGTAAAGCAGGTGCAAATACTATATTCTCATGTGTTTACTGTTGTCATTCCAAGACAGCAGTAGACTCAAGAGTAAAAGGAAAACAACCTAGCAAAGGCAAAAGTCAAAAACACGTGGGTGCAAAAAAAGCAATCATTTTTTATGCTGAACAGAGGAAAGGATCAAAGGTATGGCATAATGGCATATTAAGTTATGACCAGAGCAAGCCACCTAGTCGTGACTAGGAGGACAATGCTTGGAACCCAATCTTGGACATTCCACTATGTCAAGTGCATATGTGCACATTACATGCAAGACTCAGGATTTTGGATAAGCTATTGATGCTCCACATAAACTATGTCTGGAACATGGAGCCTGAAGATTGACGAGAAGAGTCAATACATGCACTAGAGGGTGTACTTTCCTCTATTGGACTACATGCTGGAGCAGTGGTCTTGACAAAGGATAGAAAATCAAACCCTACACAAGACAACCCTAATAAAATTTGCATGGGTGGATCAAAGGCAAGACACTTGCTATCAAACCACTTGGGTTCTCATAGCCACACTAACTTTGAAATTTGGAAGAAGATATGTGATGTTACAACATATCGAGTAAATGATGCCAGGCTTGGCCTAAAACGTGCACGTGTATGGGAGGTGTGTGATAAAATGGTCGATCTTCTAGAGCGACCTCACCTGGATGACCATGGTATTGAGGCACTTAAACAAGCCACTTGTAGATTTATAGAAGAAATGGTCGAGGCATGGGGAGAAACACACATTACTCACTACATGGTAATGTTATATTTCTTGTGTCCTTGTAGTATGTTCTTGTGTCCTTGTAGTATGTTCTTCATACTGTTTGTTGACTTTTTGTAATTTTCTATGCAGCATATATTGTATGCACATGGGCCATACTTTCTCGATAGATATGGCTCTTTAGCACTTTGGAGCAATCAAGGCATGGAGAAATCACATTACCAAGCAAAGGCCGTATATTTTAAGGGCACTCGCCATGGTGGTGGCAAAGTCAAGAGTACTGCGCTCCATGAAATGTTCAACTAGTTCTATCGCGTTCTGGTTGGCAAAAAAAGACAGAAATCTCACGGTAATTTGTCTCTTAGGCGTTAATGCAAGAAGAACTGAAGGACACAACCGATCAAATGCTAGGGAGAGACTACGGCAGTGGGTAGCAAGCAAGCGTCGGTGTGGTTCCTCATGGGCTTAAACTCTCTGATTATAATCTTTTTGTGTTTTTAAATTTTCTAAAAGTTTTAAAAAAATATATTTATAGACATATTTAAGTCATTTTTCATTTATAACCACCACATTTCAATTTCTTCTTTGTGCTCTACTCTCTCTTGCCCTCCCACTTTCTCTCGCACACGTACATACCTAGGCCATGCCAGAAGAACAGGAGCAAGACGAGCGGTTTTTCGATCAACTCGGCCCACTACCTGCTACAACAAAAAGGACAAATCTACCTATAGTAACAGAGCAAGAGGCAAAGGAGATGAGAGAAGAAGAGCGCATGAAGGAGGCCGAAGAAGTGCAGCGCAGGAAGGAAGCTGAAGAAGTAGAGCCTAGTAGAGAAGCGAAAGAAGAGCGGCATCGAAAAGAAGCCGAGGAAGGTCAAGGGCCGAGATTGTTATTGAGGCCGACACCCTAGAGCAGCTAGAGGTTATCTTATAGAACAGGGAGGTCGAGCTCTTGTCCTATGGCATCACGAAAGATATCATTGACAAAGAGTTTGCTCTTGTGAGGGTGGCTTGGGAGAAAGAAATGCAAAAGAGACAGCAACCCAAAGAGGACGCAAGGAGGGCAAGCCAAGCACAGCCACAAGCAGCCACAACATCCAGACGTTTAGTCAAGACGTGTGGCAAAAGAATGGAGGGCAAGTTTCGAGACCCGCTAGAAGAGGAAGAGCGTGCACAAAAGAAAAAGAAGTTCAGGTCTGAACGACCACCGTGGGAGAATCAAAGACCACCACTGCCTCCACCGGTTTTTATAAAGAAGAAGAGAAAATGGAGGCCAGGGATAGTCGCGCTACGAGAGATTAGGAAATAACAGAAAAGCACAGATCTTCTCATCCCCAAGGCACCATTCTCTCGACTGGTGAGAGAAACAATGGAAAAGTTTACTGACAGGGTTGACCGCATATAGAGCACAGCTCTTGAAGCTCTTCAAGAAGCTGCTGAAGATATTGTAGTTTCCGTTTTTGAAGACTCAGTGCTGTGTATGGTACATGCAAAGAGAGTCACTTTGAAGCCTGTAGATATGGCCCTAGCCCTACGCCTATGTTTAGAGCATAGCCTTCTACCTCAATAGGCTAACCCACTTTGTAATTCTCCCTACAAACTTTTGTAATGTTCCCGAAATCCTTTGTAGCATTTTCAAACATTAATGGAATCTTTTTGAGTTGTGTCAAATTCTTTGTTGAGTCCAATTTTTTTTGTATGCTCAATGCCAATGAACATTTCATTAAAAAAAATATAAAAGCACTATACACACAGGAAAAAACACACACAAACACACACACACACACACACACACACACACACACACACACACACACACATATATACACACACACACATATATATATATATATACACACACACACATATATATATACACACACACATATATATATATACACACACATATATACACACACACACACACACACACACACACACACACACATATATACAAAAAAGGTAGAGTCTATAAAGTCACCTAGAGACCCGTATTGAGGGCCTTATAAGCCTCATAAGACCAAAAAAATAAAAAATAAAATAAAAAATGCCATGTGCACTACGGCGCGTTAATCGCCTGTTTGACCAGGTCAAAATGCAGATTTTCGCACCGTAGCGCACATGGCCATTTTTTAATATTTTTTTGATTTTTTTGGGTCTTGGGATGCCTATAGGGCCCTTTAGGTGCCCTAATAGCCCCAAAATCTTATATATTTATATAAGATATTATATATATATATATATATATATATATATATATCTTATAATAGCCCCAAAATCTTATAATATCTTATGTCTTATATATATATATATATATATATCTTATATATATATATATATATCCTATATATCTTATATATATATATATATATATATATATGTATATATATATACATATATGTACATATATATACATATATGTGAGTGTGTATACATCTATAAATACAACATTTTTTCGTACCGCTCTAACCCAATCCCAAATACTTTTTTTAATCACGATCACATTTAAAATGAATCCTAAACAATATTTTCTATTAACACATGAACAAAAGCTTGAAATTGGCTTGAAATGGTATATCACAAGTACGCCAGGAAAAATCACAACTTACAATGCACAACAAAATTTTTTATTAAACTTGGAAGAGAAGTTTGCATTACATCTTTTTAATAAGCTCTTGGAAGAGCTCAGGAGAGAGAGTTCTAGAGGCTGGTTTCTGGCCTAAGCTTTGGAATATATCACTCGGCTCGTTGATTCCTTGAGCTTGAGAAAGGGCACAATGGTGTAAAACTGAGCCGAGATGCTTGCCCGTAAAGCAATACAAGGCAGCTTCCCTAGCTACCAAAATACATTTATTTATGTTTGAGGCTAAGGGGTCCTCCGACAAGACTGCACTAAGTGCTTTACATTTTAGGAGCTCGGCATAGGCGATCTCTAAATAGTCTAAATGAAAAACCCACACTATGTCGGCTCTGAGGGCAGGTATGTAGTGCCAAAGAGATGCATCTCGACCCTCTGACTTTGGCCGCGTTCCTCCTACGCGCATAGCAAACTTGTCCACTTCAAAAGCAGTCTATCAACATGTCAATATAGAAGTTAGGAAGCGTGAAATGATATAACTAAAAATAATTTTCTTTACAACTAAGAAGTTAGGACATACCTCAGTTGCATCGTCACTTGCAACTAGTTGCTCGTTTGTCAAGTTTATGCTTCCTTGGTCTTGAGCATCGCCAGCAATCAAGGGCATGTGTGGTTCAAAGGCAGCTACGCTCTCATAGAATTGCATATCTTGCTTTATTTCAACGAGCGCTTTGGCCACTACATCTTCCAAGGAACTGCTACTACCAATATCGTATGCAAGCGCTTTTGTGAGGTTGTCATCTTCAAAAGAGATTTTCACTTTCCCTTTGTCTTGACCCCCAGCATTCATGGAAATAATAGACAGTGCCTCATCCTCGCGAAACCCGAGTGTCTTGGCAATGTCATCCAGAAACAAAAATTCTTTCCCATCAATAATGATTGGATGCAAAGACATGACAACAAGGTCTAGGACCTCCTCAAGTACTTCATCGCCCTCTAGAAGTAGGTCTGGAACCTCCTCGGGGACATTCTCTTGTAGAGCCACCAATGCCATTGAGGCCTCCCATTGTTCTGTAACATTCTCTTCCTCAGCATGGGCCTCTTGGGACCTGCTCCATTAGCTTTGCTTTGCCCTTTTCTTTTTCCTTGCCACTTTCTTTCGCTACACCCTCTTGTAACAGAAGGACCAAAACCATGTCCCAGCTCACGAAAGAAGTGCCGATGTTGCCCATTTGTAGATCCAAGAGCAAGTCTTCCTCCTCATTCCTGTAGTCCTTTTCTGTGAGGGATTTTAAAAACCTTGATAGGCGGAATCTAAAATTCTTGTCTTCCCTGAGTACTTGATGAGGTCAACCGGAACCCATAGGCCCTCATCACCCTCAAACATGATGGAGTACGTGCTCATGTGTTGATCCATATACTCAATGACATCTGTAAAAGCATCCGCATGTAGATGCATTGTTGCACGCACATCAATTGCTCCCTCAAACATAGGGACGATCTCGTCAACCCTATGAAGTAGCTCAAGCTTTCCTAGCTGTGTAATAAGTGCGTCAAGTAGAGGTGCCATGACTATGAGTGATTGCACGAGAGAGAGAGTGTGTGATACAGAAAGGTGTGCGAAATTGAGAGCAAGTGTTAGGAGAGAACGGTAATTGTCAATTGATGAAAATGAGTAAAGTATCGTTTATACATGGGCAACCTTGTTATAAAATTTCTAAAAACTTTTAAAATTTTTAAGTACAAATTTTTTTTTAAAAATGGTATGCGAAAGCAAGAACGTATCCTTCCATCACAAGGTCATTTCTAATTTACTAGTGGCTCAAGCCACAGATGCTTGTGTGACCAACCTTACACTATTACAAAAAAATAAAACTTGCACAAGACAATTGAGAAACCTTAATAAGACAGTGAGGCAAAAAAATTGAAATTGTATTTACTTCAATCCAAGATTACAGGGAAAGTAATTTCTCTACACAAAGAAAAGATCGTTCCTGCCTTTTGCGCACTACTCTTCCATTGATTATCAAAGCAAAATCACCACTCAGTGAGAATTGTGAAGAACTAAGTAGTCACGTAAGTTGGCAAGGGACCAGTCATCATCATTCACAGCAACATCTTCTACATCCCCACCTTGCATGGATATATGTAGCACACCCTGTTCTGTAGAGGTTGTGTCGGAGTCTAACGCCTCCCATTCTCCATTTGTAAGCTTCCATCACCTGTAAGGAAACGCAATGGACAACTGTTGCTTGGCAATATGGTAGCGCATCACAACCTTCTCAACTATTACTCTGCATCTGCTCTGATGGTGTCTCCATTGTGTTGAACAACTTTTTTATCCCATGCAGGTGATAAGAAACAAGTGAGAGCTCTCTCCCCCTTTGCAATCCATAAAGTTGGGGTGCGATGTGTGTCACTTGTACGGAACAGGTACACAAAGAGGTGTATGAAGCAGGTTATGGTTGCTTTGTGAGATCCATATGTGCACTTCATAGCATTTTGCACCTTGCTTTCGATCTGCACAAACAAGCCATGGCCACTGAAACATTGTCTAGAATTGGCCATTCAATAGATGTGAGAGTTGGTGTAGGTTCTGGAACTAATTTTCCAATACCATTTGCTGTCATGGGAACCACATATGTATCCTCATAGAAGAAGATGTTTCGTGCAAGAAGTTGTGCAGCTGGACACCCTCCAAAGATTAAACTACCAAGCTCCACATGGTATGCTTCAAAGGTTCCTGAAATTGCCTCCATAGGCTCCCACTCACTATAGTTTGAGGGAAAAATATCTACGCAGAGGAACCCAAGAACAATCAAAGCAGCTCAGTATACCATTATTAGCACACAATTGATTTAAAAACAAGAATATAAAGTGGTGAAATGACTTACAATTTGCAGGAAATCGTTGACGTTTGTCATGGTCTGCTAGTGTCAGCAGCTCTGTTGCCTTGTAAACATGTTGGACCTTGGCTAGCTTTTTTCCATCACGATCTTGTTTGAGCTCCAATATCCGCCCTTTCCAATGGTGACTTTGTATATCAACGTATCGCTTTGACACCTTGTGGGTTCCTCTTGTACTAGGCTACATCGTAATCCAATTCCACTTCTCGTACTGTTTGATGTTCCAGTGCCCATCCTCATCTTGACCACTGCTTCAAGAGAGAGATTGAATACTGATCGGAGGCCTTCGAGCTTTAGAAGAAGACATCAGATGTATATATTAGGGAGATTATAAACCTTGATGGCAAAGGAAAATAGAATGGTGAGGAAAAAACTTAGACTAGGGAGATGTACATAAGAGAAGGAGTTGTAGAGCAAGTTCCAAGGGCTTGGCTATGCTATTACTGCACTTTGAAAGAGGATATTAGAGGGGGTGAGAGGAGACAATGAGTAAGATTATGAGAGCCAAAGCATTTGCAACTCAAGCTTCCATAGCTTGGCTTTGCTGTTACACTCTGTAAAAGGAGGTTGGACAAGGTAGAAGGATGAAGTAAGGAAGTGTAAGTGAGGATCAAACTTCCATAGCTTCTGAGAGGAGGTTGCAGATCAAGCTTCCATAGATTGGCTCTGCCGGTTACACTCTGTGAAAAGAGGTTGGACAAGGTAGAAGGATGAAGTAAGGAAATGTAAGTGAGGATCAAACTTCCATAGCTTCTGAGAGGAGGTTGCAGATCAAGCTTCCATAGCTATAGATCTAGGTTTGTGAGTGAAGAGAGAGGTAGATCAAGAGGTAGATAGCTAAAAGAAGTAGTCTAGAGAGTGAAAAACGCCCTGCTATGAGAAAGGGGGAAGAGAGAGCATTTTGGAGGGAAGATGGGAGAGAGGGATAGTGGAAAGTGAAGGGGAATGTGCATTGAATGCAAGATGATGATGGGAGCTCGTTTTTGGGCCTCTATCACTTTAGAGACCTTACTTAATGATGGCTGCAGCTATCCTTTTCTATAAAAAATAGAGGAAAAATTCATATATGTATAAATTTTTTGAGTTTTAGGTGATTTTAAAAATTAAAAAAGAGCCTATTTAGCCTATTATTCTAAGTTTGATCACTACCTTCTAGGCTCTTACAAACCATTAGTTTCAGTCCACATGTAATCTCTCTATTTGTCTATTTCTTAATCACCTCCATTAGGCAATGGAAAATTAAAGGGCCCAAAAAGACTCCATTGAGTTCCTAATGATGATGGGACATTATGCTAAATCTTGCCCAACTAAAAAGAAGAACCAAATTGCAGCAAAGGACATGCTTGACACCAAAGAGGTTAACGCACTCGACACATTAACCAAAGGTGGAGGTAT
The DNA here is from genome assembly GCF_041138505.1 of Cibotium barometz. Classification (NCBI taxonomy): domain Eukaryota; kingdom Viridiplantae; phylum Streptophyta; class Polypodiopsida; order Cyatheales; family Cibotiaceae; genus Cibotium; species Cibotium barometz. The sequence continues at coordinate 57,469,020 of NC_141067.1, forward strand.
GTGTAAAAAAGTTATTTATTGTATACAATTTCTCGTTTGCTTTTGTATCTTTTTTCTGAATATTCTTTTCTTCTAGACCTAGTTAGAAAACTTTAGCTCCTGAAAAAAAATTTAGATACCATGACCTAATTAGAAAGATCGAGACAAGATTAGCAAAAGTTATCTTCAAGATCTAGTTGCCCAAATTCAAGTAAAAATGATTGCTAACATTTCATAGAAGATTAAGACCAATTTGAAGATTCAAGAACCAAGCAAGTTTCTCCAATCTTTGATTCAAGTTATCAATTGCTTCACCATCGAATTTAGTGATGATGAGAAAAGTAAAGAAAATAGCTCTCAAGTGACTAGAAACCAAGCTTAAGTTGTATACTAATCACAATTACGAAGTTTATACCAATTCAAGTAAAGTTTTGTCTAAATTTTCAAGTGTTCTAGTTTAAGATCTATCCAAGTACAAGATTCTTTCTAGACCAAGAATTGCTCTAAGTCAAAGATATATTCAACCACAAGATTTAAACCCCTTAAGAACAAGATTTATTCAAGAATTGCAATTATGATTAATTAAAGACTAATCTCTCAATTTTCGTCCATTCAAGTATTTTTTTATCTAAGCCAAGATTCATTACTAGTATATCAAGTTCTTGCTATCAACTAGGACACAAGTTCTTGCTCTATCAAGTTCTTGCTATTAACTAGGACGCAAGATGTCTCTCTTTCTTCAAGTTTTGATTTCAAGTTTAAGATTAAGCTTAAGATCAAGATCCCCTTTAGATTTCATTGTTTATAAGTAAGATTCACAAATTCAAGAATTATAAACCTATTCAAAGATTATAATTTTTGAATTTAGTTAGACAATTACAAGATTAAGATCAAGAACAAATCCCCAAAATTCATCAAGTTATTGATAGTAATGTAAGTGATTATTTTTCAATCTTAAGTTGATAAGAATTTTCATTTCGACCTAATTCATTTTTGGAATAAGACTTGTAGTCTAATTTTGAGGATAGAGAAAAGTTATGTCAGAATGAAAATTTCAGAGGGAATCAGCTACTCCGTCTCAAACTTCTGTTCTTAAGGTAGTGTCGTGTGGAATTAATCTATGGTATGGGACATTAGATTGGTTTCACATGGCTACACCAGACGTATCTATGTCTTCTATCTTTCACCAGCGAGTGTTTGTATGTGAAAGGTACCTCTGTGGAATGGGACACTTAGATCCATTTCACATGCGTTCACTTGTTTGGTTTTATTTTCAGAAATTGTTTGATGTGATGATCTTGTCCTCCACTTGTGCCATGAAGCCATCCACTCATTGATTGCGCAACTGAGGACAGTTGCTTCCCAACAGGGGGGACTGTTATGATCCATGTTATTTGACGAATGATAGTCATGGTCATTTAATATTTGATTTATATATTTTTTAATGATGCCTATTTCTCATGAACACGTTAGGATTGATTGATGCAATGTCAATTGATTGTTACTACTGACGTGGTTTATGTTTATGAGTTTAGGTGATGAGGTGTGCAAGGGTACCGATGTAGGTGTTGCACAGTGCGAGGGTACCGATTTAGGTGTCGCACGGATGGTGGATTGAGTCGTGGCATGTGAACAGATCTCATTATTAAATTCATAATATTTTGTGTATTATGGCGTTTGATATTATTTTGACATCAGTGTGATGTGTGTGTGCGCACGCGTCAATTTATTGTACAGTGTGCGTACGAGCACTAGTTGATTTATTTTGTAATGTGCATATGTGCACAAGTTAGATTATTGTATTAGAAAATTGTGCAAACCTTAGAAGGCTTGAGGACAAAGGCTAATTAAATGGCAAAGTCCAAATATGGATGTGTACTTTATTTTTGGCTCAAAGCCTACTTTTGGAATATATCACAAATACCCACGCGAGAAGAAGCCACTCACGTTGGGGGGGGGGAGATTGCACCCAGCCTTGTGTTGATGGTGATGTTTTTCTTTCTCTTGCCTTATGTTTTGTTATATGCTTTAATTTTTAATTTAATTCAAGTAGTTGTTTTAATATTTGATATATTTTATGAGTTTTTGATTATTCTCTTCAAGAAGATTAAAGGGTCCCGTGACATTTACCTTTACCATGGTGGTCAATTTCTAAGGTCTTTATATGCTTATCAAGGTATCTTGATAATCCTACTCTTGAATTTGAATCTAGAATCTTAAATTTACACAACTAGACTAGTAACCTTTTAACTAGTCAACTCATTAATTTTTGGTCTTAGGATAATTTACACTCTAAGGTTCAAAACTTGAAAATTTAATATATTGGTAAGTCCTCTAAATCAAGGTCTAATCAAGTTAAGGTCTAGTTTTAATCATAGGCTATTCAAGGGTCTCATGGAAAAATATTATGCCTAAATTTATGTTTATACAAGGTGAGGTTTCTTTTATGATTAAGGGTCATTAATTAATGACTTTTTCTGTGGGGTGTGTGTGTGTGTGTGTGTGTACATTATTTTCTCTATTGTCGTTAGCGTGTGGGCATAACATAAAGGAATATCAATTAATGGGTGTGTGCGTTCACACCGGCTCCATAGGTCTAGTGGTGGTCAAGCGGGAGGGTGACTAGACCATGGTGTGATGGGGAACTTTTCATCTCGCGCTATCCAGATGTGATCCCATAAAAGTGAAGCTTGATAAGGATGATAAAAATAATATTTCTTACATTCTTCATAAAATGTAGGTGCTCTATTTTGATTGCTGGCCAAGTGTTGGAATGCAATGCCCAGGGCCAATAGTTCTTAAGAATGAACTACATTCTGTGCCATTGCTATGTGATGCAGTGCATATTTTAATAAGAGATAATTTGGTCAAGATAACATTCTCGTATATATAAGGTTTTTAAATTTGATAAAAAGTATATATCCACAAAATGGATAGACATAATCTATATCTCCTCATCCTCTGGTAAGAGAATAAGCCTTCTGTGCTTGTTGGGTCGGGACTTCTCGTCAGCTCTCTCTCGTGATGAACGCTTAGCTTTCTCATGAGCTCACCTAAGATGTGATATGGTGAATGATGTGATCTAAAATCTTGTGAGGTACTACTCCCGGGAAAGGGTGCAGAGAATTAAAGAGAATGTGGGGGAGAGGGAGAGCTTCAAACCCTAGCAAACAAACACACACACAAAAGAGAAAGCAAGACACATGAGAGAGATGGATAGCTGATTCCAATGGATGGATTTGTGAGAGATGTTAAGAAATTATAGCTTATACATAGTGATGTATGTGGTCCTATGAGGATCTTCTATCTTCTTCTTATCTACTCAACCAACATAACATAAAGATAAGAGTACACACTATATGGGTTAGTACTGAACTACTACAACATACAAGGGTCGGTCCATAATGTGAACCCGACTAAATGAGCTGATGCTATAACTATGCCAGTCTCTAGTAATCCAAAATGGCTGTCATCCCACTAGCCGCATATCACCCATAATCTCACCAACCATGCTAGTGGTGTAGATATGGAAGCTATCACCCAAGCGGGTCATCAATGTCCGTCGTAGCACTAGTTGAGCTCTATATCTCAACACTCCCCCTCGAGCTCAACTCCACACACTGCACTCCAAGTAAGCTCCTAAACCTATGGAGCTTCTCTGTGCCCAATGCCTTTGTGAAGATGTCAGCCACCTGATCCTCTGTGCTGACATATACTGGATCTACATCTCTTGTTAGAACCTTCTCCCTCACAAAGTGATAATTCACCTTAATGTGCTTCGTTCTAGCATGATATACTTGGTTACTGGCCAACTGTATGCTGCTCATGTTGTCACAATATATGACAGCTGCCCTATCCATGGGCTCTCCCATGTCACCACCAAGTAGCTTTTGAAACCAAGCTACCTCACACGCTGCCATAGCAGCACCCCTGTAATCTACCTCTCTGTACTCGACAAGGCAATTGTTGGTTGCTTCTTACTACTCCAACTCACAGTAGCACTCCCAAATGAGAACATAAAATCACTAGTAGATCTCCTGTCTGCAATACTACTAGCCCAATCAGCATCTGTGTACCCATGCAAGTGTATCTCTGTACTAGCCTATAGAAAAGTCCATAATCAACTATGGACTTTATGTACCTGAGGATCTGTCTAGCCGCATCCAAGTGTGGCTTCCTAGGGGCCTGCATAAACTAACTAAGTCCAACAACATAGCTCAAGTCTGGCCTTGTAATGGCCATGTAGATCAAACTACCCACTATGCGTCTATATGTAGTGGGGTCCTCCAAAAGCTCACCTATATCTGCGGTGGAAAGCATTGTGTTCTGCTCCAATGGCACTGAAATAGTCTTATAGCCTATCATACCATACTTGGACAACATGTCTAAGTCATACTGCCTCGCAATAGCAAAAATGCCATGAGGTGATCTCACCACCTCTATGTTGAAGAAATACAAGTCCATCTCAAACTTCTACTTCAAAAGCATCCTGACATCATGTATGTCTGTATATCACCAGTGATAATCAAGTCATCCACAAAGATGACTAATAGCATGATTCCTCTATTTGTCTTTTTCACATATAGTGAAAAATTTGCATTGGATATTTGAAATCCAATGGTAACAAGATACTCCCCGATCTTGTTTGACCATGCTCTGGTGGGTGCCTGCTTCAAGCCATACAAGGCTTTTTGTAACCTGCGCACAAAATCTAGATGTGAATCACTCTCATAACCTGGTGGCTGCATCATGTACACTTCTTCTTGCAAATCACCATGCAAGAAAGAATTCTTTACATCCATTTGATGTAAAGACCAACCCTTTGCTGTGGCAGCCATACCAATAACAGCTCTCATGGTTGCCATTCTTGCAACCAAGCTAAATGTCTCCTCATAGTCTATGCCATAAGTCTGCACATAGCCCTTGGCAACCAATCTTGCCTTGTACTTTCTCACTTAACCATTAGCATTGTGCTTGACTTTATACACCCACTTACATCCAATTACCTTCTTTTCCTTAGGCAAAGGCACTAACTATAATGTTGCATTTGCATGCAATGATGCCATCTCCTCATCCATGGCATCTTCCCATTTCTTATTTCCAATTTCCTGCCCAAAGCAAGTGGGCTCAACCTCTTGTAATGTAAGCATAATGATGGGTTGTATATCCATCATATCGCAATCTGTCAACAACAAGGTATCTAACCCTTGTAGACCTATGTACACCTGGATCACTGCCAGGTGTCCTCAAAACAGCCCTGGTCCTCCTTCACCAAGAGTAACCATAGACAGAATGCCAAGCTCCTCATCAAGGCTGTGATCAGAGCCACTAGAGTCACCATCCACATATGAGTGACCTGCTGAAAGATCAGGCACAAAAGGTTGATCTACCTTTTCCTTCCCTTTTTGTGATACATGTTTACCTTCATCATTTCTCAACCTGCCTGACCATGGGCTAACATTGGATCCACTACTTGAGGATTCCTCAGGTCCACTTAGCACCTGTGATTGTTGCCCTACATGTGGTGCAACATCAGCACTTCTTACATTTGCATCTTCTATTGCCTTCACTACTACTGGTGCATACCAGCTACTCATCTCATCGAAGACAACATCTCTGCTTACTCACATCTCTCGAGTGGTAGGGTTATAACATCTATAACCATTTTTCTCCATAGCATAACCAATGAAGATGCATTTCTCTGCCTTTAGATCCAACTTTGTTCTCACTTCATCAGGAACATGTACATATACAATACACCCAAACACTTCAAGTGAGACACATCCGGTCTTATGCCTGTAAACTTCTGTTCAGGAGTCATACCATGAAGAGCTGCAATGGGTGTCCTGTTCATAATGATAGCAATTGCTACTAGTTTTTCCCAAAAGTAATGTGGCATATAATTTTCAGCCATCAAGGCACGTGCCACATCTGCAATGTGCTTGTTTTTCCTTTCTATAACACCATTCTGTTGCGAAGTGTACCTACACGTAAACTGCCTCTCTTGATTCCCTGCTTTCTTAGGAAATCAGTGAACTCATTGGAGAAATATTCTCCCCCACCATCTAATCCTAGGCATTTTATTTGCATGTCTTTTTCCTTCTCGACCAAGGCTTTAAATCTCTAAAAGTGAGCAAACACCTCAATTTTTTGCTTCATGAAATAAACCCACACTTTCCTAGTGTGGTCATCAATGAATGTAACATAGTACCTGCAACCTGCAATTGTTGGAGTCTTGGTCGACGGTCCCCATACATCTGAATGTATGACATCCATTGGCCTTGCACTGACATGATTTTCATGTGGGAAAGCATGTTTGGCCTGCTTCACATACCTTATGCATACCGTCAACCTTAAACTATTGGTCGAAACCAATAGTCTCAAGGAAAATCTGACTAAGAGATCGACCTGCTCAAGTAACATGACATGAGCATCAATTCCTTGTCACAAAAGCCTAATCCGGAGCAAATGGATAATCTGGGTAACTCAAATCTGACAATACTCGCAACACTAGAGAAACACCCTCTATTGGTCGAAACCAATAGTCTCAAGGAAAATCTGACTAAGAGATCGACCTGCTCAAGTAACATGACATGAGCATCAATTCCTTGTCACAAAAGCCTAATCCGGAGCAAATGGATAATCTGGGTAACTCAAAGCTGACAATACTACCAGTCCCAAAGGTAAGCAACCACTATCCTAAAGTGTTATCCCGAAACCAAAAGTATCTTCCATTTGACTACCATGCTTTCATCTTGATGTCCTCTATAAATTTGGTCTGGAAAAAACCACAAAACTGGGAAAACCCAAAACCTACTACTAAAGCCTGAACTAAGTGGAACACAACAATAGTCTCTTCCCAAACAAGAGAAGAACCGATCTTCTAAAAAAGATCATCAATCTATACTTCATCACCTCGGAAGTCTAACTTCCCAAACAGACCTTAGAAGGTCTATGAGAACCTTGAACATGAAAGGAACAACTGTTCCAACAGACCTGGTTATGACACAAGCTAGCATCTATCATAACTGTCTGTATCAAAAGTAAAGTATCTATCCCTCAAAAATGTTGAGATAGCCTTGTGTTTGTAGGCGCAGAGTTTGACTGAAGTCTGGACAATCTTGCATAGCCCCATAACATGCGATGGATCATGGCGTCCCATACCACCATGATACACCCCATACCCATGCTACTATTACTACAATACACCTATTTGTGGATCTGTCGTGATCTATCAAAAATAATAAATGCCAATGGTTGACCAGGTGCCACAAATCGAAACAAGTTCTCGAAAAGAAGAATTCCAAATGAGACTAGTGATCATAACTCGGTCTAGGGATTAGACAACATCTGTGTACACAAAGAAGAACAACATTGACGAGCATCCCAGCCAAAGCATCTGCCTAAACCCAAAAAATCTTGGAAACCAAAACTTACTTCCAAAAACTTATGTGCATAGCGCAAGTTCTTGAATAACCATGATTCAATAGTCTTGGTATAACAATAGGCGGGTACACTTTGTCACGTGCATCCCGCACTTGGATGCCACGTAGACATATCTGTACCAAAAGGTGTAGGACCTGGGATGGTAAACTGGTCCCATGTAAGCCCACCAGTCCAAGACAAGTCAGCAAGGGTACGTATGCATTGTCCTGCACATGAGTCCAAGGTCAGGTGTGCATTGTCCTGCACATGAAATAGTGCCAGTCCATGCTGTGAGTCTCCCTCTGGAATGATGTCAGTGATTCTGTGTATCTGGTATGGTACTAGATGCCAGATCAGTGTGTAGACAATTAGGTTTTGCATATAGCAAAAGGGCCAGCCCATAGGGCTACCCGAAGTACTTGTGTGGACATGGGGATAGTGTAAAACCACCCCCATAAGGGCCAAGAAGGCCCTGGCTATACCCACCAGCCATGGGTAGGCCATGGGAGGGCTGTAGGACAACCCTAGGGGCATGCTAGGGGTAGACAGGTTATCCAGCCCTGAAGAGGTTATGGGGCAAGTATGGGGAGAGAGAGAAAATTGCAGATCCACACTTCCACAGATGGAATTAGTCTAATTCCTCTCAATCCCAAGGGTTTTCAAGGGTGCTCTACATGCCTATGATCTCAGATTTCAAAAATTCATCTAGGAGAAGTGGCATCAAGATCTAGATCAAATCTGCAGCAGTGACTTTGGTAAAACAGAGATTAAGCATTTAATATTTTGTCAAATCTTATATTTTTGGGCTTGATCTTCTACTAGACTAACTGTTATTGATGCCCTTAAAATTATTTGAGCTCATTTTAACTCTAAGGCACCAAATCTGGCCTCCTCGTACACTCTATTTTGTGCACACAAAACAAGAGATTAATCTCACTAATTAGTGATTAATTAGCACTAATCACTATATTTTGGTATAATTTATGGTTCAAACTTACCATTGGGTATTTGATACAGATCTTTATCACTTTAGATTGCAATTTGAAATTGGTTTGATGTTCCAACCATCCAGTACAAAACCAACTATTCTTGGCTTTATGCAAGTTTTGGTGTATTCATGCTTGTAAACTTGTTGTAATCATTATTAAACACCAAATTGGAGTTGTAAAAGGGTAGACACTGCCCTTGACTCTTGAATTAGATTAAGAGGTAAGACCCCTTCACATCATCATGAGCATTGCACAAGAAGTAGCTAAGTTCAATGGGGAGCAATTCCATACATGGCAAACAAAAACCATGTATTTGCTCATGAGGAAGAATCTATGGGGGCTAGTTGAGGGAAGATATGAATGTTCAGTGGTGGATAATGGGGAGAATGATTGGAAGAGAAGAAATGAGAAAGCATTAGGACTCATTGCACTTAGCTTAAATGATGAAATCATTCACCACATTGTAGGGATACAACAAGCTAAAGATGCATGGGATGAACTTAACAAATTATTTGGCTTTCAAGAAAAGAATTCAAAGATAAATCTACTAATGAAATTCTACAAACTTGACATGAAGCAAAGTGAACCTCAAACCACACACAAGAACAAATATAAATGCATCAAACAACAAACTTGCAGCCATTGGGAAGAAAGTAGAAGATGACGAGCCACTAGCAGTGCTTCTAAAGAGTGTGGACAAGGGAGAGTATGAGAACATTGTGGCAACCTTAAAGAATGTACCAGATTTGAAGTTACATGAGATAGAAGGAGCTCTACTATAAGAGTTTTTACGAGATTTGACACTGTTGCGCTTCGCCTGCGAGCTCCGCTCTCCCCCCCCGCTGCTTCTCGCCATCGCGCTTCACCTTCCCCCCCCGCCAGCCCTCCGCGGTCTCCTCCGCCCTCTCCCCCGCCTTCCTCCTCGCACCCCTCTGCGCCGCCTCCCCACCGCCTTCTGCGCGTTTCTCCCCTGCCTTCACCCCCCCGCCTCCACTCCCCCGCCTCCCTCCTCTTCTTCGCTTTCTTCCTCCCCCGCTTTCTCTTCCTTCGCCTCCCTCCTCGCTGCATTCCCCGCCTCTCCCCCCGCCGTTTACTTCCTTCCCCATTCCTTCTTCCTCCGCCTCTATCATCCTTCGCCTCCCCCTCTCTTCTCTCCCTCGCCACCTCTCCCCCCTCCGCCCTCTTTCTCCTCCCTTCCGTCCCGCCCCTCCGCCCACCGTTATCTCCTCCCCGCCTCAGCTCCCCCCCCCCCCCGCGCCCCGCCCCCGCTATCCTGTAACCCGCCGCTTCTCTCTCTTTTCCCCCTTTTTTCCTCGCAGGGCTGTGTCCCTCCCGTTGGTGACCCCGGTTTCTGGCTTTTTCCCTCTGGAGGACTCCATGGAAGCCGCTCCGACTAACCCTGCCGATTCCGGTCTCCGTCTAGAGTTCACAGCTGAAGATCTTCAGTTGTTTGTTTCCACAGTTTCCGCTCTTGAGGCCTCCTCCTTGGTCTGCAAGATAGTGGGTAGCCGTCCGATGCGGAGAGAGCTTCGCGACCTTCTGCAAGGCAGCCTTGTTGGCGTGCCCGCCAAGATCGTCAGCGTGGATTTTTTGGGACGTGGCTACTATCAGGTGGATTTCGAGTCCCCACAGGCAGCTCAGATGGTGCTGGCTCGGAGCCCCATTGCCCTCCGCTCTTCCCGGGCGTTCCTGGCGCGATGGACTCATGGTTTCGACCCCGCTTCTGACCCGCTAGCAGGCGCGACAGGTTTCCCGGTCACTATCTGTTTTCCTGGACTCCGTAGGGAGTACTTGCCCCTCTTGTCATCCATTGGCAAGGCGTTCGGGCAGGTGGTGGAGACGCCTCAGACAGCGGCTTCAGTGATTGCTCGGGCAGCAGGACTCCCGGCCATTCGGGTTGTGGTTCCGTCACCGGAGTCCCTCCCGAAGACGATCCTTCTCCCTTGTCTTTCTGGAGGACATATGATACAGCGCGTGGAGTATTCGGGCCTCCCCGGCCAGTGTTACATATGTCGGGAGATGGGCCATCTCGCACGCGCCTGTCCCCGCAATGGGGCTCATCCTTCACGTTATGCCGCCTCCGGACCCCCTGCAGGAGACCCGAGGGGTGGCCATCCACTTCAGAGACCGGACATCCCTGGCTCGTCACAGCAGGCGCCATCATCTGACGAGCAGGCCCCGGCGGAGGATGCCGCGCAGTCCCAGGAGGCTGGCGGATGGCAGGAGGTTCGCCGGCGGAAACGCCCGGCCCGCAGGGACCGTCGTCGCAGACGCCAGCAGGCAGCACAGGCTGGCGGACAGGCGACTCCGGCTGGCGCACAGGCACCTATCCGCACTTATGCTCCTGTCAGGGATAGGCGGCCAGCAGGTCCCACCCCGATGGACGAGGATTCAGACTCAGTGCCCGTTGAGGCCGCTGGTGGAGCCTCCCACGTGGAGACCCCGCTCCCACCTCCCCCCGCGGGGGGCCCCCCACCCTCCTTGGAGCAGATTCCTGAGGATCCTGGGCCGCACTCTTCGACCCCCGGCTCCCCTTCCCCTCACCCGGAGAGCACTCCTTCCACCCTTCCTTCTCCCCCCCCAGCCCCCCCTCTCCCGCCTCCCCCGGCGGCCCCCCCTGACACCTATCCTCTGGCAGATGCCTCTCCATCCTCTCCTCGCTCTCCCCCCTCCTCGCCACGAGCCCCCATCCCTCCCTCGGCCTCTCCAGGATACTTCGCCAGACCACCCACTGCCCCGGGGCAGCGCAGCTGGGTAGGCCAGAGCACAGTCCAGCGGCTGTTCCACCGCCACTCCGGGCCGGTGGAGATGGCGATCCTCGCCTCGCCCGCCACAGAGTTCTCTCCAGCCTCCCCTGGGGGGCCCCCGCGAGTGATGGGGCTACCAGTGGATTACGGTTTTTTCAGGTGCCTCCAGCTGGATGCTGGCCCGTTCGAGACACTGGTCGCGCCCTTGCGAGTTTGCGTGGTGTGCCATCCCTCTCGTTCTCCCTCTGTGGTGAGCAGCATGGTGGCTTTCTCCTTTCCTCTCAGTGTTGCCCCAGACACAGCATGGGATTGCAACTCTGTAGAGGAAGTTTTGCGTGATCAGATACTGGAGTTTTCTCATCACTTCAGTGACTTGGGGCTCACGGACCTATTGCAGACCCGATTACACTCAGCCCGCATGAGCCTGTTTGGTATAGGAGACTGGCGGGCGGATCCGGTCCACACCTCAGTTGAGGCGGTGCTTCTGATTCTCCTCCATGCCGCCCCGAGGGTGCAGCCTACCTTTAGATACATATATGCAGAGGATTGGTCTCACGCCTATGCCCTGGACAGGGCGAAGGCGGAGTGGGGCTGGACACAGAGACAGGTCTCCCTCTTTTTGGAGAGACTCCGCACCCGGACAGACAGTGATTATTCTCCCTCCAAGCCGGCGCCCAAGACTCACAGAGTGGAGGGCAGATCATTCGGGCCGGCTGAGAGGGGTGAGCCAGTGGAGGCTGCTTCACTTGCCATAGCTCATCCATGAGGATCCTCTCATGGAACATCCAGGGTCTCGGTGGACATCGCTACTACATTGGCCGGGGCAGACTTCGCCAGGAGATCCAGAGGGCTCTCGTTGGAGGACCCATCGATATCCTTTTCATCCAGGAGCACCACCTTTCTGCGGGGCGTACCCGCACCTGCGGGAAGATCTTGCCAGGCAGGAGTCACACTTTTTGGTCACCGGCATATGGCTCCCAGGGGAACCAGGGTGGAGTATGCATCTCAGTCAGCGAGCAGCTTCTATCTGAAGTTGTGGACTCTGGCATTCTGGTCCAGGGTCGTGCGCAGTGGATCATCCTTCGGGTTGGGGAAGACCGCATTGGCTTCCTCAACTTCTACGCCCCCAATGGGGCGACCGGGAGAGCCGAGTTCTGGAGCACCATTAGGCAGTCCCTCCCCTTGGCAGACCACTGGTGCCTCGGAGGGGATTGCAACATGCTGGAGGATGCAGAGGACAGGATGGGGGGCAGCCAGGAGACCATTCATGGGCCGGAGCTAGCTGCCTGGGAGGAACTAGTGCTTCAGGTGAGAGGCCAGGATCCGTGGACTCTCCCGGAGTTTGGCAGGTTGCAGGGGAGCCTATCTTTCTCGCGCTCGGATAGACGGGCCACAGGGGTTAACCTATCCCGCATCGACAGGTTTTACATTGATGAGTGGGCCTGTGCTAGAGGTGGCACAGTGGGCATACTTGCAGGCTCCTCGTTTTCAGATCACTTTCCAGTGCTTCTCCAGATTGAGGACCCCACGAGAGGAGAGCAGAGCCAGAGCGTCCGGATTCCAGATTGTCTCATAGAGGAGCCCGAGATCGCGATCGGAGTTGAGCAGGTCTGGCAGGAGCTGCAGTTCAGGAGAGGATCGGCAGCCAGCGATCTTGCCAGTGGCTTGCAGGAGATTAGCCAGATGCTCAGACAGGCTGCCTTGGACCGGCTGGAGGCTTTCAGAGAGCAGGAGAGGAGCCTACGGAGGAGTCTAGCGTCCCTCCAGAGACTCCAGGAGAGGGATCCTACGAGCCCTTGGATCTCAGAGCAGATGGAGTCAGCTCGCACGGAGATCAGATCCATCGAGGAGAGGAGGGTGGAGTTCCGATTCCATGCTCGGGCTTCCTTTTGGACACAGGCTGGGGACAGAGTGACTCGAGACTTTTTTGAGGCGACAGGGCCTCGCTTCAGACGGGAGGGTCTCAGGCGTCTCCGGCAGGCTGATGGCCAGGTTGTGGTGGATCCCCCCAGGGTTCGGGCTATAGCCACAGATTTTTACAGGGACCTTCTCTCTGCTGAGCCAGCAGATGACAGGGTGAGAGAGGCTCAGGAGGCAGTCTGGAGCTTCACGAGACCGGTTGTGCCGGCCCATTTACAGCACTCCCTTCTCTCCCCCTTCTCGGATACGGAACTGGAGGAGGCTCTTCAGGCATTACCTCGGGGCAAATGCCCAGGAGAGGACGGTCTTTCGGTGGCTTTCTTCCAGAGGTACTGGGGCCTCTTACACAGGGGCTTCAGATTGGCATTCCAGGAGATTATGGAGTCTGGAGTCATGCCGGACAGCATGGCTGAGGGCTTGATCCACTTGATCCCCAAAGAGGGAGGAGACAGACTGGAGATTAGACAGTGGAGACCGATCACCTTGCTAGGCACGGCCTACAAGGTCCTAGCTAAGGCGATCAGCAGGCGGCTTCAGCCTCACCTTCCGGACATCATCCACTCCACGCAGACTGGCTTCATCCAGGATAGGAGCATTCTGGATAACATTTTCTCCTTCTGGGAGGCTACGGCTCTGGCTAGATTTCGACAGGAGGATCTGGCAGTGCTCCTTCTCGACTTCGAGAAGGCATATGATCGGGTGGACTGGGCCTTCTTGGAAGGCACTATGGAGAGGATGGGCTTCCCCCCTCAGTGGATCCGTGGGGTCTCTGCACTCTACTCATCGGCTCATAGCCAGGTGCTGATACAGGGCGTGCGCGGAGAGAGGTTCCAGCTCTCGCGCTCGGTGCGGCAGGGGTGCCCCTTAGCGCCCTTTCTTTTTCTTTTTGTGGCGGAGGCCATGAGCACTTTTTTGACGGCACAGGATACAGGTTTGCGGGGCCTCCAGCTTCCCATCCGTACCTCGGAGGAGCTCCTAGACTCGGAGTTTGCGGATGACACTGCTGTCTATCTTCAGGGAGGTGAGGAGAACCTCCGCCGCTTCGCCTTAGCCATGGACAGGTTTTGCAGAGCTTCGGGCGCTTTGATCAACTGGCACAAGTCGTGTGGGCTGTGGGTCAGCTCTATGCCCCCCCCGACTTGGAGGCCAGTTGACGGTTTTCAGTGGCTGCCCCCTGGCACTACAGTGCGTTATTTGGGATGTTATGTGGGCATTGACATATCTCCGGAGCAGCAGATAGCCCCCCTTCTTCTGAGCATTCGGAAGAAGCTTCTGTATTGGAGTACCGCTCGTTTATCTCTGGCTGGCCGAGTAGTCGTGGCCAACCAGGTTCTGCTTGCTACTATGTGGTACATCACTTCCTGCTGGGCCTTCTCTAGGGCATGCATTGGCCAGGTGCAGCGGCTCATCAGGAACTTTCTTTGGTCCGGTGGCGACGGGCGGCCCGCCAGGGCCAAGGTGGCATGGGCGGTGATCACTCAGCCGAGGGAGAGAGGCGGCCTGGGCATTGTTGATCCTATTTGCCAAAGCCGAGCATTGCTTGGCAAGTTGGTAGTTCGTGGCCTCCTGCCAGGCGCTGAGCCGTGGAAGGAGTTTCTTGTTTCCAGGATGCTCAGCCGCACCCCCTCTCTTAGCGGCCCCTGGACCCCCAGCATTAGGTGGATCTTTACAGAGCAGCGATCCAGAGGAGTGGGCCTTGGCTTCGAGGAGCGTTTTGCAGCTAGCCTTCTGAGGGCCTGGTCGCATCTGAGGCCGTCACTCTTCCAGACTCCTCCGGGCACCGATGAGGAGCGCCTGAGGCAGCCATTGATCTGGAACCCCTTGATTCGACTTCCCAGTGGCCATATGGTTGGATCGCGGTCTCACGTGTCGTGGGGCCCTTTGAGCTCCGGCCCAGCCCAGTCCCTGGACGACTGGATATGTTTTCAGCAGCTGCCTCTAGAGGCCCAGGAGAGGAGACTCAGTGGGATGAGGGGCAGAGAGTTGATGAGACAGGACATTGAGGCGGCCATCCCCCGGGAGTGGCGGACCCCAGTACAGGACCCTCCACCTCCACAGTGGATGGGTGTCTTTACTCGGCATGAGATCCTTCTAGCGGTCTGCGGCACAGCGGAGAGAGTCGCCCCACTCACTTTCGAGGTGGGAGAGGGTGGCCAGCTTCAGAGGACACGACTAGATTTGGATGGGCTCCAGGGTTGTATTCTTCAGAGGGTGCGGGTGGTCGGCTTTCATCAGAGACAGTGGCATGTAGACCCCTCACCGGCCTCGATAGGAGAGGACTGTTCTTGGAGATTATGGGCTTGGGACAGCAGGCCTCTTATTCGCCTTCAGTGGGATCCAGGTGAGTGGTTTTGGCGAGATCCCTACTTGGCCCCTACCAGCCCAGGCATCCCCTTTTTTCAGTACACAGCGAGGCTGGGGCGGCGGATTCAGAGGCACTGGATAGCGAGCACCCCGGCGGCGGCCGAGCATTGGCGGCGACAGGGGCTCTCCCCTGCCTTTCTTAGGGACTTCTGGCAGCGCCTTTGGGCCAGCTTCCGGCCCCGGAAGGTGACGCTTTTTCTCTGGCTCACAGCGCATAGAGGACTGGCTGTGGGGGCATGGCTAGCTTTTGGCAGACACCCAGCGTCCTGCCCTCGGTGCGGCCATGCACAGGAGTCGCAGCGGCACTGCTTATGGGATTGCCCACAGGCTCAGCAGGTCTGGCAGCGCGCTCTCAGGATGGTTTTTGCAGGCTCACCAGGTGAGATGCTGGTGACGTGGGGTGCGGTGGCTTGGGCCACGGACAGCGGCCCGGCCCTTGGATATGAGGACGTCCTTGGCAGCGCGACCATCCAGGTCTCTGACAGGGCGATGGCGGTGGTTCCGACGCCAGACTTCTCATCGGCAGCCCCTCAGGAGGGGGTCGGGCACAGATGGGAGATGATCAGCAGCATGACAGCTTGGCACATATGGAGAGCCCGATGCAGGGAGGCCATTGACCGCCAGGCGACTCCACCGGCGGAGGTCATACAGGCCCTCTGGGTGGACATCATTCACACATTGAGAGGACACTGGGGGAAACTCCAGGGCGACTCGGATCGCATGAGAGGGCGCCGCAAGGCTTTCCTCCGCACTTGGCACCCTGGCCCTTTCCTCACCGCGAGGGGCGAGGATGTCACTTGGCACTACAGGCCTCCAGTCTGGCTTTTCTCACCTCCCACATGTACTACTAGGTAGCCCCCCCCAGAGAGCGGCCAGCCACGGGGGTGGAGCTCAGGAGTTCACGGTGTTTTATCCCTCCTTGCGAGGTGAGCTTTGTAGCCTTATGGCGTTTTCTCATTAACTAATAGAAGGATCTTTTTCCAAGAAAAAAAAAAAAAAAAAAAAGAAGGAGCTCTACTAGAGCAAGAGAACAAGGTCAAAGAGAAGAAAGGATTGGGCCCAACAACAACTGGAGAGGAGAAAGCACTCTACACCCAAGGAGGCCTCGCACGAGGACGAGGATGAATAAGAGGCAGGGGAGGAGCGAGGATCTTCACTTGCCACAACTGCGGGAAGCCCGGACACATGGCTAGAGACTGCTTCTACAGCAAACCAAATGAAGAAGGATCAGCATCAGCAAACTTCATGGAGACTCCTAAGGTAGAGGAGTCAGAATATCTTTCTGAGAGAGGAAAGAGAGACCCCACAACCCAATAATGTAAACTTCCACAATAGAGTAAAATCACCTCTGAGCCACCGATGATGTAGCCATGTGGTAGATGTATGTGTGAGCACTTTAGTCAAAGTTACGGGCACTTGTAGTAGCCTTGGACACATAGAGAGAGTGCCAAGACTATGAGTTAGGGACTTGAGGCACTGGTTGTGGGCTACCAAGTAAGAGGGAAACTTGGTATAGGGTCCAAGTGTGCTAGAGTTATTCACTTGAGGGGAGGTGTTGAAATATGCAAGTGAATGGGTGTGTGCGAGAATAAGCCCTTAGCTAGAGATTGTAAAAAGTCAGTAATTGAGTGGGTAGTAGTGAAAAGGTGAGAAGAATCTACTGAATGAGAGAATCAAGGGTAGCATGAGTGAATATAGGGGTGTGTAAAGATTCTAGGAAAAGGTGTCCCCAGATGTAGGGGAGGTGGCACAAATCAAGGAGAAATCATTGGGTGGGAGTGGGTGCTTGGCACCTTGTGGATGTAAAAGCTATAAATTAAGGCATTGGCCTAATGAGAATTTTTGGGTTTTTGAGTATTCATGCCTACATTATACTATTAGATTAATTGTGCACTAATCTTATCTTAATCACCTTCTAATTACTTACTAATCATGTTGATTCTTGCATTTGATCCACCATAGCTCATCACATTGCTGTAAATTCAACATTACCTTGATCACCAATTTATGAGCATATATTATGTTAATTTAATTCCTTAATCCTCATAAGAAGTACTTAATGTCATATGAATTTGAATTCCAATTCATCATTCTAGTACTTGGACCTTAAATCCTTTAACCTCTCAATACGGTTTCCAAGGATAAATGATAATGCACAATACTAGAGATTTCAATTTAACCCTTTTCTTGTCAATGAATCATTCATGTCCTTAGATCTCCTATTGTTGACATGGACATTCCTTAGGTGACCACTTAAGCCTAGTTATCCTTTTCTTGTCAATGAATCATTCATGTCCTTAGATCTCCTATTGTTGACATGGACATTCCTTAGGTGACCACTTAAGCCTAGTTATCTAATTTGTTGCATGTGTTTTTATCTAAATATAAGTATTTGAGGTTTCTATGGTTTTCTCTTTAACCAAAACCTTAAGAAATTACCCTTAGCTTTACTCTAGGTTTTAATAATTCCCTAAATACTTTAACCCAACTCCTATCTCTCTAGAATGGCTTTTCACTCTCTAAATCCTAGCTTTCTCTCCCCGGCCCCCGCGGAGCCGTGTGCCCGAACACCCCGGTGCCGTGCCCTCATGCCCCCCGGCCCCAATTGATCTAAGTGACATTTGCTGCTGTAAGAACCTTGGTGCGTTTGGTTGGCCTGAGCGTTCGTGCCTTGGAAGTGATATGGCTATTAGAAGTGGCTCCATGTTTGGATATGCACAAATTAAGTAGTGGGTTTTAGACATGTGGACTCCTACTACCACTAGGTGGCCTAGTGGTCCCGAAGTGTTCAGGCTTAGTAGTGGGTTTTAGACATATGGGCTACTACCATGTGGCTCAGTGGTCGCGTGGAGTGTTCAAGCTCAACAGTGCATATCTTTCTAGTCTAAGGATTGCAGTTGTAGACACGGAGATTTTATGCGAATATGTTATTTTGATGTTATATTGCATTTCAAATCCTAATTAGGGACTATTTTTGTGGTGTATGTGTGTATGTACATTGTCTTCTATGTTGTCGTTAGTGTGTGTGTATGTACATTGTCTTCTATGTTGTCGTTAGTGTGTGTGCATAGTGAAAAGGAATATAAATTACGGGTGTGTGAGTTCACACCGACTCCACAGGTCTAGTGGTCAGGAGGGCGCTAGACCCATGGTATGATCGGTGCTAGGACGTACCCTTGGATTTGGTCTAAGTTAAAAAAGGATTAAATCACTAGAAAGCGAGAGGCAGTGTGGACTCGAGATTTGAACCATGCTTTCTCCAAAAGGAAGGAAAATTGAGACCAAAATCATTATGAACTTAGAAGCACTTGGAAAATAATTACTCATTAGTAGAAGAGTGACATAAGGGTAGATCAAACTCAGTCGGGGCCTCGACACTACAATATCTCAATGTTTGGCTACTCCAATAGTTTTATCTCATAAGGTTAGTGTAAGATTATCATTGAGAAATGAGTGTGATTCCTCCAAGGGGCATCCCTCCATAATTCTCACAAATAGGAGGCATATCGGTGCCTTAAGGAACCATCACCGACATGCTATTCCTCGATTATGGAGCTGACAATTCTACTTGGCTAACACGGGTTATAACAAACGATCATGTTTCTTTTTCCAAGTGCTTCTAACTTCACAATAATTTTGGTTTTTCCTTCCTTTTGGAAAGCACCTGTATCTCGAGTCCACTCTACCTCTTT
The DNA here is from genome assembly GCF_041138505.1 of Cibotium barometz. Taxonomy (NCBI): domain Eukaryota; kingdom Viridiplantae; phylum Streptophyta; class Polypodiopsida; order Cyatheales; family Cibotiaceae; genus Cibotium; species Cibotium barometz. The sequence goes on from NC_141067.1 coordinate 57,488,136, forward strand.
CTTTCCAATGGTTTAATTCTTTTTTTAACTTAGACCAGCTCCAACGATACAACCTAGTTTGATCACACCATGGGTCTAGCCGCCCTCCCGACTGTTTGACCTATGGAGCCGATGAACTCACACACCCATTTACTGATATTCCTTTTCATTATGCACACACGCTAAGACAATAGAGAAAACAATGTACACACACACACACACGCACAAAGCAAAAACCGGTCCTTAATTAGAAGTTGGAACGCAATATAACATCAAAATAAGCATATGTCCATAAATGAGTCTAGATTTGTGATCCTTAGAGTGGAAAGATATGCACTACTGAGAGCCTAAACATTGCAGGACCACTAAGCCACCCTACGATGAGCCCACATGTCTCACACACAGTATTGATGTTGTGCATATCTATACGAAGCCAATTCTGATAGCCATATCTCTTCCAAAGTGCAAACACTCAAACCAACTAACGCACCAGGGTTCTTAGAGAAACCGTCACTTGGATCAGTTCTCATAGCAATAGTGGCCCTTTATAATTGGAGCCCCCTCTTGTCCATGCATCACACACAAATTTCATCTGGAGCATACCCATAGTTGGTGTGAAATGGGTCAAGGTCTCGATCGGCTGTCTTTAAGGAGATCCCCCACTAGGGTGAGATCGATCTGGTATAATAATAATTTGTGAGGTCAATATTAGAAAACATGGGAAATCAACCATGCATCACACATGCTGTCCAATGAAGAGAAAACCATTACAAGTGCAAGCAAGATTTCTAATTCGAATGCGAGTCTCTCGTTTCGTGAGTCCAATAGGCCGATAAGCTTACTTGTCTTGCTTTCTTGTTGTCCGAATCCTTTAACCAATTCTAAGCCTCAATGCCTTGACCATTCTAATTATGCCTTCAACTAAACATTTACTGTTATGATCCATGTTATTTGACGAATGATAGTCATGGTCATTTAATATTTGATTTATATATATTTTTTTATGATGCCTATTTCTCATGAACACGTTAGGATTGATTGATGCAATGTCAATTGATTGTTACTACTAATGTGGTTTATGTTTATGAGTTTAGGTGATGAGGTGTGCAAGGGTACCGATTTAGGTGTCGCACGGATGGTGGATTGAGTCGTGGCGTGTGGACAGATCTCATTATTAAATTCACAATATTTTGTGGCTGTATTATGGCGTTTGATATTATTTTGACATCAGTGTGATGTGTGTGTGCGCACACGTCAATTTATTGTACAGTGTGCGTACGAGCACTAGTTGATTTATTTTGTAATGTGCATATGTGCACAAGTTAGATTATTGTATTAGAAAATTGTGCAAACCTTAGCAGGCTTGAGGACAATTAAATGGCAAAGTCCAAATATGGATGTGTACTTTATTTTTGGCTCAAAGCCTACTTTTGGAATATATCACAAATACCCACGTGAGAAGAAGCCACTCACGTTGGGGGGGGGAGATTGCACCCAGCCTTGTGTTGATGGTGATGTTTTTCTTTCTCTTGCCTTATGTTTTGTTATATGCTTTAATTTTCAATTTCATTCAAGTAGTTGTTTTAATATTTGATATATTTTATGAGTTTTTGATTATTCTCTTCAAGAAGATTAAAGGGTACCGTGACAGTGGTATCAGAGCTTTGGTGTAATTTAATTTTCTTGAAGGCGGTCAAAAGAGGTGAAAGAGACAAAAACAGAGGTGATTTTGGTAATTTCCTTGAATTTAAATTAAAGAAGAACACGTTTAGGGATTTTTGTTTATGTATGGATGAAATAAAGCTTGTTTTTAACCATTGGGTAATCAATCTCCATCAATCTATTGCCCAAAGGGTAAAACTAGGTGGAAAACCATTAGTGGGTTTCCCAAAACCATAAAACCACCTTCTTTTTCACTAATCCTCTTCTTAATCTGTCCGTACGGATTGAAAGAGCAAGGAGAGGAGCATGGAGGATCATAGCATGATTGCTAAACCAATAAGGCTGTCTGAACTCTATAATCAAGGGTGGGAGGTGATGGATTTTCTTAATTTCTCTCAATTAGTAAAAGCGCGTAAAAGCCACATATATATAAAATTTCGAATTGATCTTTTCTCTCTCTCCCTCCTTCATGGGAAGAGGTTGCAGCCTGCTCCTCTCTCCATCCGACCTCCCTCCATCCGACGGCCGACGGCCTGCGCATCCTGAAGGGCAGCGGTTTTTGCTATTAAAAAAAAAAAGAGGGTTCTCCCTCAAATCTTGGCTGGCTACACAAAATTCAGTAGAGCCGCTGATTTTTTTATTATTAAAATTCTCCCTTTTTACTCTTGCACGTTGCGCTGTCGGAATAGGTGTGGGAGAAAAAGAAATTGTAAATCTTATAAAAGCTTTATTAAGCTTATTAATCAGCATAAAAGCTTCATAGATTTAATATATATATATATATATATATATTTACGCTTTTGACTAAGCTTTAAAAGCTTTCAAATAAGCTTAAAGCTTTACAAATGAGATCAATAAAATGTTTTACAAAAGAAAATATTTTTTTGACTATTCCCATCGTATTTTTTGGAAAAGGATCCCATGTACATATAGTTAGTTTGGATTTCTTCTACAGATTTTTAGAATTTACCTCAAGAGAAATTTTGAGACTTTAGTCAAATTCTTGTGAATAATGTTGTTTTCTAAACCCTCATGAAGTACGAATAATATAAACAGCTTGTTAGTGAAGATATCGTTAAAATGTTGAGCACTTTAACCTACGGCTAGTTTTCTAATTTTAAAGGGTACATGGATTACTTCTTGAAAAATTATACATTTGTGTATTGAGCTAACCTGGCAGGACTCACATCTAGCTCGACGTTCCATATGAGATAAGAAACCCTATCTTTTCTCTTGTTTTAAATTTTTCCTATTCCTTTTAATTGTCAGGAAATGGGTGAATATCCGCAGCACCATCGTACTATTCAGGAACAGCTTGATTCTCTCCATATACTTTTGAATCAAGAATGAGAGCATCGGGACAACTTTCAAAGAAAGATTGAACGACATCTGTCTAGAATGAACAAATATATTAAGAAGAAAGTTAAAACTGTGGAAGCATCTGACATGCATAGCCCGACCAATGACATCGTATCCAAGCTGTCTATTGTCAAGTGTTTAAGGTGTAAGATGCATTAGGAACTCAATGGAGTCTTCTTGGGCCCTTTAATTTGGACGTTTAGTGAAATGCTTAAAATGCTAATCCATCTTTGACCAAGCCTAGAGGCCTAGTCCTAAAAGCATATATTTGATTTTTCACAAAAAATAAGAAAAATAAAAAAAAGGAGATATTCTTAGATCTGGCCACCTAGGTGACTTTAATGCTTACTTTTGGGCTGTCAGTCAGTTATCATAGCCTCTCTACCTTTTCGAACTCCAAACATTCCAAAAATTCGTCACTTTCTTCCCCCCTTTTTTGTGTGTGCACCAGATCTCTTTCTCTCTCTACATCCTCTCTCTAAAATGCCCTGCACTCCTCCATGGAAAAAAGCATCTTTCTCTACTCCAAAAGCCATAGCTAGCAGATCTGTACTCCTAAATGAGCCTTCTCTCTCCAAACCCACAGTAGTAGCCATGGCTTGCAAGGAAGAAGCTTACCATGAGCATTCTCTCTACAATACTTGGTCCTCTCTCCATAGCTAGCAGATCTGTACTCCTAAATGAGCCTTCTCTCTCCAAACCCACAGTAGTAGCCATGGCTTGCAAGGAAGAAGCTTACCAGGAGCATTCTCTCTACAATACTTGGTCCTCTCTCCAAACCCACAGTAGTAGCCATGACTTGCACAAAAGAATCTTTTCATGATGTATTCTCTCTCTATATTGCTTAGCAGCCATAGCTTGCACTAAAGAAGCTTCCCATGATGCATTGTCTCCTTTGCATTTCCTTCTCACCATTGCCAACTCTCTCTATGTTTCTTTGGCTCCCTTTGCAGCTTCTTTCTCTATTCACAATGCAGCTCTAGAGAAGCAACCCTCATCTCCATTCTTCCCATTATTTTTTGATTCCATATCCTGCTCCTTCCACTCCTATTCAACCCAAGCTTACAAGCCTACTTTCTTGTATATGGCACTATAAGACATCACCAATAAGCCTTCTAAGATCCGCCTTCAGGTTGATTTGGAGACAGAATATGCAACCCTACGCAGTAGGCATGTTGCACCCAATATTTCATACGATCAGCTTCGAATGCAAGGAGCAAAGGCCATTGATCTTTGGATTGATGGAAATCTTTATCCACCAGATCCAATATCTGGTGCCCCTCCACCATTCAAAAGCATTACAAGTTTTTTAAAGTTTGTTGGTGATGGTTTCAATGGGCTTCTTGGCTATTGTAGGAGATTACACATGTTGTGGCTAGATGAGGCAGCTGGAAAGAGGCAAACACAATTTGCCTTCGACCAGCTTCAAGCGGCGTCGACTAAGCAGATCAATAGTTTGATGCAGAGGATTAAAGAGCTCTCAGAGGAGCTTGAGGTGCAGAAGAATAATTTAGCGGATCGTGTGCGCACAATAAATCAATTTACTGATAATTATGTTCGTCTTCAACACTCCACTCGTAATCTTTGGCGTTGTGTTCACCATTTCACTCACCTTCCCATTGGATATCATGCAAGGCAAAGAAAACGTAAAGCTGTTGGGTTACTTTCTAAGACAGCAGGCGCATGCAAGAGGCGTATTCAAACAACCAGGTAAAAATTTTTGTAGGAATTATAGCAACTTTGAGAAGCAATTAATGAATAAAGCATCTCTCATGGGTGACTCTTGCGATTGTAGGGCATGTGCAACAGCTATACTAGGATGTAACACTGCAGCTGAGGCAATGTTAATGTCTCCCTTCTTCAGCATGTCCTTTAGGAGAAGGATATCATGGAAATGATAACAAGTTCTGGTAATGATGATAAGCTGCGGGAGACCCTTCGTCGACATTTCTTGAAGGAAATCAAAGAAATTGTCACACCCAAAGAGATGCTTGATATATGTGACTCAGCAGGTATTAGCCAGAAAGGTTACAGAGCAATGTATAGGTCAATCACTTTAGGATTGCGAGCAAAGGGAGTTACGCAATCCTTGCTTCCAACACTTTATAGCTTACAGATGGCAAAGAAGTGTGCTAATGGTGATATTGCATCCATGTTTAATGGGTACAAGTGGGTGGAGGATATTATGCCAATGCCAACAAACAAACCCTTTGAATACAATGCATATAACAATGTCTACATTGACATGGAAGTGCTACAAAAAGCAATGATTCAGTACTATGGCCTCACACTTGAAGAGACAGGTAGAAATGCCGTGTTTGTATTGAAGCTGGATGAATGTCAAGTGGCTAAAGGTCAAAGACCGGAGCGTGTTAGTTTAACCTTGATGAGCCGAGCACTTAGAGGAAATCCTTTAGAGACCCAAGAGTTGGATGCAAGTCAAGACAGCAATAACAAGGGCATAAGCAAGACTACTACGGCATTCAATCAGGTGGCAAGCATCATGGGTCCTCCCAAAAGAGAACCATGATACCTTGAGGTGGTATTTTGAATGGTCTGGCATTCAACATGTCGTCTCTTGTAAGGTCAATGGTCAAAAGCTTGATGTTCCCGGGATAGGCTGCTTTAACATTGAATGGCACTTGGGTGGCGATCTAAAAACCTTAAAGTGTATGTTGGGTTGTAAAACAGGTGCAAATACTATATTCTCATGTGTTTACTGTTGTCATTCCAAGACAGCAGTAGACTCAAGAGTAAAAGGAAAACAACCTAGCAAAGGCAAAAGTCAAAAACACGTGGGTGCAAAAAAAGCAATCATTTTTTATGCTGAACAGAGGAAAGGATCAAAGGTATGGCATAATGGCATATTAAGTTATGACCAGAGCAAGCCACCTAGTCGTGACTAGGAGGACAATGCTTGGAACCCAATCTTGGACATTCCACTATGTCAAGTGCATATGTGCACATTACATGCAAGACTCAGGATTTTGGATAAGCTATTGATGCTCCACATAAACTATGTCTGGAACATGGAGCCCGAAGATTGACGAGCAGAGTCAATACATGCACTAGAGGGTGTACTTTCCTCTATTGGACTACATGCTGGAGCAGTGGTCTTGACAAAGGATAGAAAATCAAACCCTACACAAGACAACCCTAATAAAATTTGCATGGGTGGATCAAAGGCAAGACACTTGCTATCAAACCACTTGGGTTCTCATAGCCACACTAACTTTGAAATTTGGAAGAAGATATGTGATGTTACAACATATCGAGTAAATGATGCCAGGCTTGGCCTAAAACGTGCACGTGTATGGGAGGTGTGTGATAAAATGGTCGATCTTCTAGAGCGACCTCACCTGGATGACCATGGTATTGAGGCACT
>NC_141067.1:57499520-57613851 GCF_041138505.1 Cibotium barometz
TGCGATGTGTGTCACTTGTACGGAACAGGTACACAAAGAGTTGTATGAAGCAGGTTATGGTTGCTTTGTGAGATCCATATGTGCACTTCATAGCATTTTGCACCTTGCTTTCGATCTGCACAAACAAGCCATGGCCACTGAAACATTGTCTAGAATTGGCCATTCAATAGATGTGAGAGTTGGTGTAGGTTCTGGAACTAATTTTCCAATACCATTTGCTGTCATGGGAACCACATATGTATCCTCATAGAAGAAGATGTTTCGTGCAAGAAGTTGTGCAGCTGGACACCCTCCAAAGATTAAACTACCAAGCTCCACATGGTATGCTTCAAAGGTTCCTGAAATTGCCTCCATAGGCTCCCACTCACTATAGTTTGAGGGAAAAATATCTACGCAGAGGAACCCAAGAACAATCAAAGCAGCTCAGTATACCATTATTAGCACACAATTGATTTAAAAACAAGAATATAAAGTGGTGAAATGACTTACAATTTGCAGGAAATCGTTGACGTTTGTCATGGTCTGCTAGTGTCAGCAGCTCTGTTGCCTTGTAAACATGTTGGACCTTGGCTAGCTTTTTTCCATCACGATCTTGTTTGAGCTCCAATATCCGCCCTTTCCAATGGTGACTTTGTATATCAACGTATCGCTTTGACACCTTGTGGGTTCCTCTTGTACTAGGCTACATCGTAATCCAATTCCACTTCTCGTACTGTTTGATGTTCCAGTGCCCATCCTCATCTTGACCACTGCTTCAAGAGAGAGATTGAATACTGATCGGAGGCCTTCGAGCTTTAGAAGAAGACATCAGATGTATATATTAGGGAGATTATAAACCTTGATGGCAAAGGAAAATAGAATGGTGAGGAAAAAACTTAGACTAGGGAGATGTACATAAGAGAAGGAGTTGTAGAGCAAGTTCCAAGGGCTTGGCTATGCTATTACTGCACTTTGAAAGAGGATATTAGAGGGGGTGAGAGGAGACAATGAGTAAGATTATGAGAGCCAAAGCATTTGCAACTCAAGCTTCCATAGCTTGGCTTTGCTGTTACACTCTGTAAAAGGAGGTTGGACAAGGTAGAAGGATGAAGTAAGGAAGTGTAAGTGAGGATCAAACTTCCATAGCTTCTGAGAGGAGGTTGCAGATCAAGCTTCCATAGATTGGCTCTGCCGGTTACACTCTGTGAAAAGAGGTTGGACAAGGTAGAAGGATGAAGTAAGGAAATGTAAGTGAGGATCAAACTTCCATAGCTTCTGAGAGGAGGTTGCAGATCAAGCTTCCATAGCTATAGATCTAGGTTTGTGAGTGAAGAGAGAGGTAGATCAAGAGGTAGATAGCTAAAAGAAGTAGTCTAGAGAGTGAAAAACGCCCTGCTATGAGAAAGGGGGAAGAGAGAGCATTTTGGAGGGAAGATGGGAGAGAGGGATAGTGGAAAGTGAAGGGGAATGTGCATTGAATGCAAGATAATGATGGGAGCTCGTTTTTGGGCCTCTATCACTTTAGAGACCTTACTTAATGATGGCTGCAGCTATCCTTTTCTATAAAAAATAGAGGAAAAATTCATATATGTATAAATTTTTTGAGTTTTAGGTGATTTTGAAAATTAAAAAAGAGCCTATTTAGCCTATTATTCTAAGTTTGATCACTACCTTCTAGGCTCTTACAAACCATTAGTTTCAGTCCACATGTAATCTCCCTATTTGTCTATTTCTTAATCACCTCCATTAGGCAATGGAAAATTAAAGGGCCCAAAAAGACTCCATTGAGTTCCTAATGATGATGGGACATTATGCTAAATCTTGCCCAACTAAAAAGAAGAACCAAATTGCAGCAAAGGACATGCTTGACACCGAAGAGGTTAACGCACTCGACACATTAACCAAAGGTGGAGGTATGTGTAAAAAAGTTATTTATTGTATACAATTTCTCGTTTGCTTTTGTATCTTTTTTCTGAATATTCTTTTCTTCTAGACCTAGTTAGAAAACTTTAGCTCCTGAAAAAAAATTTAGATACCATGACCTAATTAGAAAGATCGAGACAAGATTAGCAAAAGTTATCTTCAAGATCTAGTTGCCCAAATTCAAGTAAAAATGATTGCTAACATTTCATAGAAGATTAAGACCAATTTGAAGATTCAAGAACCAAGCAAGTTTCTCCAATCTTTGATTCAAGTTATCAATTGCTTCACCATCGAATTTAGTGATGATGAGAAAAGTAAAGAAAATAGCTCTCAAGTGACTAGAAACCAAGCTTAAGTTGTATACTAATCACAATTACGAAGTTTATACCAATTCAAGTAAAGTTTTGTCTAAATTTTCAAGTGTTCTAGTTTAAGATCTATCCAAGTACAAGATTCTTTCTAGACCAAGAATTGCTCTAAGTCAAAGATATATTCAACCACAAGATTTAAACCCCTTAAGAACAAGATTTATTCAAGAATTGAAATTATGATTAATTAAAGACTAATCTCTCAATTTTCGTCCATTCAAGTATTTTTTTATCTAAGCCAAGATTCATTACTAGTATATCAAGTTCTTGCTATCAACTAGGACACAAGTTCTTGCTCTATCAAGTTCTTGCTATTAACTAGGACGCAAGATGTCTCTCTTTCTTCAAGTTTTGATTTCAAGTTTAAGATTAAGCTTAAGATCAAGATCCCCTTTAGATTTCATTGTTTATAAGTAAGATTCACAAATTCAAGAATTATAAACCTATTCAAAGATTATAATTTTTGAATTTAGTTAGACAATTACAAGATTAAGATCAAGAACAAATCCCCAAAATTCATCAAGTTATTGATAGTAATGTAAGTGATTATTTTTCAATCTTAAGTTGATAAGAATTTTCATTTCGACCTAATTCATTTTTGGAATAAGACTTGTAGTCTAATTTTGAGGATAGAGAAAAGTTATGTCAGAATGAAAATTTCAGAGGGAATCAGCTACTCCGTCTCAAACTTCTGTTCTTAAGGTAGTGTCGTGTGGAATTAATCTATGGTATGGGACATTAGATTGGTTTCACATGGCTACACCAGACGTATCTATGTCTTCTATCTTTCACCAGCGAGTGTTTGTATGTGAAAGGTACCTCTGTGGAATGGGACACTTAGATCCATTTCACATGCGTTCACTTGTTTGGTTTTATTTTCAGAAATTGTTTGATGTGATGATCTTGTCCTCCACTTGTGCCATGAAGCCATCCACTCATTGATTGCGCAACTGAGGACAGTTGCTTCCCAACAGGGGGGACTGTTATGATCCATGTTATTTGACGAATGATAGTCATGGTCATTTAATATTTGATTTATATATTTTTTAATGATGCCTATTTCTCATGAACACGTTAGGATTGATTGATGCAATGTCAATTGATTGTTACTACTGACGTGGTTTATGTTTATGAGTTTAGGTGATGAGGTGTGCAAGGGTACCGATATAGGAGTTGCACAGTGCGAGGGTACCGATTTAGGTGTCGCACGGATGGTGGATTGAGTCGTGGCATGTGAACAGATCTCATTATTAAATTCATAATATTTTGTGTATTATGGCGTTTGATATTATTTTGACATCAGTGTGATGTGTGTGTGCGCACGCGTCAATTTATTGTACAGTGTGCGTACGAGCACTAGTTGATTTATTTTGTAATGTGCATATGTGCACAAGTTAGATTATTGTATTAGAAAATTGTGCAAACCTTAGAAGGCTTGAGGACAAAGGCTAATTAAATGGCAAAGTCCAAATATGGATGTGTACTTTATTTTTGGCTCAAAGCCTACTTTTGGAATATATCACAAATACCCACGCGAGAAGAAGCCACTCACGTTGGGGGGGAGGAGATTGCACCCAGCCTTGTGTTGATGGTGATGTTTTTCTTTCTCTTGCCTTATGTTTTGTTATATGCTTTAATTTTTAATTTAATTCAAGTAGTTGTTTTAATATTTGATATATTTTATGAGTTTTTGATTATTCTCTTCAAGAAGATTAAAGGGTCCCGTGACATTTACCTTTACCATGGTGGTCAATTTCTAAGGTCTTTATATGCTTATCAAGGTATCTTGATAATCCTACTCTTGAATTTGAATCTAGAATCTTAAATTTACACAACTAGACTAGTAACCTTTTAACTAGTCAACTCGTTAATTTTTGGTCTTAGGATAATTTACACTCTAAGGTTCAAAACTTGAAAATTTAATATATTGGTAAGTCCTCTAAATCAAGGTCTAATCAAGTTAAGGTCTAGTTTTAATCATAGGCTATTCAAGGGTCTCATGGAAAAATATTATGCCTAAATTTATGTTTATACAAGGTGAGGTTTCTTTTATGATTAAGGGTCATTAATTAATGACTTTTTCTGTGGGGTGTGTGTGTGTGTGTGTGTGTACATTATTTTCTCTATTGTCGTTAGCGTGTGAGCATAACATAAAGGAATATCAATTAATGGGTGTGTGCGTTCACACCGGCTCCATAGGTCTAGTGGTGGTCTAGTGGTGGTCAAGCGGGAGGGTGACTAGACCATGGTGTGATGGGGAACTTTCCATCTCGCGCTATCCAGATGTGATCCCATAAAAGTGAAGCTTGATAAGGATGATAAAAATAATATTTCTTACATTCTTCATAAAATGTAGGTGCTCTATTTTGATTGCTGGCCAAGTGTTGGAATGCAATGCCCAGGGCCAATAGTTCTTAAGAATGAACTACATTCTGTGCCATTGCTATGTGATGCAGTGCATATTTTAATAAGAGATAATTTGGTCAAGATAACATTCTCGTATATATAAGGTTTTTAAATTTGATAAAAAGTATATATCCACAAAATGGATAGACATAATCTATATCTCCTCATCCTCTGGTAAGAGAATAAGCCTTCTGTGCTTGTTGGGTCGGGACTTCTCGTCAGCTCTCTCTCGTGATGAACGCTTAGCTTTCTCATGAGCTCACCTAAGATGTGATATGGTGAATGATGTGATCTAAAATCTTGTGAGGTACTACTCCCGGGAAAGGGTGCAGAGAATTAAAGAGAATGTGGGGGAGAGGGAGAGCTTCAAACCCTAGCAAACAAACACACACACAAAAGAGAAAGCAAGACACATGAGAGAGATGGATAGCTGATTCCAATGGATGGATTTGTGAGAGATGTTAAGAAATTATAGCTTATACATAGTGATGTATGTGGTCCTATGAGGATCTTCTATCTTCTTCTTATCTACTCAACCAACATAACATAAAGATAAGAGTACACACTATATGGGTTAGTACTGAACTACTACAACATACAAGGGTCGGTCCATAATGTGAACCCGACTAAATGAGCTGATGCTATAACTATGCCAGTCTCTAGTAATCCAAAATGGCTGTCATCCCACTAGCCGCATATCACCCATAATCTCACCAACCATGCTAGTGGTGTAGATATGGAAGCTATCACCCAAGCGGGTCATCAATGTCCGTCGTAGCACTAGTTGAGCTCTATATCTCAACACTCCCCCTCGAGCTCAACTCCACACACTGCACTCCAAGTAAGCTCCTAAACCTATGGAGCTTCTCTGTGCCCAATGCCTTTGTGAAGATGTCAGCCACCTGATCCTCTGTGCTGACATATATTGGATCTACATCTCTTGTTAGAACCTTCTCTCTCACAAAGTGATAATTCACCTTAATGTGCTTCGTTCTAGCATGATATACTTGGTTACTGGCCAACTGTATGCTGCTCATGTTGTCACAATATATGACAGCTGCCCTATCCATGGGCTCTCCCATGTCACCACCAAGTAGCTTTTGAAACCAAGCTACCTCACACGCTGCCATAGCAGCACCCCTGTAATCTACCTCTCTGTACTCGACAAGGCAATTGTTGGTTGCTTCTTACTACTCCAACTCACAGTAGCACTCCCAAATGAGAACATAAAATCACTAGTAGATCTCCTGTCTGCAATACTACTAGCCCAATCAGCATCTCTGTACCCATGCAAGTGTATCTCTGTACTAGCCTATAGAAAAGTCCATAATCAACTATGGACTTTATGTACCTGCTGAGGATCTGTCTAGCCGCATCCAAGTGTGGCTTCCTAGGGGCCTGCATAAACTAACTAAGTCCAACAACATAGCTCAAGTCTGGCCTTGTAATGGCCATGTAGATCAAACTACCCACTATGCGTCTATATGTAGTGGGGTCCTCCAAAAGCTCACCTATATCTGCGGTGGAAAGCGTTGTGTTCTGCTCCAATGGCACTGAAATAGGCTTATAGCCTATCATACCATACTTGGACAACATGTCTAAGTCATACTGCCTCGCAATAGCAAAAATGCCATGAGGTGATCTCACCACCTCTATGTTGAAGAAATACAAGTCCATCTCAAACTTCTACTTCAAAAGCATCCTGACATCATGTATGTCTGTATATCACCAGTGATAATCAAGTCATCCACAAAGATGACTAATAGCATGATTCCTCTATTTGTCTTTTTCACATATAGTGAAAAATTTGCATTGGATATTTGAAATCCAATGGTAACAAGATACTCCCCGATCTTGTTTGACCATGCTCTGGTGGGTGCCTGCTTCAAGCCATACAAGGCTTTCTGTAACCTGCGCACAAAATCTAGATGTGAATCACTCTCATAACCTGGTGGCTGCATCATGTACACTTCTTCTTGCAAATCACCATGCAAGAAAGAATTCTTTACATCCATTTGATGTAAAGACCAACCCTTTGCTGTGGGCAGCCATACCAATAACAGCTCTCATGGTTGCCATTCTTGCAACCAAGCTAAATGTCTCCTCATAGTCTATGCCATAAGTCTGCACATAGCCCTTGGCAACCAATCTTGCCTTGTACTTTCTCACTTAACCATTAGCATTGTGCTTGACTTTATACACCCACTTACATCCAATTACCTTCTTTTCCTTAGGCAAAGGCACTAACTATAATGTTGCATTTGCATGCAATGATGCCATCTCCTCATCCATGGCATCTTCCCATTTCTTATTTCCAATTTCCTGCCCAAAGCAAGTGGGCTCAACCTCTTGTAATGTAAGCATAATGATGGGTTGTATATCCATCATATCGCAATCTGTCAACAACAAGGTATCTAACCCTTGTAGACCTATGTACACCTGGATCACTGCCAGGTGTCCTCAAAACAGCCCTGGTTCTCATTCACCAAGAGTAACCATAGACAGAATGCCAAGCTCCTCATCAAGGCTGTGATCAGAGCCACTAGAGTCACCATCCACATATGAGTGACCTGCTGAAAGATCAGGCACAAAAGGTTGATCTACCTTTTCCTTCCCTTTTTGTGATACATGTTTACCTTCATCATTTCTCAACCTGCCTGACCATGGGCTAACATTGGATCCACTACTTGAGGATTCCTCAGGTCCACTTAGCACCTGTGATTGTTGCCCTACATGTGGTGCAACATCAGCACTTCTTACATTTGCATCTTCTATTGCCTTCACTACTACTGGTGCATACCAGCTACTCATCTCATCGAAGACAACATCTCTGCTTACTCACATCTCTCGAGTGGTAGGGTTATAACATCTATAACCATTTTTCTCCATAGCATAACCAATGAAGATGCATTTCTCTGCCTTTAGATCCAACTTTGTTCTCACTTCATCAGGAACATGTACATATACAATACACCCAAACACTTCAAGTGAGACACATCCGGTCTTATGCCTGTAAACTTCTGTTCAGGAGTCATACCATGAAGAGCTGCAATGGGTGTCCTGTTCATAATGATAGCAATTGCTACTAGTTTTTCCCAAAAGTAATGTGGCATATAATTTTCAGCCATCAAGGCACGTGCCACATCTGCAATGTGCTTGTTTTTCCTTTCTATAACACCATTCTGTTGCGAAGTGTACCTACACGTAAACTGCCTCTCTTGATTCCCTGCTTTCTTAGGAAATCAGTGAACTCATTGGAGAAATATTCTCCCCCACCATCTAATCCTAGGCATTTTATTTGCATGTCTTTTTCCTTCTCGACCAAGGCTTTAAATCTCTAAAAGTGAGCAAACACCTCAATTTTCTGCTTCATGAAATAAACCCACACTTTCCTAGTGTGGTCATCAATGAATGTAACATAGTACCTGCAACCTGCAATTGTTGGAGTCTTGGTCGGCGGTCCCCATACATCTGAATGTATGACATCCATTGGCCTTGCACTGACATGATTTTCATGTGGGAAAGCATGTTTGGCCTGCTTCACATACCTTATGCATACCGTCAACCTTAAACTTTGGCAAACTTACAATAATATTTTGGGCTTGCATAGGCTTCAGTTCACTGTACATTCACATGACCAATGCGCTTGTGCCATATGTCAATATCTGCAATGACACATGTTCCATGCGCAAACATGGCTGCCTTTATCTCAGGCATGTTCACATCCAAAGTAAACATCTTGCCATTTTTGTTACCCTTTGGATGTGAACATGCCTTTATCTCAGGCATGTTCACATCCAAAGTAAACATCTTGCCATTTTTGTTACCCTTTGTAACCAAATGACACTTATTTTTGAAGTCTTCCACAAAACATCCTTGAGGATTAAACCTTACTTGTAGACCTTGCTCAACCATTTGCCCAACAGAAACTAGGTTATTTGTAATATTTGGAACATGAAGTACATCAGCCAAGTACTTCATTTTTCCATCCTGTGCATAGATGATGGCACTTTACCAACAATGGGATGCACAATATCATCACCTGTTTCTACATATCTCTAAACCACTCAGCCATGACTGGTTATGTGGTTAGAGGTGCTAGAATCCACATACCATATATCTTGAGATCCTGACACATCCCTTGTTATGGAACTAAGCATGTGCTGCATCACAAACAGCTACTCACTTCTATCATCACCTCCATGTTTGCTAGATGATCCATAGTTGCCTTGCTGCAACTTCCCACTTTTAATGTCATTCTGCTTTTTGTAGCAGTCCTTTGCCATGCGTCCTGGTTTGCCACAATAATAGCACTCTATGCTATTTGAATTTTGATTTCTTTGCTAAACCACCTCGGCCTCATTGGCTCCCCCTACCTCTAGATTGGCCTCTTCCACCGTTGTGAATCATTGGAGTGTTGTTGTCCAGAATTGCGATTTCCTTATCGGCCACCACCTTGGCCTCGACCACGACCTCTACCTCTTCCTCTACCTAAATTAGAGTAGAAGGCATGTTCCGATGTGTTCTTGCTTTGTGAAGAAGAATCCTCACCTAAAGCCTTTTCTTCTATGATTAACATAGATATCAAGTCCTAAAAGTTGGGAATATTCTCCCTAACTGCAATAGAGGTCTTGAATGGCTTGTACTCTTTGCCAAGCCCATTCAGGCGGCGCAGACACTCACCAAATCATTATCCTCCATGGATACATTGATAGACCCAAGGGATTCAACAATGCCCTTGATCTTTAAGGCATATTCATTGATGGACATGCTTTTCTTTTCCACAGTACGCAACTCTTACTTTAACTTCAACTTCCTTGCCTTTGTGTTAGTCTAGAACATCTGAATCAGATTCTGCCATGCAATTACTGGAGTGTTTGCATCCTGCATGTGTCTTATCATAGTGTATGGTGACACTAATTGAAAGCCAGTACATGACTTTTCTTGCACCCTAATTCCAATCCTTGAATACCTTTATATCTGCAGGAGTGGCATTCTCTTGAGATAACTCTGGAGGCTCCTCATTGTCTCCTTTTACATAATCTCAAAATCCTTTACCCATTAGGAAATTGGTCATTCTGAACTTCAAGGCATGGAAGTTATTCTTATACAGCTTCTCACTAACAATCTGATTAATTCCGTCAGACATGTTTTCCTGCAACAAAAATCAAATAACCTACAAACAGATAACTTTTGTATGCAACCTGTAATACATTAGTATCTCCTGTAACTGCTGCAACATCGATACTTCAGCATAGCCTGTGTGTCACCAAATGTGACCATAGTACATGTATATACACCCAATATCAACAATACATGTGCAAACCTTGTCTGCATTTTTAAAATGCATTGCTGCACTGTGATAACCAGATTTCGAGCAGAAATAGTTCTCTACCAGAACTTCCAAAAAATTACTGAAAATACCATGCAATGACGAAACAGAGCCCGTAACGTGCCCGAAACGCGAATCTGGCAAAAAAAACTTTGTTCAATAGAACAACATACTTGCCTTGTAGCTTCGCTTCCACGAAGATCGCTCTTGAATCGGAGATGTGTGGCTCCCAGAGCTACTAAGGGGGTGTTGTACCTAAACCAAGAAGGGGAAAGAGATGATGGTGCTCTTACCCATATGGTACCGCTTCTTTCCTTGCTTGTTCTTGCCTCTTACTTGCCTCCTTAGCTCTCACACGAATTAGGCTCTGATACCATAAAGAGAATGTGGGGGAGAGGGATAACTTCAAACCCTAGCAAGCAAACACACACACACAAGAGAGAGAGCAAGACACACAAGAGAGATGGATAGCTAAATTTTCTTCTATCTTCTTCTTCTCTACTCAACCAACATAACATAAAGATAAGTGTACACACTATATGGGTTAGTACTTAACTACTATAACATACAAGGGTCCGTCCATAATGTGAACCCGACTAAATGAGCTGGTGCTATAACTATGCCAGTCTCTAGTAATCCAAAATGGATGTCACATAGCCTGTCATCCCACTAGTCGCATATCACCCATAGTCTCACCAACCATGCCAGTGGTGTAGATGTGGAAGCTATCACCCAGGCGGGTCATCAATGTCCGCCGTAGCAGTAGTTGAGCTCAATATCTCAACAAGAGTAGGGTTCACTATCTCAGGTGAAGTAATGAGATGTTGAGGAATAAAATAATTGAGTGCCCTATACATCTTTCTAAGTGATCTCTGGTGGTTAGCATAATGAGGATATTGGCGAAGTCACACTACTATATTCAGACGGAACAATATCATGGTGGCTAGACAGATGTTTTCACAAAACATCTCACCACATCACATTCAAAGATCGGAAAGGTATGGTCTGTGCTCCACCTCTATGTCTCTACTCCTCATAAGTGGGGAAGTACAGTCGAACAAAGTGTTCCTCTGAGTGTAACCTCGCAAGTTTGCAATCGTGTCAAGGAGAGATGGTCAAAGGCAAATTCTATCATATCATTCTCCTATGATAATCTTGGAATCCCTGAGAGATGGGGGTGAGTCATCAAATGTTGCTATTGCTGGGCCATCTGAAAAACAACCCCAATCAATATTGCAAGTATTACTTTCAAAAATCTATGATCGTGCTCATTGCATCTGGAATATGGTTTTTACCCTCTATGGATATGTATGAGCATGGAATTAACTAGTGGGTAATAGCATGTAGGAATAATTTGTAAATGATACTGGTAGCCATTATCATTTACAATTTACCCTTACATGCTATTACCCATTGGTTAATGAATTTCTCCAAGTACATGTCCATTTCCTAAGCCTTTTTGTGCATTTACTTTGCACTTTTGGTATTTGAAAGCTTCCTTCTCCTTCCTAGAAACATTCATGCAATTCTTCTCTATCTAACATGAAACCTATTGGGTCGGTAGCTCAGCTTACTTCATCGAGAGAGAGAGAGAGAGAGAGAGAGAGAGAGAGAGAGAGAGAGAGAGAGAGAGAGCTGAACAAGTATATAAGCTAATCCATGATGGAGGAGGTGCTCACGTGTGTGTGTGTGTGAGAGAGAGAGAGAGAGAGAGAGAGACAGAGAGAGTAGTATAGAATAGGTACATGATAAACTGATCGATGGATTATATAATTAAAGTACAAAGGATAGGCTTCTTTATATAAGCCTATGGTCACTGCAACACTTTTGAACTTATTTAATGTAGGAGGTGTAGGGTGTGTTCACACACCTACACTCTCACTCACACACACTAAGGTGTGTTCACACACATAGGAGGATAATATCTAACAAAACTCCCCAACACCTAAAATCCAGAATCTTTACAAGTAAGTCCACTTTGATAAATTCAATCACTTGGATCGTTTTTCATAGCAACCATGGTCTAGTACAATCGGAGCCACCTCTTTCCACACAAATTGCATTTGGAGCACACCCATGTTCATCGCGATGGGTTAAGGACAAGGTTAACCATCTTTCGAGTGGTTTAATCCTTTTTTAACTTAGACCAGCTCCAAGTGTACAACCTTTCCCCGATCACACCATGGGTCTAACTGCCCTCCCGACCAAAAGCCTCTATCCCCCAAAATGCAGGAAATTACTGGAGAAACTATGAAATTCCACATACTATCGCTTCAAGAGCCATGGTCTTATTTTTGGTCTTATTGGTCTTATTTTTATTAGCAACTTAAACTATATGGTCACATCCTTATGGTTTAGACCATAGTCTTAGAACTTAAATAAACCATGTATTCTTGGGGTTTAATATGGGGAAGAGGGGGCTACTTGGAATATTATACCAACAAGGCATTTAAAGCCAACTCAAGCTTATATACTAAGTGTTGGAACTAGGTTGGATGGAGAGACACCATGATCATACTCATGATAATTGCATAAGACAAGCTAGATGAGATGGAGATTAATGCTAATCACATCATTAACTAAATGGGCAGCATAATGACACAAGAGATGGGATAATGGAGGTTGTGTACCCTTGCATTAGATGAGACTCTCTTATATAGCATGGAGTACAAGTGATTGACCCCTAAGAAAAACCCTAATATTATCTTGAAGGGAGGACTCAAAATCCTAGATTGGAGTGCAAGAGAGATCCTCTCCCAGTTTCTCTAGGCACCTAGCATATGCTCAAAAGATCCTACTACATAATATGAACCATACTCTACCAAGTTTAGCTAAGGCTAAAGTTACCTTTGGACCATATGCCCTTATCCACAATGCCTTATGTATATTTTGGTGTATTGTTTTCAACACCCTCCCTCAACAAAATACCTTTGGCTACTAAGATGACAATGTTAGCTCTAGTTACTGTTTACAACTCTGGTTATGATGACCATCCAAGTGCCCATAGGTATTACTCATGGTGGTTTACAATGCCAGGAGTTAATGATAATAGATGTTAGGACTCTAGCTATGTTTACATTTCACTTAGGATTTTCACTTAGGATAGAGGGGTGACTATAGGTAGGCATTCCCGTAGAAGGTCTAAAAAACCCAATCATGCTCGATGCAGTTAGCCTTTACTGATGCTCCTTCTTCTTTGTCATCCTTTTTGTCTTCACTTGAGCTGTTAGCTATTCGTACAAGTAGAGCTTTCTAAGCCGTGTTTCTAAAGAAACAGTCTTTTTCTTCATGCCTTATTTCTAAAGACTGTTTCTAAAGAAACAGTCTTTTTCTTCATGCCTTAGTTTTCCTCATTTTAAAGTTCTTTTATTAAGCTCCAAAGAGAGTGTCTAAGGGGTTCCAAGCCTCATTGGATGAGTCCTTTCCATCTATGTGTTGGATATAAGTATCACTTAGTCCCAAGGCTATGATGGCCAAAGCCTTCTCATCCTTGCCAATCCATAAAGTTTTCTCATTCCTAGTGTTTGGCATTTTTTCTTTCCCATTTGCTACACCACATAGCCCTTTTCTCATGAGAGTAAACTTAATCTCATGTATGAAAGCTATACCCTTATCTACTTTAGTTGTACTAGCCATCATGTTGGGTAGGTCTTACCTCTTGGAACTGGAAGCCAAAGGGTAGTGTCTAAACCCTTACACTGATTTGAGATGCAAATCTAGAAACTAAAGGCCCCCATCACCATTGAGATTACATATTAGAAGACAAAAACTTTGAAAATCCCTGAATTTTTGCAAGATGATAGTACCATGACTTTTTATATGTGGGGTTTGTTGTTTTTTACTTCTTCCCTTTCTTCTTTAGCTTCAAATGTTTTACATTGGAGGATTCATATGATGAGGTCATGATTAATAGACATTAATCCTTCAATGATAGTGGTTTAGTGAGAAAGCTCACTATTTTGGGACAACCAAAATGCAGAGTATTGGAGGATGAATGATGAGATTCCATAAAACATGAGGCCAAGGGGTTAGACCACAATCATTAGCAATGTAGTAAAAAGAGGATTAGACATAAAAAATAGAGACTAATCTCTGCTTAAGTGAAGAGGCTCTTTGGAAGGTGCACAGAGCCGGCCCGCCATGTACAGTGGTTCTTTCAAAAATCTAAGACCACCACACGCACTTTGTAGCAGTTGAAAAACCCCAGGGGTATGAGGGATTAAGCAATGCTGGCTTGATCAAAGATGAATTTCTCATTTCTCCCAAAATGTAGGGCGTCGATTTTGCAACAATGTTTTGACGGTTGCGAGCTTCATTGGAGCCATTGCCTCTGACTTGGGAAGAAGCTAGAAGAGGAAATGTTAGCTTTGGTTGAGTGTGTAGAGTGGAATCTACACACTCCACTAGCAAGTGGAGTGTGTAGAGTGGAATCTACACACTCCACTAGCAAGTGGTCGTGGAGGAGATGCC
This sequence comes from Cibotium barometz, assembly GCF_041138505.1. NCBI lineage: Eukaryota > Viridiplantae > Streptophyta > Polypodiopsida > Cyatheales > Cibotiaceae > Cibotium > Cibotium barometz. Next base: position 57,513,999 of record NC_141067.1, read on the forward strand.
CACAACAAGGTTGCCATGGCCAGATTAGTGATAACTAATCCTACTTTGGAAGAGGTGATTAGGAGTAGCTAATGAAATATTAGGATGCTAACCTAGCTCTTAATATCACATGTTGGAATTAGGGTGGATGGAGAGACACCATGATCATTGCATAAGACAAGCTAGATGAGATGGAGATTAATGCTAATCACATTATTAACTAACTAGGCAACATAAAAACATAAGAGATAGGATAATGGAGGTTGTGTACCCTTGCATTAGATGAAAGCCTCTTATATAGGCTGGAGGTTGTGTACCATTGCATTAGATGAAAGCCTCTTATATAGGCTGGAGTATATGTGATTAGGCTGTGATTAACTCCTATAAGGAAAACCATAATATTATCTTGAAGGAAGCACCCAAAATCCTATATTGGAGTACAAGAAAGCGGGTATATTGATGTTATATCTCTTGGTGGTATGGGACACCAAGGTAAGAAATGTGGTACTTCATTGTAACTCATGTATGCATCCCTTGGGCTCGGGGGTGGGTGGATGAGTTTATGCTTGGTTTATACATGTTTATGCATGATAATTATCTAGAGAGATCTTAGGGTTTTAACAGTGGTATATCAGAGCAATCTCTAGTTAATTGTTGTTATTTTTTCTTTCTTATTCCAATTTTTAGCATTTTATAAAGTAAATTTTAATATTTACTAAATAAAAATATTATTTTGTTGGTTTGTTTTGGTGATTACATGGGTGGATGATCGATATGGCAGTTGGAAGGCGTATTTCTTCTATTCAATGGATGAATCGACATTGTGGGGGGATTCTGTGAGTTCAATGCTATTTTTTAAAAAAAAAATTATTTAAAATAAGAATTTATAGAATTTTTACCAAAATACCACACATTTTATTACGGATATTCTTGGTAGAATGAATTCCCTGAATTTCTACAGTTTTTGGAAATTTTTCCTAATTATTTAGAAATTTTTAGAGCATTTTTATGGAAAAAAATATATTTTTAATGCATTTTGGCGGGTTTTTCGTGGAGATGCTATCAATTTTCTACCAAATTTCTAAGGAAATGTAGTGTGGGGTAGCCAATTGATGCTTTGAGTTCTCTCCTATGTGCGTGGGATTCTTTTCTCCTCTCAAAACTGAAATTTTCTTCTATTTTTCTCTCCCCCGCGTGTGTGAACCTCTTAAAAGGCATATTTTGATTAATGTTAATCATAATTAAGCTTTAATTATGATTAAAAAATCAATTAACCTTAATCCTCCTCTTTATTAACAGAGAAGGAGGGGGTGAAGAGAGAGAAAGTGTGAATGGAGAAAAAGGGGAGGAGAGAGGAGCTCTCCTCCTCTCTCTCTCACATTTCGCAACATGCATGGGGGGTTCGCTCTAGGCTGCTGGGCGGAAAAAAGCCACCCCCTAAAAATGATTTTATAACCTTTTAAATTAAAACTTTAATATATATATAAAAAGAGTTTTTTTTAATAAGCTTTTCAAAACTTTTTAAAAAAAAAGCTTTTAAAAAAAAGAGAAAAAGATATTTTAAATTTGTTTTTTCTCTGAAAATTTTTTCTTGGAGCCCTTTGGCTTTCCATTTTCCCAAAAAACCTATTGACCTTCTGGATTCCGAGGATCTTTTGACCTTCCGGATTCTGGAATCTTTTGACCTTTCACATTTTGATTTTTTTGGTCTTTTCATTTCCCAGAATCTCTTGGCTTTCCATATTCCAGGAAGACCATTGGGATTCTAAAATTTTTGGACCGTTCGTATTCTAATACGTTCGGGGTAAATTTTTAAAATTTTTAAAAATTCATAGAAATTAGTGGAAAATTAGATGAAGGTTATTTTAAATTTCTAGAAAATGTGGGGTTGGTGATGGGCATGTGGTGTGTCCATTCGGACACCCGTGGCCATTCAAACTCCTTTAAAAATCTATTTTTTGCCCAAAAAATTAAGAAATCCATTAAAATTATAAATTTTTATTGGATTTGAGAATTGTCGGCGGAATTGGAAATTTCATGAACGATGAGATTCTCAAGAGAAATTAGGAATATTCTAGAAATTATTTTTAGAAATCCTAGAAATTGGTATTTTTAAAATATCAATGGTATTTTGGCAAATTTATTTGCTAAAAAATTTCTGGAAAAATATAGGTTTGGAATGCCATAAGATAGGTTTGGTGGAATGTTTAAGTGTGGTCTATGCTTTATTTCCTAAGCTTAAGACAAAGTCTATCATGGGTTAGTTTCCAAGTTTTATATGGACTCATCAGGTTCTGCCACTTGTGTCTAGGGGTTTTTAATGAGTGCTACACACATGTTTCACTTTCTTACTTTTGGAGTTTTGCTTGAATAACACCACGTTCATATACTCTGGATTGATGAGTAGGCCACCAATTTTAATGCTTCTTTTGGCATGATTAATGACCATTAGATGGCATGCATTGATTTTTATGATCAACTATGGTTTTCATGGATTTGAGGTGCTTCTATGCTTCTATCCATGGTTTTATGAGGATCTTTTGGATAATATCATGTGCTTTTGAAGGTACATATTCTTGTTCCACATGAATGCTAAAAAGGTACTTGAATTCAGGGAAAGGAAACTTCGTATTTGAAGGTACATATTCTTGCTCCACATGAATGCTAAAAAGGTACTTGAATTCAGGGAAAGGAAACTTCGTAGTCGACTAATCCCTGAGGTTAAATTTATGTGGAAAGATAGGGAAATAGAGGATTCGACTTGGGAGTCGGTTGAGAATGTTCAGCGTAGATTTCCTTCTTTTCATTGCAAGAGTGCAATAGGGGTGCACGTGCACATTATGTGTAATGGCACATAAGGCCAATTTAGGTGAAAGTACCTTATAGAAAACTATTGTGAGTATGTTGGTGGAAAGACAACATGTACTGTTATTCATATTAACATATTACAGAAAAAGAATATAAATGACTAATGTTCATCACAAATAGAAATAAACAAAAGGTAGGTAATCGGCAAACCATCAGTATTTGCGTGTATTGCTTCTTATGTTCTGAACAAAGCAACACACACTTCCAGTCTACTATTTGAATAATGATTAAGGATAAATGTATAACTATTTGGCGGATAACTATATCTAAGGGTAACTACGGGTTAACATGCCTTGCGAAGAACGAAAGATGAACCCACTTGATGATGAGGATAAGTAAAAAGGAAACCAGATTTTGTAGTTTCTTGAAAGAAATATTCATGAAATCCTAATCCAATTCATGGGTTTCTAAAATCTAGATCTATAATATGAGTGGATGGATGAGCTTGCCTCCAAGAGTGAAGTTGAGACTGTAAGTAATATGAAAAAGAATGAGGATGAATATCTAGATTGGCAGCGTCTGGATGATCTTAAATCTTCTCCACAGCCTCCGACTGGTTACTTTGACAAGACAGTCAAGTAATGGCACCTCGCCTTTGTGCTCGAGTCAGACCTCTAGAAGATTGACCCTTATATGCCGATTCTTTGTATTTTCTTGGGTGCTCTGCACTTTGTCGTTGATCCGGTGTAGCTTGTTGACGATCCTCCAGAGGTTGCTGAGTGGTGGCACATCCCTATTGAAGTATATCACAATCTTCTACACTATGCTCCAGTTGGAGGGGAGGGGCAAATTGTGGGAGCGCAATGTCTCCCCACTGCTTCCATTATACATATTGTGCATCGCTCCATCTCCTTGTCGACAGCTTGCACCAAATTTCTGAGCTCACCTGTCTTGCCTTCACTTTCTTTGGCATATTCTTTATGATCATTCTAAAGTATTTGAAGTTCTTCTTCATATGCTTCTAGCTTCTTAATTGTATCTTTAAGCTCTGAAGAAGAACAACTTTTCCTTGTAGAAGCAGGAGAGAAGAAGTAGCTTTTCCTCGTAGTTTATTTATTCTGGCTAAATCATGTGCTTTTTCATCTTCCAACTGAGAATTTTCAAAGCTTCAACCTCATTTTTAAACTACTCTGCATTGTGGTGAAATGCTTGAGCTTGCTCTCCTGAATCAAAATGTACTGCATTCACAGTTGACTAAAATCTGGACCTTCAAATGGACCTTCCTACTCACCTTTGCCTTTAGGATTACTTGTAGATTAGACCTAATCTTTTTGTGTATTCTATGTGGCTGGCTACTAAATAGGACAAATAGGTCCAGATGGTCCACCTCCTCCATCGAAACTGCCTATGCTAGATTCTTCATCATTTGGTCATTGTTGAAACTCATCCGGATAGCATGCCATCTTAATAATGTTTTTAAATTCTTCAATGTATTCGACATACAGGCTGTCCCATAAGCTACCTGATTCGAGCTTCATATGCGTCCACTTCACTTGCCGACAGCTCATATATTTTTGCATCATCATCTACTTTGAGAGCATTGACTCTAGTCTGGAGCACCTACCAAGTTGCTCGATTTGCTTTTTCCTGGGCCTCGTGTTGCTGCATTACAAAAATATGATGGCTGAACACATGTTGTCTTTATAGCTCAGCATTTGAATGTTTTTGTTGTAAATCTCGAATTTGCTGCTGCATTTATATTTTTTCTTACTTTTCCTATGATAATTCCTTAGCTTGGAGCTCAATTATATTTCTAAAATCTTCCTGCTTTGCCTTAAGTGTCTAAACTCTTTGTTGAACCGTGGACATGTTTTGTAGGTCTTCTTTTGCTTGACGTAGCTCTATCGTTGTTAATTCCATTCCATGTTGAAAAGCTATTGTCTTTTCTGCACAGTGTGACGAGATGTATATGCCAGCAACTTGCATCATTTTTGGATTAATTTCTTCAATAATATCCTGAAAGAAAATTGGGCCGGAGCTCTTGTGTGTTGTAGCAACTAGATCCAGAAGGACAATTCCTTCACTAGATTCTTTTCTTTGTTGCTTCTCTTGAGCTCCTTTTGCAGTAGTAGCAATTTCTTCTTGTACCTGATTCTTTTTATTCCTCTTGTCTTTATGCATGAATCCAAAGGCACCTGTAGAGCAGCTGTATGGAAACTCTACATGCCTTGCAAAACTTCTTGATGCATAAATTGTATATATAGGCCAATCTTGGTCTTTGAATTTGGCGGAATACTCTTAAGTTATTTCTTCATCTTGCTGGTATAAAATTCTTACCCTAGCAACTCGTTTTCCTATAGATGCATATAAATATAGGCCCAAGGCTCTTGTTGACATATATGTGACTATATGGCTTAAAATTTTCATTTCAATAATGAGCCTGGAATGTAATATGTTGTGTGCCTCTTTGTGATTGTTAAGCTTGTATTCTTTTCCTTCACCCCCTTGTGGACGAACTAGAACTCCATATCTTTTTCAATTTGTTGGTGGGACGTCCACTGCCCGTTCCGAAAGCAAACCAAATATTCGAGAAACATATTCTGCTGTGAATGGTATGTTGCCCTATGTTGTTTTGATAATATTGTTTTTATGCACCTCCAACATCTTCTCCAAAACGGTTGGTGGGCCAAGGACCTGCCGATTCCATGGCAAAACGAAGCAAACTGAAAGAGACCCACCTTCTCCAGCCAAACTCGATTGCGATTCAAATTGAAATCAAGAATGGTAGCGAGTCTCTCAAACTCAACCATGGCTGTTACTAATGAAGTATGAATGCGATGATGAAAATAGTAAAAGCGAAGAAGGCAACGAAAGCAGTGAAAGTGAAAAAGGTGACCAAAGTAGTGAAATCGAGAACAATGAAATAAACTATGATAGAAGAGTGTAAACGAAAGATAAAAACTAGGTACTGAGAATGTTAAAATGCGGTAATGATATTCCAAATAGCCAAAAGATCTACACACGATTTCATGATGATGACAATAATGAAGATGCACAACATTCGAAAGAACAGGGCGGCTATATGAGTGAAAGGAAGTTAAAGAAATTTTATGGTAATAATAGCCCAATTTGGAAATGCATGATTACAACGTGGACTGGGACACGTAGATGACAGGAATAGTGCACATTGGAACAAACACCGGTTCTGGTTACCATCCAAAATAAGGCTTTAATTGAAAACCATTTCACGAGCTTCGACAGTTTCACACCATCGAGTGTCACTAATTCGAATGTGCCGGTGCCTAGTTTGGAAAATATCCGGTATGGGCTCGTCCATTGCAACTTAAGTTTACCCGAATGTGGACCCATTCTGGAATTAAACAATAAAACCAGATCATAACATCAAAAAAATCATAATTTTGTGTTTTGATCAATCCCCACAGCTTCCTCCAGTGCTGGATGACATTGGATGTCCAGATGCTCTGCAAACTGTTTCTCTTGGTGTGCTAATAATTGTTCCAGATGGTTTGCTTCAAACTCTTTGGAAGATAATTGGACAGTCAGTGCCCCTCTTAAATTGGGTACCACAAATTCCATTGGAACCATTGCTTCCAGTCCGTAGACCATGGCAAACATCGTTTTTCCTGTTGCTAACTTGTAAGTTGTCCGGAACGTCCATTATGCGGAATATAACTTTTGATCCCAATCTGGCTAGTTCTCATTGACCACTTTTTTAAAAATTCTCTCGTAAAATGTTATTGGAGGATTCGGCCTGATCATTGCTTATAGATAATGTATTGTAGATTTCTTATGAATGATCATATGCTGTTGAATTACTTTCTTAATTACTTTATTTAGAAAATGTCCACCCTGATCACTGACTAATTCAATTGGACACCCAAATCTAGTCATGAATGATCATTTCATAAAGAAATTTTGCTTACTGAACTGGCTTTATTATTATGTCTTAATGCTTTAGCTTCCACCCATTTGGTACAATAATCTGTAGCCACCAAAATAAATTTATTGCATGCTGAGATGGAGGCTTGAATGGTCCAACAAAATCCAGACCCCATTTTTGAAAAGGTTTCATTGGTAGCACTGGATTGTTTGGCATCTGATCCACTACACTAGGTTGGCCAAGTCATTGACAAACATCACACTCCCCAGCAAATTTCCATGAATCTTTTATCACTATAGGCCACCATAATTCATCTTGATATGTTTTCCTACATGTTACTTCTCTAGAAAAATGGCCGCTACTTACACCTTGATGAGCTTTCAGTAAAACAACTTGTTCCTCATGGGACTATACACATTGACGAATTATTTGATCAATGCCCATTTTATATAGTTAGCTCTCAACAATTACCAAAAAAGTTTTACCTACGGAGAGCTAAACGCTTTCGATGATCTCTCGACATGTCTTCTCTGGAAAATTTCCTTCTATCAAGAACATGAGCATTTCGTCATATCAATGAGTCACTATAATCTAGAACAAATTCGCATCTGGTAACTTATTTGATACACCTTTCGGGCATTCGCCGGTGCTAACGCGAGACACAAAATTACCCACTGCATATCGGGTGTATGGCAAACATTGAATTTAAACTCTTGCAATATCAGCATCCACTTGGATAATTTGTCTAAACCAGGTTTATTGACCAAAAACACTAGGGCCCGATGATCTACATGAAAAGTAAAATTATTACCCAAAAGATAATTTCTTCTCTGCTCTCAGGACAACATCCGACTGGCATAATAAACTATTAAGAACTATCCATCATCAGATTCTTGCATAAGCACACTTCCAAGTGCCACATCTGATACATCAACAAAAACATGGAATGGTCCGGACCAATCCGGTGGTTGAACAATTAGAGCAATTGCCAACATCCATTGTAAATATCGAAAACCTTGCTGATGGCATCTGACCATTCATATGGAACATCCTTCTTTGAAAGAAGATACTTGTAATGGATACGCAACATCTTCCAGATATTGTAATTGCTTCACCTATTGCGAAGGGCACTTCAAGATGTGAGGGTGTACCTTACTGGTTGTGCTTGCCTGTCGCTTTTACCTAGTAGATTTTTTCTTCTATTCTCTTCTCTTCTCCATAACCATAACATAAAGAGATAAGAGTACATACTATAAGGAAGAAGTACTCTCTTACTATAACATACAAAGTTCGGTCCATATGAACCCTATAACTATGTTATAACTCTAATAAACCAAAGTGGCTATCACATAACCTTTAAAATCACTTGCAGTATATTATCAATAATCTAACCAACCATGCTAGTGGTATAAGTGCACAGGTATCATCCCGATGTATCACCAACATTTGCACTATTGAGCTCAATATCTCAACAGTGTCACACTAGACATGCAAAGGTTGGTCTATAGTGTGAGCCCAACTATATAAGTTGGTTCTATAACTATACTATAACTCTAATACACCAAGTGACTATCACACAACCTATAAACCACTTACAGTATATCACCCATAATCTCGCCAACCATGCCAGTGACGTAAGTGTAGAGCTATCATCTCGTTGTGTCACCAATATCTGCACTAGTTGAGATCGATATCTTAACACACTACATGTTGAGACCCATAGGATGATAAGTGTTAAAGAATGCATAAATTGTGTACAAATAAGGCCAAATGGGACAAAAATGTGGCACCAAGTCCTTTTCGTATAAGATTTTAAAAAATAGCATATGTTACATGACCTCTCGTAATCATGGCTTATGCCCACTTTGATTTTCTTTGTGTTACTTTGTCTAAAGAAGCACGTGTGCCTATGTGAATGTAGTTGTTGGAACTCTATTGGTAATGGAAAATGCCAAAGTTTATTGTTGTAAAACTAGTTTGACCATATAAGTGTATGTTAAAGTATATTGGAATAGAATTGGTCAAAATGTATAGATAGCGACAAATTGTAAGCTAGCTTGATTCCATAATTGCATGTTTAAGTTTTGAGGTACTTTGATTCCTTAAATGGATATTTTTTAATCAATCTCTACTCTTAGCATTTATAAGCATGGAAAATTCTCACGATAAAGCTTCAAAATAGACCTTGGGATGATCTCTAAAACTTTACTAATGCAACAATAATACTACTATATTCTCTTAGCTGTTTAGGACCTATGTGTGTGTGTGTGCGCGCACCCGCACCCATGAAATAATAAGGATATTTCATGATGTGCATTATTTCCACATGTGTGTGGGTGAATGGATGAGTCAATGCACTTGTGGATGCAAGGATGTGTGTCGTGTGTGTGTGTGTGTGTGTTAAAGACCGAGAGAGAGAGAGAGAGAGAGAGAGAGAGAGAGGAATCAATTTGGATATTTTACCACTTGAATTATTGTTCCCCGCATGTGCTTGTTGGCACTTGCAATAAGAATCTTATTTTTTAAAAATTGTCGCTGAAGGCATACGGCACGTGCAATAAGTATTTTATTTTGATAAGAAAATAAATGATTGAGTGTGTATAAATGATTGTAAACCACCTTTACTTGAATAGGCCCATTACAGCCATATCTTTTGTATTACGGAATATTTTTTGCTCTCAGGCGCAAGGAGGAATATGAACGTGTGGCAGACAGAAACGCAGCATTAAGACAACTGCGTTTCAGGGGAAACGAGACCTTACCGAGTTGGTGACAAATGCAACTAGTTGATCCTCGTCCATCTTTTGCAAGCTTGTGTCAGGCTCGCCTGTCTCAGCATCGTAGAGTGTGTATGCATTCCTTCTCGTGAACGCCCATCCACTCACGATAAACAACTGAAAAGACGTACTTCCTGGCGAAAACCCTGCGTCCTTTAGACCCTTTTGAAAGCTTTCTTCTACGATTAGCCTGAGGTCTTTGCTCGCATCTCGCATTGTTTTGGACTCCCTTTCAGCTATCGATTTGAGCGATTGATCCGCTTTGGTGCGCACAAAAGCGCATGGCCTTTTGTAATGCATCGCTTTGCTTGCGATGACGTAATCCACTTTCATAAAACGATCAGATGAGAGCACCAGGATGCAGTCAAAAGCATAAAGCATGTTGTCTTCGAAGTAACTGGATTCGGGCTGCCGCAAAGTTCCAGCCCCAGGGAGGTCCCATAACATAATGTGAGGGTGTGCAGGGTCGGCGTAGCTCGTGATTTGCGTTGTTGTCTCAGTCTCCCCGACGCGTGCAGCATCTGGTCGAAAATGCATGCAATGGAGCTTATAGCAGCTTGTATTGAGCTTGTACAAATTCAGGAAACAATAGCATTTCTGAATTAAGCTAAATTTCTGAATTATTACAATAGCTATATACCATATTGCCCAATTTATTATCACGAACCTGGATGATTGTCTTTCAGCAGTCGATATGCATTGATCAAAGTAGACTTCCCAACTCCACTTCTTCCAACAACTGCAAAGTTGAAGTGGTTGTTCACGTCCATGCCCAACTTCTTCCTTGCGTCTGCTGTAAGCTCCTCCACCGATTTTCGTGGCAAAATCATGGTGGCTGGCGTAAGGTCCACAGCTTTGACAGGCAAAATCTCGGTGGGCGCTGGCGTAAGGTTAGGCCTTTTGCGGGAGAAAAAGCCACCCATGGTGAGCAATTTGCAGTGGCGCCTGGAGAGAAAGAGAGGGTCTCGGGTGACTAATCTCATGCTCCAGACTCACTTTCTTATAGGTCACCCGTGATTTTATCGTTCGTTGCCACTTGCTGCAAAAGGTCCACCCAAAAAAAATAGAAAAAAGGAAAAAAAGAGAGAGAATATAGAATAACACTAAGCAAAAAAACAGAGAGAATATAGAATAACACTATGCATTCTCTTTATTCCTTTGCTCTTTCTTCGTCACCACACATTAACATGAGAGAGTCACCATACAACAATAATTAAGTCACAAGCTACATCCATCACATAGCTTAGAAACAAAGCTAGACTTATCAACAACTTCTCTAGTGTGCCTTGACAAACTCCTTTATACCTTTGTCCTCTAGGTACATTCTTTCACTTTCTACTCTTGTAAAAGTAGTTTTGTTTGGATAAACTAGATTTTTTTAGAGCATTTCTTTTCTTCACTACTAGAGCTTGAGGGCATACCGACGTTAAAATACCGACGCAAATGTCGAACGTCGGTATGCCCGTCGTAATCTTGGAGGAGAGAAGTCGGGCGGGGTAATTTGAAATTTTCGTATACCGACCCGTATACCGAAGCACATACCGAAGCATATACCGTTGCTGATATCGACGCATATTCTGAAGTATATATCGGCGCTGATACCGACGCACATACCGACGCTCGTAAGTTTTTTACAGCCGAGAGCGTATTTTCTCTGTTTTCCGCGGCGTTGCAGAGAAGGTATGCGTCGTCTCTTTTCTCCTCTTCTCCTCTTTTCTCCTCTCTCCTCTTTTCTCCTTCTTTCCTCTTTTCTCCTCTTCTCCTTCTCCACTTTTACTAATATGCTCTTGCTTTAATTTAGGACATAGGATGTTTAGGGTTTTGTGTTTTTTTGGCTCTCTATGCATGTTGAGAGCTCTCTATGTATGCATAGATCTCCTAATGCATGCATAGAGATTTTAGGGTTTTGTATTACTTTGTATTAGTGCTTATTCTTGTGTTTAATTTACTAATTATTTTGTTTAATATTTTGTTTTGCAGCTCTTTCACCAATCTTTCACCAATCCTCTCCTTCAGCTTCGCAAAAAAGAGGTAGACCCTCTTTCGATTTTCCTTGTTTATGCTTTTTTCTACGTATTATTGCATCCCTGTTTTATGGTTTAGGGTTAGTTTAGGGTTCTTGTAAGCTTATACATAGGATTAATTCAAGATCTATGCATAAAACCTATCATAAGCTTGCAATCTCTATGCATAGCCTTCTTGCAAGTTTTATGCATAAGCTCTATTCATAGAGCTTGCGAGCTTGTGAAATCTCTATGCATAAGCTCTATGCATAGGCTTTATGCATAGAGTTTGCAAGCTTATAAAATCTCTATGCATAGGTTTCTTGAAAGCTTGCATGGACATTGTACATAGAGCTTGCATAGCCTTCTTGTTGAAAGCTCTATGCATAGCCTTCTTGTAAAAGCTTAATGCATATGCTCTATGTATAGGCTTTATACATAGAGGTTGTAAGATTATGCAAGCTCTATACATAGGGCTTGTAAGCTTATGCAAGCTCTATACATAGAGTTTATGCATAGAGCTATATGAATCTAGCTGAATGCATGAATTAAGACCTATGTATAAATCTTAATACATAATGTTTTATGTAAAAATCTTATGGATGAGCTTTATGCATAAGGCTTCACATGCGTTATGTTTTTATGCATAAAGCTTTTTTATTCATAGAGTTTATATATGTTATCAAGGTAAGATCTCTTATCCATGTAAGACAAGATCATGTTTATTACACCATTGGGTGATGGGATTAAGGGTTAGCATCTCTTATCCATGTAAGACAAGATCATGTTTATTACACCATTGGGTGATGGGATTAAGGGTTAGCATAGTGCATAAGGCTTATAGCATAGAGCTTATGCATAAGACTTATGCATATGGCTTATGCATAGAGCTTATGCATAGAGCGTATGCATAAGTCTTGCATAGAGCTTATGCATAAGACTTATGCATAGAGCTTATGCATAAGACTTATGCATAGAGCTTATGCATATGGCTTATGCATAGAGCTTATGCATAAGTCTTGCAACCTTATTATGCAAGCTTATACTTAAGGCTTGCAAGCCTTACTATGCATACGATTGCATAAACCTTATTCATAAAGCTTGCATAAGACTTACGTATAGAGCATTACACATAAGCTTATGTATAGATCATTATGCATAGGCTTTATGCATAAAGCTCTATGCGTTCAGCTTTAGGTGTAGGCTTCTATGCATAGAGCTCAATGTGTAGGCTCTATTTACAGAATCTATGCATATAGATTTTTGCATAAGGCCTTTATAAATAGCTATTTATGAATAGAGATAGCTTCTCTCTCCATCCTTGTTCTAATTACCTTCTTAATTTTGTATGGAGAGAAGATAAGCTAATGTATAAGTTATTTTTAAAATCTCCCTCAACGGCTGGGGAAAAGAAGCCCGTTTGACGCTTTTTTTAATATTTTTAAAGTCTCCCTCAACAACGGCTGGGGAAAAGAAGCGCGTTTGACGCTTTAAATGTTATTTTTAAAATCTCCCTCACACGGCTGGGAAAAATAAGCCCTGTTTTATGGTTTACATAATGCTTTGTGTACATAATGATTTGTATTTAATGAGCTACATATACATGTTATCCTGCTAGATGGAGCCTCTCAATCTTGAAGAGAGAATAGCGTGTCCATGCATGCGATGTAAGTACCAAATCTTTCGAAAACGAAGGATTTGCAACCAGCATGTTCATGACGCTAGCATATTTCCAATGGAGCGCTTGCAAAATTTACGGTTTCAATCGTACAACCAAGCAAGTGTGCAGTCGCATCTTGATAACATTGCGCCTGTGAATTCTCGTCCCCAACAAAGGATGAGGATATCGCAAGAGGGAGTGACAGATGGAGCTGTGAATTCTCGTCCCCAATAACTCTGAGCCATGGCTCTCTGCTTTGGAGCAGGGACATCTGCCTCACCATCTGGCTTCCCGACGCCAGTTCCCACACCCGTGGGTACGACAGCAGCTCCCACACCTCATACCACACAGCCTTCCACTCCTCTTACAGCTCGATCTACCACCTCTTCACATAGACGGCGCTCAAGTAGTAGGTCTTCAGGGGGAGGTTGTTGTGGTGGTAGTGCCACAGATGCTGTGACACCACCACCACGTGAGCGTCGTCCTTCGCTCTCATCTGTTGATAGCACACCCATAGGGTCACCTTCCACTCCCTGGGGTGCACATGACCATGACAACAGCAAGATATACACAATTAGGGATGGGGCACCAATAATGAATAGTGCAGGGAAGGCAATGAAGACACGCATTCGATAATTGTGCACTATACAGTTTCACGACTCAGTCATGACTAAATGGGATCAGCAAGATAAGGGAAAAAAAATTATATAAATACAAAGATAAAGCAAGAGTTTCAGCCATCTGACCCTATGAATGTCGTCTCTAATGAGTGGATACAGTATACAGCTCGCATTTTGATGGGGCATCGTAGGTCAGAGGCGAGGGATGCATTTAGACAGGGGAAAGAGAAACCTGTTTGGCTAGATGACAGGGAGTGGGCAGCCATTGCTCAGGAGCTCACAGAGACACCAGAGAGGTTTCAACAACAAAGAGAGGCGGCAAGGGCAAGACTCCAAACAGTAGGGGCTTCTCATCTTGGGAGTGGTGGTTACGAAACCATGCGCCATGAATTCGTAAGTATTTGTAGCAATTTTATTTATGTAAATGTATGTATGTGGGCTAAATGTTGATTTTTAAAAGTTATAATTGTTAATCGTTTGTGTAGGAGTTGGCCATGAATCGCCCACCAAGTAGGCGAGAGGAGAAGTACCCTCACAAACATGGCCTTGTGGCCTTATTTGAGATGCTTGAAGAAGAAGGAGAGACCGTCAATTGGGAGGCATTACCATGATGTAAGATGACCTTCAAACTAATGGTATATGATCAAAACATTCTTGAGTATTAATGTTTAATTTAATTTCTTGTTTATCGATCTGGAAAATAAAAAAACGAGCACGGTTGTTTTTGTGCTCTATTTTAGACAGAATGGTGCTGTCTGTTTGCTGTTGTTGATCCTGTTCATTGCAGGCAGCCAGGCAACAGCCAGGAAACACTATTCTGCCCAAAAAAAAATTTTGGTACAGCGTCGGTATATTCCCCGGTATATACACCAGTATATTCGCCGGTCTCGGGGGGGTCACTATATATAAATCCTCTATATCACGTGCGTTCAAGGCCTATTTAAAAAGTCCCTTATCTGTGAATTTTTTAGTGAATATAATGTATCCTTTCCTATTCAAATCTGTAAATTTTTTTTAAAATACAATAAATAAATCCCCTCTGTAAATATATTTCTGTAAGTTTTAAATATTTAAAATGTCCTTCTGTTGAACCCACGTGATACTTACATATTTATACGAGTGACCCCCCCGAGTCGCCGGTATATCTGCCGGTATACATGCCGGTAAAGCCGTCGGTATAGATGCCGGTGAACGTCCGTGTAGGGGCAGGTATACACCCCAGTATAAGTGCTGGTATAGTAGCCGGTATAGACGCCGGATTAGCCGTCGGTATTAGCACCGGTGAGACGTCGGTATAGACACCGGTATAGGTGCCGGTATTGTTCCCCGACGCTTATACCGACGTCGTCGTTCCGGTGCATATACCGGCGTTTATACCGATGAGACGGGGCTTTTTTAGACCCCGTTCAATGACGTCGGTATAAGCGCCGGTATTAGGCTAACATGTAGTAGTGCTTCTATGAGGTTGTTTTCTTTTCTTCTTTGTATTATGTAAAAGTAATTTTCTTTGGATAAACTAGATTTTTTAAGAGCATTTCTTTTCTTTTATGAGATTGTTTTTAAGCTATAGGGTTTTGTACTTTTAATACTCTCAATTTACTGGCCTATGATTGAGAGGTTTCTAGTCTATCTTTTTGTAAAGGTGTTCTTATACATATGATTTAATATAAGATAGTATTACTTGATATAAATGAAGAAATATGACTTCCAAGTGGCCTTAAAGAAAACTTTAAATTGGATAGTCTCATTCATGCAATGCTATTCTTCACAAAGACTTTGAATATAGAATATCATTTACTTAATGAGCATAAAGTATCAAGCAAAATCAATGCACATTCATCATAGTAGTGACACTATATATGTTATGAGGAGTAATTCATGCAATTTATATTCCCATGTTTTTATTTATCATGAATTCTCCTAGATGGGTTTAAATTGGGATGCCTTTCTAAATTAGCCTACTTTGAACGTACATGGGTGACTCTATATATGCGTGACAGTATTGATTGCATCGTTTCAATTATTTGGTTCTATGTGGATATTTGTGTTGGTAATTTAATCAATTAATTTATTACTTGATTGAAAAAAGTTGATTTAAGTGCAGATTCGTGGGTTGGATAATGGGGACGAGCTCGTGGGTTCATGTAGATTTTGATCTCGACTTTGGGCATCAACAGATTATAATTTCATCTTGTGGGGCTCCCGTTGTTTATTCCAATTTGGGCAGCATCCATATTATTCTATGCTAGAGAAATTTTTTTTACATTGGATGTATGAAAGATCTCTTATTATAAACATTGATTTTTGGTATAGAGGTTATAAATAATATTTGGGTGAAAGCACATATAGGTGGCCCTGAAAGT
This sequence comes from Cibotium barometz, assembly GCF_041138505.1. Lineage (NCBI taxonomy): Eukaryota > Viridiplantae > Streptophyta > Polypodiopsida > Cyatheales > Cibotiaceae > Cibotium > Cibotium barometz. The sequence continues at coordinate 57,530,110 of NC_141067.1, forward strand.
AGTGTCAAGGACATTGCTTTTTTTGGTGCTTAAAAGTGACTACCAATATAATTAAAAGAAAAGGAAATTTATATTTTAAGTATATTATTAGCATTTTAAATTGCTAACCAACAAACGATGGTAAGCGTTAATGACCTCCCGCCTGCCACCGAACTACTTCCTCTTGCCCTCCCAATCCCCCCTTTCTCCCTCTCATTGTGCGTTTAGGATTCACTTTTCTCGGATATGCACTTGTGCAAGCCTCTCTATGTACACAAGCAAGCACTTTTGTGAAGGACTTCTCTATAACCCTCTCTTGTTGAGTGTTGCCCATGGATACAAACTGTGTAGCTACATATATAACTGCCCAAAGGTATGCAGATTTTAATTACATAATTACTGGGGAGTTGTGGTGGATACTTAGAGGAAATATTAACACTTCTTAAAATGGTTATGTATTGTCACAAGAAAATGGAGACATCTCCATCACAGCAACTGCACCAAGATACAACTTGTGCAACTACTACAAATATGAGTATTTCTCAAGAACTTGTAGAAGAATGTAACAATGAGGCTTCTACATCTAAAAGGAAGACTTTGAGAGCATATTGGGCAGAACACAAACAAAAGCAACAAGTAAGATTTAATAATATGGTGACTCAATATAATGGTTTGGTAGATGAGCAAAGAAGATGTAAGATATGCTAGGCTATGGTGCAATGCTTTGATCAAGAGACTATGGGAATGGACTCAAGTATTCGAAAGGAGATTTTCTAGCAACTTCTTTGTCAACCTTGCCTTGTGAGCATGCAAGATAAAGCTTCAAAAATTGAAGCTACAATTCTCAGTAATGTTCGCAACACCTTGAACTGAGTGAAGGTGCCAAGGTCGTTAAGCTGATCTTTTCATGAAGAAATCAGCCCTCACAATGGTGGTGAATGGTGAAGGTAGTGAAGAACATGACATGAGTCTTCCACAAGATGCAAAGGTTTTAGGGGTCCATATAAAAGAAATTTGTATTCAGCAAAATATCGGTTATTAATTGATAAAGATGGATTAATGCCTTTATCTGCATGCCAAAAACATGGACACAACACTCATATCACTCAACAGGTCAAAGACCTTGTATTTTCTTTTTGGTCAAGTGAGACAAGGGTCTCCATTAACAACACGAAAGATGTTTGTTGCAAAATATTGGCTAGATCTTCACATGTGGAACATCCAATTTATCTTCTTTTTGATGAGCCTCGGGTGAGCAAATTGTCTATTGGCATCTAGTGAGAAGTAGTTAGTACATGCATATTTCTATTTGTGTTTTCAACTTGAGTTGTGTTGAAGAGTATCTCCCAATCCACTTCTCCATGATGGGACTATTTAGAATGCAAAATGTTTCACCTTTTGGTGTAATGCTTCATCCACTGTTTCTTACCTTGATTTTCCTTGTGGCACATTAGTGATTTGTCGGTCATCCTCGAGATGTTTTGAGATATACACGAGACACTCTTCAAGAAGCCCTTACACCACAGAGACAGAGTGCAGTAACTAGACAATGTCACGGGGCTTTACCTCATCGCACTTAGGAGCATAAAACAGCTCAAACCGAGAAGTTAATCTACTATAATCTATTCCAAAACTGCATAAACAAGATGTGTCACTCACCTCATGATTTCTTGTGCTTGGATTCTCATAGGAGATGATGTTGCTGCATATCCAGGATCGAAGATCTCACAACACTATTTTGAAAAGGTTTAAGCCTTTTTTTTAAAAAAATTGAAAGACCGTACACCTGTTGTTGTATTGCACATGTACAAATGATTTTTTTTAAAGGATGCAGTCAATCAAATGCACCATCACTAGTTTGTAATCCATGGGGCATCATTTGGATATACTTGCTTGATATGTCTTACAGCGGCAGAGAGAGCCGCTCATGGTTGTTCCGCATCATACAATACATATACGAGTGTTACATCTCTTTGGCAGACTATATTGTGTTCCATGCCTAATGGGTCTACCTTTCATGCATACAAATGTGTAATGGGAACATGTGATACATGTGGTGTGACATGATTGGGCCTGTGTCCTAGAGAGGGTGTGTACTAGAATTTGCAGATATCTGTTAAGGTTTTTGAAGATAAAGAAATGGGACAGGATGAGGAAGGAAACAAGAAAACACGTAAAGATATTGTTCACAAGAAAATGTTTCCAAGAGATCTTCTACAATTATTTAAATACCACCTACAAAAATTCATTATGCATAATTTTATATATAGGTGGCAAGCCCATCAATTCAAGGAATGTGTATCATAGTTTCCTAATGATGTGGTATCTGTAGTAGACTTTGCACAGAACTAATCCTTCAAATAATGCTGATACATCAGATGACGATGACAACTCATGTGGTTTTGATAACATTCATGGTCCCATTTATGTGGGACATTATGATTACTTGAGTGATGCCCTTTATGTCAAAGATAACTTTGTAGTCCCTCCCGAAGAGGAGAATGAAGAAATTGTTGATTTCTACCTTGTCAAATGTACATAAGTTAAAGGGTTGGCAAGTAATGATCAAAGGGATGCATGGGGTAATAAGATTAATAAATATACTTATTTCATGGAGGGACACTGGTATAATCCATAGGAGATGACACACGTATGAGCTTTGGGATGATCAACCAACTATTTTCATACACACAAATTCGGTTAGAGCAATTAAGTTTCCTATATGGAGCCAGTGTAAGACAGTCAAGATTAATAAAAATTCTTATTTCATGGAGGGGCTCTGGTATAATCCATAGGAGATGATGTGTATGATCTTTGGGATGATCAACCAACTATTTTTATATATACACATTTGGTTAGAGAAATTAACACTACGATAAAATGAGGGTTTGGCAGTGAAAATAGCAACGCTTTTATAACTAGAAGGGTACGGAGATGTTGGGCCTATATTGCTGCTATTTTCGCTGCAAAACAAGTTCACTGCTTTAGCAGCGAAATAGTACTGCTAGTTTCGCTACTGAGCAGTGAAAGTACTATATAATAATAAAAAAGCTAGGTCAGACTAGGGAGTCTGCACAAGACTCCCCAGTCTACCCCAGCTCTTTTTTTTTTAATGTAGACACCAGGGATTTCATTAACGTCTTCACAATTTCGTGATCACGTTAACAAAACCTATTGTTAACATATTAAAACTTGTGATCACATTGTATATTCACATGACCTAAGCAATGACCTGCCAGAACCCACTAGTCCCGTAACACCTTCGGGCTTCTTGTTTTCCCGGCGGGCCCGCCGGGATAAGCATATATCCCGACGGGCCCGTCGGGAAAACAAAAAAACACCGGCGGGGTTCAGTTCTGTTTATAAACACTGCCCGACACCCATCGTGGAACTTTTGGGGAGATAGTCCTTGTTTTGGGGGCGTGATATCTCTCCTCAAAGTACTTGTAGAGCTCTCGAGTTGCTAGAAGTGTCCTCTTGGGAAGAGCAACCTTATCTTAGGGGCTGTCGTCTTTCCTTGTAGGCACTCCTAAGGCTATTGAGCCACTCGTCCTTAGTTCTTTGAATTGGGGGCAGGGTTCGTAGCTAATACTTGCGGAGATTTAGGGACAAATTTGGAGTCATTCAGCTTTGCATTTGAGCTACGTAGGTAATCTACCTCATTCTGTTTTATGAATGGTTTGATGGAGCCAAGAGTCCTGCTTAGGGGCTTGTATTGGTTCTTGATACTTGATATAGTTTAGAGTATACAAGGGTCTATTGTCCTATACTAGAGTATTGGGCAAGCATAGATCTTTGATTTTCTTTGTGAATGTTAGAGAAGGTCTATTGTCCTATACTAGAGTATTGGGCAAGCATAGATCTTTGATTGTGTAAAGTATCCTTAATTGGGTACAAAAGGCATCCTTCATTGGGGGTGCAATGTGCATGATAGTTTCGAAGTAGTTTTGTAGTCAGACCTTGCAAGATAGTTTCGAAGTAGTTTTGTGTTATGTGATGATCTTTTGTATTTGTCAAGATAGTTTCGAAGAAGTTTGTCTGCTAATGTATGTTTTGTAATACGTGAGTGACTTTGTTGTTTTTTCATTTGTGTATTCATTGTTATATGCTTGGTTGAATAGGTTATTTGTTGAGATGGAGGACAATGTTGGATCCAGTGATACCTCCAATAGAGTCCAAATTCCAAATAGTAGAAAAAAAAAGGCACCTGGAATAGAGTGGCAATATGCAATTAACGTTGGTGATCGATTCATAGATTGGGAGTGTAAGCTATGCCATGCAGTAAAATCAGGTGGGGCAAGTCGACTAAGAGAACACTTTTTAGGCGGACCGAAGAAAAAGTCATGTACCCACCCCTCTGCACCTATAGTGGCCAAACGCATAAGAGAAGAAATTCAAAAGAAAGATTCAAGAAAACATGACACTCCTACCGTTAATGTATCAAGGCAGCAAGAACACTGTTGTTCTAATCATCAAACTCCCGCTACATCGCCTGCTTGTACTCCGAACGTCAATGTGCAACCAGAAAGTAATCTACCCAATGCATCTTCCTGCAAGCGAAACTTTGACGTAGGAAATATACCCATGCGTCAAACTTCATTGCAAGAAAGCCTACGTCAAGGTCGGCTCGATGATGCACAACTCGCCCTTGCTGAAGCGATTTACTTTTCTGGGAGTGCTATGATGATGGTGGACAGTGAGCATTGGAAGAGAGCCTGGAAGAAAATTGGTGAGTTTGGACCAGGGTTTTCACCGCCTACGTACCATGCTATGTGAAATGATCTATTAGAGAAATGTTATGCGCAAGTAAAAGAACGTGTACAAAGAATAATTCTTAGCAATATAGAGCTTTCTGGATGTAGTATAGTAAGTGATGGATGGTCTAATGTACAAAGAAAATCATTAATTAATATAATGGTTATTTCACCTAGAGGTGAGACTTTCATCCGTGCCGTGGATTCTGCTGGTTCAATCAAAACTGGGACTTACATTGCTCAAGTCATTAGCTCTGTGATAGAGGAAGTGGGTGCCAAAAATGTAGTCCAAATCGTCATGGACAATGCAAAGAATTGCAAGAATGCATCCAAAATCTTACAGCGACAATATCCACATGTTTTTCCGGTAGGCTGTAATACTCATAGTTTGAATCTTGTATTAAAAAATTGGTATAAAAGTGATGATACCAAATAGTTTGCCTCAATCGTCGACACTTCTCGCCAGCTTGTGAGATTCATGCTCAAGAGACAGAGAGTGTTAGATATTTTTTGACCTCGCATGTCAGTTATGTTAAAGCTTCCAGCGCAGACTAGGTTTTGCACTCACTTTTACACTTTTGAGTCTCTTCTTCGAAATAAAGATGCAATTTGCGAAACATTTACATGCATGGCATTTCATGACTGGGAGAGCACTCAACTTGAAAAAGTGAAAGAGAAAATCAAAGTCTTGAAGGCAGCGCTTACGAGAAGAAGTTGGTGGAACAGTGTGATGGATGCATACCATGTAATGATGCCTGTTATGTATGCCGTACGAAGTCTTGATCAAAGAGCACCTAATCTCAGGAAAGCATGGATGCAATGGTGGACTGTCCAGCGGAGTTTGGAGTGTCCTGAGAAATTAGAGCATTCAGTGGTGGAAAAGCAATGGCGTGTACCATTCTCCAGTAGACAAAGAAAAGTCCTATTGAAGTACTTTCATGCTAGATGGATTGGAGCGCATTTACCACTACACAGTGCTGCTTACATGTTAGATCCTAAATATTGGAATATGGATCTGATGTCCAACGTTGAGGTGGTGCAAGATTTGTATAAAGTGGTAAACACTTTCTATAATAATGTTGATGATCGTGTAAAGTGCATAAAGGAGATGACCTCATTTCGATTGAAAGAGGGTTTATTTTCCAACTCCCTTGTTCAACAAATGGCTAGAGCAACCTACATGGAAGTGGTGGATGATGAATGGTGGTGAGCAATATGCTTTATTGCGCAACCTTGCGATGAAGGTTCTAAGTCAGTGCTCTTCAAACTCAGGCTCAGAAAGAAACTGGAGCATGTACAAATATATTCACAGTACTATTCGCAATCGACTTCTTGCAGATCGAGCAGATAAACTTGTTTACATGTATTGCAATGAAAAGATCTTGCGAGACATTGAAAGCAAAGAGTATGAAGAAGATATGCCCAGATGGATGTACGATTGTGTGATGATGTAGCAAACGAGAACTTTGATGTTGGACGCACATCGTGCACTACCCTTGAGATAGAAGACAATTTAGACATCGACTTAGATGAGCTTAATTTAGCAGACGAGAGGGTAAACGGTGAAAGAATTTTGGAGCAAGATACTGACATAGAGGAAGAAGTCATTTCATTAATTTCATAAAAAGTACTTGTACAAATGATCGTATTTGGAGAAATTATCAATACAAAAGTAGGATTTATGTCTTTCTTAGCTTTCATCTTGAAATAAATTACGAATTGCACTAGGAGTTGCATCTAAAGGTCCTGGTGGTTTATATTCGCTAACCATGTCGAACACTGTATAAATACCTTGATTTATTGGGACACTGCACAATGCACATGTGGAAATATTTTGCATTTGCCTCACTAAACATATTAAGTGGTAGTAGTGTCCACAGGGTAGTATATACTGGCCGCTCCACCCATCGAATACTTTGTAACATACAGGACATTGGGGGGTGGAGAAACTAGTAGCCTCAGCAGAAACTCCCACAAGATCAGGATGTATCAAAAAATGGGAGATGTGGTTCCCTTGGCGCACAGGAGCAATACGTGAAGAGATGGTCTGTACATCTTGGCTGATCTTTGTGAGCTGCTCTTGAATCCCTCTATTGGCCGGGGGAGGAGTTGATGCTTGAGATAATCGCTCAGCTTCTTTCTCCTTCTCTGCTAGCTATGCCCCTAAGCTTTCTTTGATCTTGTTTAACTCCAATCCAGTGCCCTCCACCATGAGAGCAAGTTCCTCCCTTGTGAATGTCACTGTCTCTTCACGTATGTCATGGGTGTTGACAGTGGCCTCTCTGGAGGCGAAGTCCACTGGAGTTTCTAGGATAAATTGTGCATATAGCATCTTAGCAAAATAGAGTGGAGCGTCGGCGTTATGGAGAGGACGACCGTACACCTCCAAGAAAATGGGCTCGACATTAATTTTGATATCATTATGAGTGCAACGCGAAACCTTCCATCTTCCCTTCTTAATCTCGCCATCTGGACATGTCCATATTTCCTTTATCATCTCTGTGGTTACGCGTTTGTTTATGTCTTTCCATTGGGCATAAGTAGGATTTATCCATTTCGACAACCTGCATGCTGTTCTCGTAGCTTCGCGGGCTGTCAGGCCATGTGCAAGGGCCTTCATTCGCTCATATGCCTTCTTGGCTAACTCTTGATGCTCATTTGCTTGTGCTTCTGCCATATCTGCATGAACGTAAATGACTTTAGGATTTTAATGAACTGTAAAGGTCAACGTAAGATAAATTGACCATTACCCTCAAAAACTTAAAGTTTAACACCACGAGAGGAGATATGTATTGCAAAGACTCAATGAGAAATATCCACTTGACTCAAAAAATACTTCAAACAATGCGCGCACATCAAATTTTGAAGAGAAAACATAAACTTAAACACCACAAGAGGAGAGAGATATTGCAAAGACTCAATGAGATAATATTTCAAACAATGGGCACATATCAAATTTTGAAGAGAGACAAACAAAGTGCCATTCTTGAAACTTAATCTCCTGATACTATATCATTTTACAAAATTGGGGTGAATGACACCGATAGCTCTACAAGAGGACGTTGTGCCCTCGTTGGGTCAGTATTTAGTGATCTAAAAAATTCCACTACTTGCAAAACAGATTTTCGCTCGTTGCGATTAGGTAGACACATCCGATTTTTGACTCTATAAATAATAGTATCCATGGTAACTTTGTCATAAGAACTATTGTCCATCCACAACTCTTGTACTTTTTGCCAAAAGTCATATAAAGTTTGTAATAAATACCCTAAAGCAAAAACATCAGATGCAGGAGTGTATGCATCTGCCAAAAACAGATCATAAAGTTCCGGGGCTATCCACGACCGTTTATTTCGCTCTCTATCTGCATAAGAGACTGCCTGTGCCACCTTCTCAGGGTTCTTGTCTGCTTCAAATACAAAATTGAGAGACACCCGTTTTTTGGGCGCTCTCAGCAGTAACCCCCAATCGATAATACCTACGCGTGGCTTCAACTCTTTTGTAAAATCCAACACTACATTGAATGGATGTAGGTCGGTATGTACAATTCCTGCCAAATGTGCTGCCACTAGGCCTTCCACCAGGGCATGCATAATATGTGGCATGGTTATTACTATTTGTTTTATTTTAAAAAGTTCTAGATGACTTAAAGGAATATTATCGGGCGGGGGTTGTCTCCATCCTCGATCCAAACGGAAAATTACTCTGGTGAACTCACTGAATCTGAAGGGGACCTTCAGAAGAGTATCACCAAGCGAGCCGCCATTATAGTATGGGAAAATAGTGATCCAAGGAGATTCTTTTGTGAAGGCAATACACCTGACAATTGATGGGTGTAGCACCTGCATGCCCTGCTTTACCTGGAAGCTCTCGAACTTGGCGCTGCCTTCTCCTTTGTAGTGCTTTTCGCAAAAAGTAATGTGCTCCGGCAAAAATGATATACCTCTAATTGTATACTCTTTTACTGTACCAAAAACACCAGAGCCTATTGTTCGCCCTTCGAGCAGAGCCCCGTGCGGGATGCCAATGAGGTGTGTGCACATAGAATTGTAGATTGTACGATTAATGGCACCTGTCCCACTCGCATCTGCCTGGCTGGACGTTGCAGCGACGTCCTGGGCAATGCGCACTCTTTTGGGAGTGACTCTGCATCCAGCGCCTTCATGCGCTTGCTCTCTTGGCTCTTTGCTCGCTCCATACAGCGTCCCATAACTGTAGACGATGCATATTAGCTTCAGGCGGGGCAGCATCTCTAAGATCATTGCATGCTACACGCATGCTCCCCAAAATAGTTCGTGTTATATGTTGATGGTTGAAATTTGCTATCTTTTGTCTATCAAGCAACTCAGCGTTGCCTTCGCTTCGAAGTCGACGCTGTGCATTTTCCCATATCTGCTCTAGTAGATCTCGCATGAGTATCTCAGACTCATTGATCTTTTGACGATGCCATCTGCACATTGTGACACTGTGATGTGACTGCTTCAATGCGAATTGCTCGTAGAACGATTTTACGCTCTTCAGGGGAAAGCATGTTGGTCGTCTTCGTAAATCTAGCAAATATCACTAAACACAACAAAAACAGAATATTAAACAACATTACTGAAATCAACATCAAGCAAACATGAGAGAACAGCAACAAGTGTATCATTACTTATCAATGTTCAAACAAAAACGGAATATCAAATAATTTTACTGAAATCAACATCATCCAATACATCATCAAACGTGAGAACAGCAACAAGTGTATCATTACTTATCAATGATCAAACAAAAACGAAATATCAAACAATATTACTGAACTCAACATCATGCAATACATTATCAAACGTGAGACAACCGCAACAAGTGCATCATTACTTATCAAGTGTATACATGTTGCACTCCTCATCTACACACCTATCGTGACAGAGAGAGAGAGAGAGTTGTGAAGTGTATTATGAGAGAGAGAGAGAGAGAGGGGGGGAGAAAGAGAGAGAGGTGTGACAGATAGAGAGAGAGGGGACATTAGATGACATTTTTAATAGTTTTGTGAGTTCCTAAAGAGAGGAAAATAATGTTTTGTATTCCTAAAGCACTCCTCATCTACACACCTATCGTGATAGAGAGAGAGAGTTGTGAAGTGTATCATGAGAGAGAGAGAGAGTTGTGAAGTGTATCATGAGAGAGAGAAAGAGAGAGAGAGAATTGTGAAGTGTATCATGAGAGAGAGAGAGAGAGAGAGAGGGGAGGAAGAGAGAGAGTTGTGACAGATAGAGAGAAGAAACATTAGATGACATTTTCAATATTTTTGTGAGTTCCTAAAGAGGAAAATAATGTACTGTTTTATTTTTTTAGTAAATAGAGGGAGAAAAAGAATTTATTAGGAATTATGTATATTTTAAGAGAAAAAAAAAGAAATCCTCATCTACACATCTATCGTGTTGTGAAGTGTATCATGAGAGAGAGAGAGAGAGAGAGAGAGAAAGAGTTGTGAAGTGTATCATGAGAGAGAGAGAGGGGGCAGGAAGAGAGAGATATTCATTTTTTCGAGTTACGATATTATGAAATAAAACGTAAAGTCAATATGATGTAAACTTTGATCCATGAAATACTCATGCCGCGTTAGCAACCAAGTATCGCAGGGATCACACACAATAAAAACAATACAAGTCAAATCAAGCAAATTTACGACATTTTTTCGACCGCGTTAACATCACATGCCGTAATATGCAAGCAAATTTACGACATTTTTTTGACCGCGTTAACGATCAAATGCCGCAATATGCAAAAAACAATATATGCACTAGCGGACGACACCAACTTGCCGCGTTAATGACAAAATGCTGCTCGATTCTATGGGAATACGAATAGGATACGGACATACACTAGCCGCGTTACCGACCATATGCCCGCATTTGACAAAGGGAAGGGAAGGGAAGGGAAGGTGACATTGCCATAATGATACTATGCTTGCTGCGTTAACGACTAGTACCACTACGGCGCGTGCCATACTTACCATAGGACACAGACCAGCCACGTTACCGACTGAGTGCCCCAGGGTAAGCACCATTCCGAAGAATGGCCTTACACACACACCCCTTGTGTGGCGAACCACCCACATCCTGCCGCGCATTGCAACAATGGGCGGCTGCCCGCACGAACACACACCCACACACACACACAAACACAACTCTCATTACCTGTGTATACTGTCAGCAATGAACTCCCAAAGGGTCCCCCGGGTCTATATATATAGAAAATTGTAGCCCGCCGGGCTGGATGACGACCCCGGCGGGACCCGTCGGGTTTTTATTTTTCTCGGCGGGACCGTCGGGCATTGCAAAATCCCGGCGGGATTTTATCCGGTTATCAGGGAGCTTCCCACCGGCTTTTTTTGGGAACATGTTAACATGTTAACATGTTAATAACATGTTAACACATGTTATTAACAAAAAAAAAATTGTGATCACATGAATATAAAATCATTGGTAGACACAATAAAACTAACATAACCTTACATCATCACATGGACAAGTGTAATGTAAAACTTGACAAATACCAAAAAGAAAAGACATTTGCAAACCATGGTTTTAGGAATGTCAAAACTCAATTACAATACTTAGCGGAATTATATAAGTGTATGTTTCCAAAAGCCTCATATACAAGATAAAGCATAATAAAAACCTATAGAGCCACGAGGGGCTATCTAGATCTCATGTTGTGCGATTGGTATTGTTCCTTGCAGCTCCAGCCCCTTTGCTTCTCACATTTCCATTGCTACCGGCATGGGCATTTGCACCACCGTTTCTAGTTACATGATCTTAAAACACAATAAAACTAACACAAGCGAGAATCAATTTGCAAAAACACAGAGGTTTAGGGTTTAGGAATGTACTTACTTGCCATGCTTGCCAAGAATCTCCTCTAGTAATAACAATATATCCTTCATCTTGCACCTTATCAATAGAGCTTACGAACCCTGTTGTAATGCAAAATCATATTTATCTTATGTAGGGGGGCGGTCCTCAATATTTTAGAAAGTTGTTATTTAAGATAACCTTCTTTGATTAAAAGATAAGATGCAATTTGAGGTTAATATATACTTACAAATATTGTTGGGATATCGACTTCTCCTTCACATGTAACATCACACCTCAAGTTATTTGCCATCTATCCAAGAAAAAACATAAATACTTAAAACTCTTATGCATAGGAAGCTACCGGCATGCATAGGAAGCTACCGGCATGCGTTGGATGCTATCGGCATCATGCGTTGGTTACTACCGGCATGCATTGGTTGCTACCGGCTTTCATAAGTTGCTACCAGCATGCATAGGTAGCTACCGACATGCGTAGGAAGCTACCGGCATGCATTGGTTGCTACTGGCTTCCATAGGTTACCTACTGGCATGCGTTGGAAGATACCGGCACATTAGGGCCAAAAACGTCTCAAAATGGGCTGTGTAAGGAATTTCGCTAACTTGCTAATTAGTAGAATGTTGACGGTCAAAACGGCTCCAAATTTAGCCGTTTTGGATATTTAAAGCATATCTATCTGATTGAATACGTATCTAAGTACATATTTTAAAATCTAAAAAAAATATATTGTTTTCATGCTACTCTTTAATGGCTCGTCTCGAAATTTGTCCTCTTTTAGTGACTGCGCGGCAAAATGACCATTCCCTCCTAACGCGCTCTTATCCATTCTCCAAAAAAATTTCACTCTGCTTCTCTAAAAATTTCACAAGCTACATCTCATTCTCATTCTTCTGTGTCTCTCATGTTCTAATAGCTCTGCTTATATTTTTAACTCTGCTAGTAATGAGTGATACATCTAATCGCAAGTTTCATTTGAATATCAAGCTCAACCAAGAGTATGCAACTACACGGAGTGTCTACCAAAGATCCCTTTCATGTGCAACTGAAGCTCAACATCTTCGCAACGAAGGAAAGAAACATATTGACCTATGGACAGATGGAAGTCTATATCCACCGGATCCCAAAACAGGAAGGTATCCTTCTTTTCACACACCACATGATTTGATTAGATTTGTTGGTGATGGGGAGGATGGCTTACTTGGTTATAGTTCAAGACTATCTCAATCACATATTAATTATGCAGAATATACTACATATCTTCAAAATACTTCATCTTTGAATGCAACAAAAATTATAGAACTTGAAAACAAAATAGTGTCTTTGAAACAAGAAAATGATGATCAATTGAAAACCTTAAAAGAAACTCCAATAGGGTTAAGAGCACGAGTAAAACGAATGCGGGATGTAGTTAACTTAACAGAGAGATCTGGACAAAGAAAAAAAAGGTTGAAACTTGTAAGAGATCATGTTACTAACCTTCTAGGATTTGACATGTCTAATGCTCAGGAAAGGGTAAGATTTTTGAATGAGCTTATGAATAGGTCGGATATCTTGAAACTTTTGGAACTTCCTGAAAATCAAACTAAAAAAAAACTAGTCTTTCAACATCTATTAAAAGATATGGACTTATTAGTCCAGCCTTCCCAAATGCAAGAAGTTTGTGACACAGTGGGAGTGAGTAGAAAGGGATACAGAGCCATCTCTAAAACCTGGTTCAGGGTCCTTAAGTATTACAAAATCAAAGCTTTTGGGTTGCCTAGACCTCACAATGTTGGGAAATATAGAACTCTGTTAAATGAGGAAATTTCTAAACATTTCGGAGAGTATTTCCATATTGAGGGAACAATGCCATATGAGAGACAAAAAAAAAATCATCTTTTGAATACAACGTTTATAATAATATTTGGATGAACATTAGAAAAGTCCAATCTTTTATGGTGAGATATTACAACATAAGAGAAATAGATTGTGAAGGAAAACTTGTATTTGTTTTAAAATTAGATGAAGCTCAAATCCAAAAATGTTAAAAAATGGAAAGAATATCTATATCCCTAATGAATAAAGCATTGGACTATAGTCAAGGTAAGCTTGATTCTCCATACCACAAAACTCAATCAAAAATGGAGCTATGGTGGATTGGATCAGCTTAGGTACCAGTAGAGAGTCATGAAACATTAAAGTGGCTCTTCTCACAAACAGACATTCCTTCAGTTATTCAGAGCTAAAATACAGGTGAACACCTTCATGTAGACGACATAGGTGATTTCATTGTGGAATGGCATTTGAGTGCCGACCTCAAGGCGTTGAAGTGTATGTTTGGTGTATGTGGAGGAGCAAATACCAAATATCCATGTCTTTATTGCATGGCAAGCACAGGGACAAGAGAATGGCTTGCAGAAAATGAGATTGGAAAACCACCATCCAGAAATAATGTGAATGTTGTCGATTATCCAACTTCTATTAAAATATGGGATCCAATTCTACCAATACATTTAAAAAATGTGCATATATGTACATTGCATGCAGAGATAAGAATCTTGGACAAATTGCTCAGACTTCATCAGAACTATGCATATTCTATTAAGCCGACTAAACTTGCAGATGAGTGCATAGAAAAATGCGCAGCCTTGCTCTCTCAAATGGGTTTTCATGGTAGGGAAGTGCATCTTAAAAAAGATCCTGTTCTTTCTGGAGGTACAGGTGATGTTCTGCAAGATGTTTCAATGGGAGGAGCAAAAGCGAGAAGATTTTTGAGCAACCAAGACACCAAACAAGTCAATGCAATGTGGAACTGTTGGAAATAGCTATGTGTCATCACCACAAATGTCAAAAGTAGACCAGATGTAGCCAACAAACGTATGGAAGTTTGGAAAAAACTCGACAATTTTTTCAAAGTCCTTAGACAACAAGTTGGTTCAAATACTTATGCAGATGATTTCAAAAAAGCAATAAAGCTTTTGATCAAAGCTATCATAGATGCCTGGGGAGAAAAAGACATAACTTATTACTTGGTGAGTGTTCAGACTTATCAAAACAGTTAAAATATAAGTGTAATTTCTTAAATGTACTAACAAAAAATTGTCTTTGTAGCATATTCTTTACTTGCATGGACCATATTTTGCTACAGAAGGACCCCTTGCAACATGGAATACACAAGGAATGGAAAAGTCTCATTATCAAGCGAGAACTTCCTTCTTTAGATGTACCAGAAGAGGAGGAGGTGGTCAAAGAAGAAGCAATGCACTTAAAGAATTATTCAATTGGTTCTACAGGAGGCAATTACAAAGGATGAGATCAAAGACCCAGCAATCTGAAACTACACCAACACCTCAAGACAGAGACTAATGATTACTAACACATTTGTACCTCTAACAAAATATTTGCTGAAATATAATGTTCTTGCAAAATATTGTGTACATTAGTTTTTGATTCTCTTGGGACTACTTGGCATGTCACCTCTGTATCTCAAAAATTTTCTCCTTCTATAACCTCCAAGAAGATTGATATCTGACACCTCAGCTGCTGCAGCTGCATAGCTAGAGTAGCAAAGAAAGTATCCTGCTCTTGAGGCATTGAAACCTGCAGCATATCCAAAGATTCTAAGAGCAGCAGCTCTCTCCAGAAGCAAAACCTTGTTAGCATTTATTTGAAGGGGAGTATATCCCATGAACCTTGACAACACCTTCAAGGCAAATATTGGCAACTCAGCATCTTCAGAGAAGTTCATGTGGAATGCACAGAACACAGCCTTATCCAATGTAGGCAAGTAGTGCATGAGAGCGGATGAAGACCTTCTTGACCTAGTGTCTGTAGATTTCACTCTGCTGCCTCTAGCTCTTCCCAGAAAATCATCCTTATCAAGCAATTCAATCTGCAAGACAAAAACCTCAATTTAAAAAAATTACAATCACAATAACATTTTACAAAATATTAAATGGAAGCTACCTTCTGCAACTCATCCTCAATTACAACTTTGTCTTTCATCAAGTTGCATGAGCCAACCCTTTCCACTTTATATATTTTTATCATGAAGAGGAAGCGCAAGAGACCTCTCCTGAGAGAAATGAATCTGAGGATATTCTTGCAGGAGAACAGGCTACAGATAATGAGCAATATGAGGATGTAACACAGCCAGAAGATATGCCTAGTAAAGAGGAAGATGATGCTCAGTTTAAAAATCATTTGGCCGGTGTAATGGATGTGTTTATGCAGCTCACACAAAGTGAGAAGTTTGCTGAATTTATGAGATCCCGTTCTGAGCCTGAAAAGAAGAAGAAGAAAGTGCGTTCTAAGAATCCACCTCAAGGTCATAGTGGTGCCTTCCCACAAGATCCATGTTTTGGACAGTTTCCGAACATGCAACATGCTTTTGGTGCCAACTCTCAGAGTTCCTTTTTCGGACAGCCATCTATTCCTCAGCAGTCTATGCATCCAGGTTATTTTGGTGGTGGCTCTGTGTTCCAATCCATGACTGGGGGTTATCCTCAGGGATTATCCTCAGGGAGGCATGGGAATGCCAGGGACTTTTGGAGCTAATTTTCAGCCTGGTATGCAAGGGAATATGTATGGTGGTGTGTAGTCCGGAATACAAGGAAACATGTTTGGGGGCATGCAACCTGGAATGTAAGGAAATATGTATGGGGGCATGCAGCCTGGTATGCATAATGGTATGTTTGGAAACATGGCTGGAATGTATGGCATGCCAGGTGTGGGAATTGGTAATGTTGTTGACCCTATGATGGGCATGAATGTTGGGGGTAGCAATCTTGTGAAGCCACTTCCTTACGATAATCTAACGCCTATGGGTAAGGCGAAGGTTTATAAGGAAAAGGGAGCTACTCTGAAATTTGATACATTCAGTGGGGCCAAAGATAAGTTAAAAGCACTTACCTTCTTACAGCAGTTTGATGTTGCTTTTTCTAGTGGTAATTACACGGAGTCCTCTAAAGTGAGAAAAGCTGCGACTTTTCTCAAAGGCATTGCAGTGGTGGTCTACTCTTCTTTTGCAGGGCATAGCACCATCTACTAGGATACAATTTAAACAGGTGTTCTCTTCCGTATGGCTCACATCTACTTTTGAGGTGGATGTAATGACAGCATGGCACAAGTTGGATGCATCAAAGTGTGAAAATCTTGAGGATTGTATTAAGAAGTTTTGGGAAGCTTTACTTCTTATCGTGCAGTGTCTTTGTTTGAGCAGGTGGAGAAGTATTGTTGTGGGCTGCCCCCAAGGAAGTGCGTGACTATTGCATAAAGAATCGAGTAACAAATATGTCACAGATGATAGAGAATGCTATGACAGCAAATGCGTTACTCACTGGAGTCTCATCTGGATTTAAAGGCAGTAAGAACTCGAGCAAGAAATCTGAAAAGTCAGGGCATGCTTCACGTGATGCTAAAGGGTCTATAGAGAAGCGGTATAAGAAGTTGCCAATGCCCAAGAGAACTCCTGTGAGGAGAGACAAGCTTTGATGGATGCTCGGAAATGTTTTTACTGTATAGAAGAGGGACATATGTCTTTTAATTGTCCCAAGAGAAAGTCCCAAAAGGACTCTGACACCAAAGGAGAGTCCAAGTCAAAGAAACCAAAACCTTCTGCAGGGTTAGTTCCTGATCTTGTTGGGGAACAGCCAAGTGGTGAAGAGATTGAGTTGTGCAAGGCATGGGGCAAAGTGAGAGATCAAAATGCCTTGATATTCTTTGACACAGGTGCTAGAGCCAACTTTATTTCACCGGATTTGGTTGGCCGATTGGGGATTCGTGCAGAGGAGATGGGGTCTTTATATGAGGCTAAAATGGCTTGTCCTGGGTATGCAGAACCCGTCACTCCTATTATTGGGAAGCTCAGGCTTCATTTGCAGGGTTATGTGGACAACGAAGAGTTTTACATCATGCCACTTGATGGATGTGATGTTTTGTTAGGTATGCCATGGTGCCACAGAGTACATGCGGTGGTGGATACATACAATAGAAAAATCACTTTGACTCATAGAGGAAAAGAACATGTTTTCGATGTAAAACTTAAAGGGGAATCTGTTCCTATTGTATCAGCTTCGGCAATTTCATCAGTAATGAAAAATCATCTTTCCGCGTACTTGATTTATGTAAAGGATGCAAAAGATGATGAGTCTAAGTCTAATTTGTCTATGTTAGATAAGAACAGGAGTGGTTTCTTATGTGGGTTCCAAGATTGTTTTTCCGAGTCATTACCAGGGCAACTTCCGGAAAGGCTAGAAGATCATGCCATTGATCTAATTTCTGGTAGTACTCCACCAAATAGACCGCCGTACCATGTTAGTGCAGCCCCACAAGAAGAAATTATGAGTCAAGTACAAGAGCTGTTGAATAAAGGGTTGATACAACCTAGCTCATCACCCTTTTGCTCACCTGTACTCTTAGTGCAAAAGAAGGATGGTTCTTGGCACATGTGTATTGACTACAGGACGCTAAACAAGAATACCATCAAGAATCGATTCCCCATTCCGAGGATCGATGACATTTTGGACCGCTTATAGGGCTCCATAGTCTTTAGTCGAATTGACTTGAAAAGCGTATATCATCAGCTACATATTAGACCCGAGGATGTGCATAAGACAGCATTTCGAACCACGTTTGGGTTATATGAGTTCTTGGTTATGCCCTTTGGTTTGACAAATGCACCTGCCACATTTAACAAAATGATGGGACAGGATTTTTCGACCTCATAGAGCGTTTGTGGGCACATTCTTTGATGATATGATTGTGCATTCACAAACTAAGGAGGAGCATAGAAGGCATTTGGCCATTGTGTTTGCAGAACTCCGGAACCATAGGCTGGTTATTAATGGCAAGAAGAGTGAGTTTTTCTTGCAAGAGATACACTTCTTAGGGCATATTGTGTCTAAGCATGGAGTCCGTATGGATCCATCGAAGGTGGAAACAATTCTTAATTGGCCAGATTTGAGGACCGTGCATGATGTTCGCAGCTTTTTGGGATTGTGTTCCTATTCAGGCGGTACATACGGTATTTTACTGAATTTGCTTCGCCCCTTCATGCCTTAACAAAGAAGGCAACTCCGTTTAGATGGGCTGATCAAGAAATTATAGCCTTCAAAAAGCTTAAAGAAAAGCTTACTTCGGATCCAGTATTGGTATTACCGGACCTCCGAAAGGCTTTCGTTGTCCAATGTGATGCATGTGGAAACAGCATTGGGGCAGTTCTCATGCAGGAAGGACATGTGATAGCCTATGAGAGTCGAATATTGCAGGATGCCGAGAAGCATTTACAGGTTTATGAGAAAGAGATGTTGGCTGTAATTCATGCTCTTTCTACATGGAAACACTATTTGCTTGGGGCTGATTTCACTGTGCAGACAGATCATCAGACCTTGCATTATTTCCTCATGCAAACTAAGCTTTCAGAGAAGCATATGCGATGGGCAAACTTTTTGTCTATGTTCCACTTCCAGATTGTGCATGTGGAAGGCAAAAAGAATGTTGTGGCAGATGCTTTGTCACGCAAGCCACAGGTCTCAACAGTTTCACTTGCTTATCATCATGAGCTTGATGAAATGAAAGAGCAGTATGCCCATGATGAGGACTTTGAAAGGTTGTATGATCAGATGTCTTAGGGTTAGCGGCATGATCATTATCCTCTCAGAGATGGGTTTTTGTTAATGCATGGTAGACTGTGTGTTACCAGGCAATTGCGCCTCAAGGTTATGATTGAAAGTCATGCTCCACCGTATGCAGGTCATAGAGGTATTGACGCCACGGTAAAAACAGTGGAGACTTTATTTTATTGGCCAACCTTGAGAAGAGATGTTGATGCTTTTGTTAGGCAATGCATCGTATGTCAAAAGGTAAAGTTTGACCGTCAAAAGACACCAGGGTTACTACAGCCTTTACCTATTCCTGATAGACCATGGGAGAGCATTGCCATGGATTTTATATTTGATCTTCCACGGACACAAACGGGCAATGATGGCATTTGGACTATCATATGCAGGTTCAGTAAGCAGGCTCATTTCATTCCCGTGCGTAAGATGATCAAAGTTGATCATAGGGTGAAGTTGTTCATGGCGAACATCTTCAAGTATCATGGCTTGCCTACGTCTATCATTAGTGACCGTGATCCACGGATGACGAGTTTGTTCTGGAGAGGGTTGTTTGACAACATGGGTACAACTCTCAAGTTTTCATCTTCATTTCATCCACAAACAGATGGTCAATCGGAAGAGGCTAACTCTACAGTGTTAGATCTTCTTAAGTGTTATGTGTCAGAGCACAAGCAACAATGGGAAAAGTATCTTCCTTTGGTGGAGTTTGCATATAACAACACTGTCCATACCTCGACGGGCAATTGAGAATGTGGAAGGGGGAAAGAAGGTACCACCCATTTTGCACACAAAGGATAAGATCTTTGAGGCTGATCAGTATGTGGAGAATATGGATGAAGCTTATCGGAGAGTTAAGTTGGCACTCCAAAAAACTCAGCAAAAGCAAAAGAAAGCAGCAGACCGTCACAGACGTGCATTAGAGTTTGCATTGGTGGGTGATTGGGTTCTTTTGCGATTTGAAAAGGCTAGGCTCAAGAAGATGAAGGGTAAAGAGCACGTATTCCCTAAGTTGAGCATGCACTATTATGGGCCTTTTCAAGTATTGGAAAAGATTGGTGAGGTGGTCTATCGCTTGAAGCTACCAGATCACTGGAGGATTCACAATGCATTTCACGTGAGTCTCCTTAAACCTTTCCGTGGGGATGTGCCTAAGGATGTATCAGATGAGGCTCAGTCGGAAGTTGAGGAACTTGATAAGGTTCTTATTCCAAAGCAGATACTGGCACATAAGGAAAGAAAGGTACGAGGTAAAGTTTCCCGTCGCTATCTTTTGAAGTTCAGGAACTATTCACCGATGGATGCGAAGTGGATGGAGGAAGGTGACTTAACAGATTCACCTCAGGTTTTGCAGCTTTATCTCGATGCCCTATTGCAGACAGGTGCAGTCGATAGTTGCAAGTACAGTCCATGTGACTGCTATACGACTGTAGATACAAGTTCAGGCAGCACTGGCTCAGGCGTCGTTGGCAAAAACAGACAACAGGTGGCTGTTGTGCAGGTACTGACCTGTACAGTACAGGCGGCTGTAGAGAGTGTACGGACAGGTACAGTGAAGTAATGCTGACCTATACAGACTGTATAAGCAGGTACAATTCTGTACAATCCTAAACAATAGTGGGCGGTGCATCTCCAACTGCAGGCAGTACTTTATCAGAGCTTAGTTGGTGCATCAGTCAAGTGGTTGCAGGGAGGAAAGTACAGACAGTCTTTCTCAAGTGCAGACTGGTACGATCAGTCCCACGAGTGCAGAACCACGCACTGAATTGGTAAGCTCTAAACTTGTCCATCTTTCTTTCTTTCCATTGGCTTATGTCTGCTGCAGAGTTGTGTTATCTGGCCCCTTGTGAGAGGAGGGGTATGGCAGATTGAAAGGGTGGAAACAGAGATTGGACAGTGGATGTATATGTGAACTGAGTTGTGGAACCATGTACATGGGATATGCCAGATGTGTGCTCAAGGCTGCCCTACTGAATTGGCTTGGTTGATGAGAGGGAAGCACAGAGTGTTGCTTTTGTGGGACACAGATCTGTGTGTGAATCCTCTGTGCTAAGAGGTCTTGTGGACTGCCAGATTGGACATATAGGTGTATTCTCCTGGCTGGCTTTGTTGTACTCAGTTTCACATCTCTTTGAATTTGAATAAAGAAATACCGAAAGGGGCGCCAAGCTTTGGGGCCAACAGGTGTCGATTTCATTTCAGGTTTGGGGCACTCTAGCTCCAATTAATTTTGTTATTTATTGGACTATAAGTGGAAGGGTGACTGCTAGTCTACCGCACTTTGGTTTCTACCAGAGGCCGGTTTCAGCCCTGCTCCACATAAGCTGAGAGAATTACATTCCACAACACAACAGTGCGTGGGAATAGTGCACCGAACACATGCTCTGCCTCAAGAGTGGCCCCACACTTGCCATCATACATACTAACAAGGGTGTTGTGGACCACCTCATGGCATTTTGCTATTGTAGAGACAGTATGGCTTAGACATGTTGTCCAAGTATGGTATGACAAGCTATAAGCTTATTTCAGTGCCATTGGAGCAGAACACAAAGCTTTCCACTGCAGATATAGGTGAGCTTTTGGAGGACCCCACTACATATAGACGCATAGTGGGTAGTTTGATCTACATGGCCATTACAAGGCCAGACTTGAGCTATGTTGTTGCACTTGTGAGTTAGTTTATGCAGGCCCCTAGGAAGCCACACTTGGATGCGGCTAGACAGATCCTCAGGTACATAAAGTCCATAGTTGATTATGGACTTTTCTATAGGCTAGTACAGAGATACACTTGCATGGGTACACAAATGCTGATTGGGCTAGTAGTATTGCAGACAAGAGATCTACTAGTGGTTTTATGTTCTCATTTGGGAGTGCTGCTCTGTGAGTTGGAGTAGTAAGAAGCAACCAACAATTGCCTTGTCGAGTACAGAGAGGTAGATTACAGGGGTGCTGCTATGGCAGCGTGTGAGGTAGCTTGGTTTCAGAAGCTACTTGGTGGTGACATGGGAGAGCCCATGGATAGGGCAACTATCATATATTGTGACAACATGAGCAGCATACAGTTGGCCAGTAACCAAGTATATCATGCTAGAACGAAGCACATTGAGGTGAATTATCACTTTGTGAGGGAGAAGGTTCTAGCAAGAGATGTAGATCCGGTATATGTCAGCACAGAGAATCAGGTGGCTGACATCTTCACAAAGGCATTGGGCACAGAGAAGCTCCACAGGTTTAGGAGCTTACTTGGAGTCCAGTGTGTGGAGTTGAGCTCGAGGGGGAGTGTTGGGATATAGAGCTCAACTAGTGCTATGACGGACATTGATGACCCGCTTGGGTGATAGCTTCCGTATCTACACCACTAGCATGGTTGGTGAGATTATGGGTGATATGTGGCTAGTGGGATGACAGCCATTTTGGATTACTAGAGACTGGCATAGTTATACTATGCACACACACTAACGACAACATAGAAGACAATGTACATACACACATACACGACAAAAATAGTCCTAATTAGGATTTGAAATGCAATATAACATCAAAATAACATATTCATATAAAATCTCCATGTCTACAATTGCGATCCTTAGACTAGAAAGATATGGACTGTTGAGCTTGAACACTCCGCGACCACTGAGCCACATGGTAGTAGCCCATATGTCTAAAACCCACTACTGAGCCTGAACACTCCGAGAGGACCACTAGGCCACCTAGTGGTAGTAGGAGTCCACATGTCTAAAACCCACTACTTAATTTGTGCATATCCAAACATGGAGCGACTTCTAATAGCCATATCACTTCCAAGGCATGAACGCTCGGGCCAACCAAATGCACCAAGGTTCTTACACAACAGCAAATGTCACTTAGATCAATTATCATAGCCAACCATGGGCTAGTACAATCGGAGCCACCTCTTCTCAATCAAACAAATTGCATCTAGATCACACCCACATTCGTGGAGATGGGTCAAGGTCTCGATCAACCATCTTCGTAATGCAATCCCCTACTTGGGTGAAATTGGTTCGATATAATAATAATCTATGGGGCACCTTCATAGACTTCACAACAACAATTCAATTGTATGAATAAAATATCACCGAGTAAACTATTGCAAGTGCAAGCAAGACTTCTCAGTCCTTAAGTCAACACTTTGAATGTGAGTCTCTCGTTTCATGTGTCCAACAAGTCGATAAGCTTAATTTTCTTGCTTGCTCGTCTTAATCCTTTAATTGATTCTAAGCCTTAATCTTAATTAAACATAGCACTTAGGCACGGTAATAACCTAGTCTTACATTTTCTTAATTACCATATTATTTTAGAGAGAAGATAGTCTAGTTTAGCAAGATTAGTCTACTGTAAAGATGTTTTTGATAATAGAGCTAGATTTAGAGACAACAATCTCTAGCTAAGGGCTTGTTCTCGCACACACCCATTCACTTGCATATTTCAACACCTCCCCTCAAGTGAATAACTCTAGCACACCTGGACCCTGTATACCAAGTTTCCCTCTTACTTGGTAGCCCACAACCAGTGCCTCAAGTCCCTAACTCATAGTCTTGGCACTCTCTCTCTATGTGTCCAAGGCTACTACAAGTGCTCGTAACTTTGACTAAAGTGCTCACACATACATCTACCACATGGCCTACATCATCAGTGGCTCAGAGGTGATTTTACTCTATTGGGGAAGTTTACATTATTGGGTTGTGGGGTTTCTCTCTTTCCTCTCTCAGAAAGATATTCTGACTCCTCTACCTTAGGAGTCTCCATGAAGTTTGTCGATGCCGATCCTTCTTCATTTGGTTTGCTGTAGCAGTCTCTAGCCATGTGTCCGGGCTTCTCGTAGTTGTGGCAAGTGAATATCCTCGCTCCTCCCCTGCCTCTTCCTCATCCTCGTCCTCGTGCGAGGCCTCCTTGGGTGTAGAGTGCTTTCTCCTAACCAGTTGTTGTTGGGTCCAATCCTTTCTTCTCTTTGACCTTGTTCTCTTGCTCTAGTAGAGCTCCTTCTATCTCATGTAACTTCAAATGTGGTACATTCTTTAAGGTTGCCACAATGTTCTCATACTCTCCCTTGTCCACACTCTTTAGAAGCACTGCTAGTGCCTCATCATCTTTTACTTTCTTCCCAATGGCTGCAAGTTGTTGTTTAATGCTTTTATATTTGTTCTTGTGTGTGGTTTGAGGTTCACTTTGCTTCATGTCAAGTTTGTAGAATTTCATTAGTAGATTTATCTTTGAATTCTTTTCCTGAGTCCCAAATAATTTGTTAACACTAGTTCTGTAATTGGACACTTAAGTGTCTTGAGGACACTAAAGTGTCCTAAAAAGTTAGCATTTTTCTTGAATTTTTGTGGGCAATCTATTAAGAGTTTTGAAATGCTTAACATCCACAAATGTTCCTCAAGACCCAAAAAATCCTTGAGATTTTTTAAATTGCACTTTTCTTAGCTTTTGCAAGGTAATATTTTAATTTTCTTAGTCACATGCTGATAAAACGCATGATTTTTGCTGTTTTCAAAATAGTAGTAATTTGAACATAACTTTTAGAAGGGACATAGTTTGATCATGAAACTTGGCTTGATGGAAAGCCCATGATGTAAACTAAATCCTAGAATCATCAAACGACAATTATTGGATAAATTTTTGACTCGCTAATATTGAAATGACGTTTTTTATACAGGTGGAGCATGAATTTTCTCCTTCCATATGCAAGCTAATAATGTAAAACTTGAGGTGCACCCATGTTATATAGTGTAAATACTACTTTGTTTTGAATTTTCCAAAACTTTCGAGCCACTTTTTGGGCCTCTTCTCATACATGGCCTTTTGCGCAACCTGTTTTTAATACATAAAATGTCTAATTATGAGCTTAATTTTGATTTTCATCAAAGGAGAAAGCTGTGTAAGTGCATTATTTGTTGTAACTATAGGTGTAGACTACTTGTGCAAGCATAGTTATGATTAGTTTTTGATAAAAGATGATCAAATTTTGTATTTTTATTTTTTACAGTTTTTTTAGAACTAGGCGATAAGAACCTACTTAAGTGGAGGCTAAGTTAGTGTCATACACATCAAATTATGGCTTATTTATCTCATCTCAATCATAAAAACCAATAATCAACATTCTCATTGATAGGACTACATTATTTTTTAGTGGCGTGATTGAGTTTTGATAATATGCGTTACTTTTGCTGATTTTATGTAACTTTTTTGGAAAAAATTCTAGGAAAGGAAAATGATTTTTTTAGTGAGCTTCTACCTCATTGGACTGATGTATACTATCAAAATATCTTGGGAAAAATGCTATTGATATCATTGGATTTTTTTTTTGAGAGAATGATGCTTGCATATTTAGAAAAATCCTGAAAAATGTTCATTTTCAAGACATATGCTACTTTGTTGCTTATGTACTTCCAAATAAAAAGGCATTTTATATGTTTAGAATTTTTTACATAAGCTAGCATATTCATCCCCATATTCTGCCCATGTATTGTGTCCATATTTGATCCCTTATATGGCCCTTGGTTGTTGGTTGGCCATCCCTATTTTTTTCCCATTTTTTTGGTATTTTTCCAATCGGCCATATTATTTGTCAATCGGCCAGGTCTTGTGCTCCAGTCGGCCAGCCCTTCATGACCTATATATAGGTGGGCTAGCCTCTTCACTTTTGTAATAGCTTGGTCATCTTTTGTATCCCTCACTTATGAGACCTTTATGTCTCTTGCTCGGGATTGCTTTCATTGCAGTATATTCAGCATAGTTGCTTCATCTCTCTCTCTCTCTCTCTCTCTCTCTCTCTCTCTCTCTCTCTCTCTCTCGCACTTCTCACATCAGCACACTCTAGTGCTCATCTTGCTTCCGCTGTACACTCATTCATGGTATCGGAGCTCCCGATTCTGAGCTCTCTCTGCTGCCCCAGATTTTGCCCTATCTACAGCCCCTTCACCTCTGCGTTTTTCTCAGATTTACAGCCATCTGGTTGCTGCGTTTTCCAGACAGTTGCTGCTGGTCACTCTGCCTTTACTTGGGCTTCATCGCATTCAGCCTGAAGGTACTTTTTCATCAGCGTTTTTTCTCTACTAGGAGTGTGGAACTGGTTGGCCTGTATTTTCAGGTCTTCAACCCCTTGTTTGGCTGTGTTTTCCTCTCAAGACTTCAATGTGCTTCCTAACATCCTCGTTACCCCACTGAAGTTTTGAGTGAGCTTAGCTACTTGTACTGCCTTGCTTCTAGGTTCTCTCTCATGTTTTCTGCAATAGATCGTTCGATCGTCTGAGCAAACGCTGCGAGATCGCCTAGGTGAGCAGGCATAGCTGGTGGAGGCACTTCTGGGATAGCCTGGCCGATAGGAGTTGGCGTTGGTCTGAGTATGTTGGCAAATGACATAGGATATGATATGTGGATAGGCCTAGCTCCTCTTGGATAAGGGTTGTGATAAGGCGGTCGTGGAGCATACGCCATTGGCATACTGAGGGGCATAGGAGCTACACGAGCTTGAGTAGCGATAGGTACATATGGTTGATAGGCACTGGCACGCACTGTTGTAGGTACTGTTCCACTAAGTAGCGGTGTTGTACTAACTACAGCGGTAATAGGTGCACCTTCAGCTATGCTCATCATTGGGTAGGCATTGCGGATTCCCTAATGGAAAGTTGAGCCAAGGTTGGAAAGCTAAAGTTACTACTCGTGGGCTCAACCTGCATTGAGACTCCAGGCGAAACAACATACGAAGGGTCTATGAGACTCACCGCGAGGGGGTCTCCAATTGTAATAGGGTTGGTTGTTTGGCCTTGCCCGTATCCAAAAATCTCATAGGGCCAGTGGAAACTAGGTTCACTCCCCTATTTTACCTCTCAATTTGGATAATTCTATGAATAGCCTCACATATCATTTGTTGTTGCTCCTCTAGATTAGTGGCGCTAGATGTAGATCGTAGGACTTCTAACCAACCTACATGGTATGTGTAACCCGTGTATAGGTCCGTTAGAGTCTCTGTGTGTAGATCATATTCCCAATTTTCATTGAGAAATATCCCATCTAGACTTGGTGTGCCAAACGGTTCTCTTGAAGTGGACGCAATGTCACTTCTTATGGATTGGGACCTCTACTTTAGGAAGAGTATCGGAGGGTGGCAGCTCAGTAGGGCCCTCATTAAACGAAGTGGGTAGAATATCCACATGGACACTCTTTGGGAGGGTAGGGTCCACATAAGATGTGAATGGCGAATCTACTACCCCTCCTTCCTCATTTACTTCGCTTGTTGCATGTTCAGAGCGTGTAGCTTTACTAAAGGTCTCTATTAGACGACTAAACATGCTAGATCCGGGTTGTGGGGCCCACACTGGCATGTTTTGGCTTGTCTCCTCAGGGTTCTTGGTAGGGTGCCCTTCCATGGCTTCTGAGTCAGAGGACGAGTCACTATCCACTATTCGTGGATCTTGGGTTGCACTCCCTTGGGTTCCAGCCGAAGGCCAAGATGCCAACGTGGAGGGATGGTGTGAGCCTGCGTAAACTGAAACACTTTCTAGTGGTTCAGGCTCTAGGACCCGACCAGAACGTAGATGCATGTGACGTGGGTATCCTACGTGCATTAGTAACTACCCTTGAAACTCACACAAGTGGTTTCTTAGGTGTTTCGCACCCCGTTTTTACTTGTTTTTAGATTGTTTTTAACTCGTTTTTGACCCCCTTACTTACGGTCTAACTTGGACTAGGGCGCGTGATAGCTCGAAACGAGCGTATCGTTCAAAGGGTCCTAGTGTGCTTTACAGCACCGTGTTCGCCTATCTAGAGCTCCTGTAGTCCTCAAAACAGTCCGTTTCCCTTGGGGGGAAGGGGCGAAAGCCTATTTGCTTGTGGAGGAAAGGGTGAGGGCTTTATCCCACATGCTCGCTTTACTCCTTGGGGAGTGGGCTACATATAGGGCACAAATTCCCATAAGCTCTCACTTGAGAGAAAGCTATGGAGGCTCACTCTCCTATATATATATATCAAAAGACCGAGACCGAAGAGGCCGGGGTCATGGGTCAATTGGGGTTTTTTCTTTTCAAAAATTTTTTCTCCAATTAAAAAATCTTTCCTCTCCACACGTTTGGTTTTTTTCTTTAAAAATAAAATAAAAATTTTTATTTTTTATTGTTTTTTAGATTTTTTATTTTTTATTTTTTATTTTTTTATTTTTTTGAAAAGTTTTCTAGGGTTTCTTTCTGGGTTTCAGCCTTGGCCGCGGCGCAGTTCGCACACAGCACAGGTCTCTGGGGATTCAAAAATCCCCCCTCACACAGCACAGGTCTGGGGGATTCAAAAATCCCCCCTCACACACAAAAAACCAGATAACAGAACACACGCCCACACGCGGAGCGAAAAAACAACGAAGAAACAGAAATGCAGAAGACAACTTGCAGAAATAGATTGCAAAACACAGAAACACCTCAACAACAAACACACAGACGCCTTTTCTGCAATGTAAATTAAGCTTCACGCAGCAGCCCGAGCTGCAAACTGGAGCTTGGTGCAGGGCAACTCCCCGGCAGCGGCGCCAAAAATGTGCGCTTTTGCCGCACAGGTCGTAGGCTGGGGACTTGCTGGACACCGTATGCGAGCCACGAATGGCTGCAAGCATACAACCAGGGAAGGAAGCTCAAACAGAATGCAAAGGGTGTGTCACTCACCGCTCAACTGCCGCCTTAAAGGATTCCCGCGTCGCAGCAGTGAAGAAGGAGCCGCCGTCGTCGCTCTACCG
Source organism: Cibotium barometz (assembly GCF_041138505.1). Classification (NCBI taxonomy): domain Eukaryota; kingdom Viridiplantae; phylum Streptophyta; class Polypodiopsida; order Cyatheales; family Cibotiaceae; genus Cibotium; species Cibotium barometz. The sequence goes on from NC_141067.1 coordinate 57,559,035, forward strand.
CCTCTCCGCCGTCGTGCCGCTACACAGTGCTCGATCGCTCTCTCACTCTCTCTCTCTCTCTCTCACACGCAGGAGAAGGGAACCAAGGAGATAAGGCAAGAGCACTCTTGTATTCACAACACCTGAGAATGAGGATTTTAGGGTTACATTTGACTCTTATAGGTGACTTGGCCGTTCACACTTGGGCGCCCATACATGGCCGGTCGACCCTAACCCTTATCCTACTGATATTCAAGGTGCGCCTCTCATCGGCGATCACCCAATCCCTTCATCCTTAACATATGGTGCCGACAAGCCCGGTCCATGACTCAAAATATTTAAATTAATGACGTAAAACATAGTACGTCTCAATGTCCATCATAGGTTAACAGAAGGCCAAATGTTGCTGGTGTGAAGATAGGGAAGTTATAACAAACATGGGAATCCCTGTTTTTGGCCTCTTGGAACTCCAACGACGTCCACCTCCTCTTGATAGGCATGGACAATGGATCTACTCTCATTGTTAGTGGCGCGCTTATGTATACTACTCTGCTGTATTTTGGAGCTGACAGAAAATCCTTCCTCTATGTAGATTGGATTCCAAAATCTATTAGTTGTGGTTGTTCTTCATTAGTGATGATGGTGGCATAGCCACCTCTCATGTACACAGGATGTATCTTTCTCCATCTTCTAAAACAGTAACTGATCTCATGAATGTGACTGTGAATTTCCAGCAAGTCAGCCAAATGAGGATTGGTGAGCCTTGTGTGTTTTCTAACATTTGCTCACAATGTACCTTCGCAAACCAAGGGAAGTAATTCTTCTAGGTCGGGGTGTGGGGCACAGAGAGGGTATGGTACATAATGCTATCTTGTTGGTGTGACTGCAGAGTATGCCTCTGTGTGGCTGGTAGGGTCAAATGGAGCAATCTGCATGAGAACTTTGAACATGGGTTTTGGCTTTAAAAGCGGATTGCCTGCTCGAATAAATTCGTACTCTGCAGTTATCAAAGAATCCAAGACATTATTTTCAGTGAAAGGCACAATATTATCTTGTGGAGTGAGATCGCGTACCTCCTGAGGTTACCGTGGGGTGGAGATGGGTTAGGTGCGAATACTTCCTCAAGGGCGAGAGTGTTAGTGTGGGAAAATCTAACTCCAAAGGAGAGAAAGAAGATTAAATACAGTCAGCTTTAGAGGAGTTAGTAGGTGGCACACTAGGATAGGGATTGAGAAGCTTACTGGCTATATTAGAATATATAGGGTAAGTGAATTTTGAAACTGAAGAGGACATTCTTCTTGACCTTGACCAGTGCTAGGGGGTGGGCGGCTAGGCTTATGGGCTTTAAAAAAGTTTTGTATTTCAAGAATTTCTTCATTATCAATATCAGGGTAATTTATGTGAGTGGCATCAAAATTGTATCTTACATTGGTGAGCATAGCTTTTAAATGCTTGTGGATATTAGTACAGAGTTTAAGGATGCCGACAGGGTGATATAATGTAGACTCATAGAGATTCAAATGTTGGTGAGTATTGTACACTTCTAGCCACCCATGACTAATTACCCATTGATAAGTATTTGCTACCACCTCGTAGTTGGCTGGTGTCTCTAGTATGCCATCTGGAACAAACAGGTCGAGTTTTTCGATAATGTTGTCCAGGATTTCGAAAGTTTGGAGCACGCGACACCAACTACGGAGGTTTAGCATTATAGGATGCAAGGGGTAGAAGAAGATGTCCTAAGGGTTAGTTAAAACAAGGTTGCCCCTCAAAATGCCCATGATGATGGTTGGTGGGTCAGCATCTCTTTCAATATTTTGTTTAATTAGTGTTAATTCACCTAGCGTTAATTAACCTAGGCCTTTATCTTCAGCTTAGTGTTAATTCATCTCTTTCAGTATTTTGTTTAATTAGTGTTAATTCACCTAGGCCTATATCTTCAGCTCAGTTTATGTCATACTGAAGTAATGAGAGTGTTAGTGTAGATAAAAACAAAGAAAGAGTTTGAGGAGGGACCCGAGGAGTTACTGGCAGAGCTGGCCCAACTCTGAGAGGCGTGCTCAAGGAGGGACCCGAGGAGTTACTGGCAGAGCTGGCCCAACTCTGAGAGGCGTGCTCAAGGAGGATATGCAGATCATCGGTCGACTCCGGGTGTTGACTCCTTTCTTGTGCTACCAGAGCTGATGTGCCAGATCATGCAGGCAGGAGTCAGCATTGCTGAGGTGGTTGGAGATCCTCGTTTCCCGAATCATCCTTTCAGCATCCATCTCTTCAAATCTCCTTGTTGTGCATCTTCTTGTGCTTGTCGGGCAGTTGCTTCCCTTTGTTCTGCTTCAGTAATTTGATTGAGCCTTTGTGCCGCCAATCTTTGAGTGTCTTGTAGTTGCACTGTAAGTTGTGATATGGCCTCTTAATGCTCCAATTCATTCTTTTGCGCATCTTCTTGGTTTGCACTTATGGTTTCGTTGAGGGCCTTGATCTTTTCTACATGTGCTTTGTTCGCTTGTTCTCTTTCTTGTTGCAGATTGAGCACTCTTTCTTGCTCAGCCTTGAGTTGGGTTGTTAGTAGCACATCTTCATTAACCTTTGCACTGTCTTGGCACTCCTTGATTTGTCGGGCTTGCAGAGTTGTGAGGTTCTGTGTGTGGGCGATCTCTTTTTGAAGTTGATATTTTGCTTGCTCCAACTTTGCATTTAAGTCATCATTTTTGTTGATCTTCTGTAGTACAATTGTTTGGCTTAAGATGAGGTTATTACTTTGCAAGGAATTGTACCGCTATTCTTGTTCCTCTGCAGCCTTTAAGCTCTTCATGATAACCTCCCTGTGAGTTGACTCTGCTGCCTCAAGGGTTGCCTTGTGTATTTGCATCTTTCTGCTTCTTCTAGAGGAGGGTGGCATTCCTGTCATGTAACATGTGTGTTGTTAATAGGTGGCAACGCCATACATTTTGCTCTTGTTCCTACTAGACTGAGCTTCCAGTTCTTTAAGTGGATCGTGAAAGCGCCTCTAGGCCTTCCATTGTTTCCTGGAGAATCCATATCATGGAAGGAGGCTATGGAAGGAGGCTAGCTGGGGCATTTTCTCTTTATCTTCCAACTTCCTTCTTTTTCTTGGACTTGAAGGATTTGGCATTCATTGTCTCTTGACTCTGGGGAGGCCTCCAGTTCTTGTACTGTAATTGTTGCTTCTCGTCCCTCCGTAGCTTGGTTCCTCTGTGCTTGTTCTTCAATTGCCTCTGTTGGTGTATCTGCTAGGCTTGAATCGTTTGAGAGGAGAGAGGTCTTTAAAAATAAGCTGTTTGGGGCTTGCTGGGGAGGGGTGAGTTGTTGCTGTGGTTCCTGCACCGTAGGGCCAAGTATCTTTTCTTGAAGGGCCTCTTGGTATGTGTGGATTTCTATTTTGCCCACCACCGCTTCTAGCTGTTGTGATTCTGCTGCTACATCAACAAGTATCCCTCTCATCTTTTTTTCTATTTTCTTTCATCGATCTTTTCTGATTTTCTTGATGAGATCCTATGTTTCCATTAATACTGCCTACCCCTCTTCTAATACTGCCTACCCCTCTCATCTTTTTTTCTGCTTTCTTTCGTCGATCTTTTCTGATTTTCTTGATGAGATCCTATGTTTCCATTAATACTGCCTACCCTTCTTCTAACTTGCCAGTAGCTTCTTTAGGTTGGTCGGGTATGAGTGCTAGCTGCATGTGCTCTTCTAGTTTAGGCTCTTTCAAAGGCCTCTTTGCTACTAATGGTTAAGTACTTGTGTGAGGAGGTATGGATTGCTCTTCGATTGATGGGTTTTCAAGTAATTTTTCATCTCTTTATGCATATAGAAGGCCTAGTCCTGCTCCTTTTCCTTATAAGATTTAGCGATCCTGTTTTTCTCCCCTTTTTTGGGTTAGTAATTTAGTGTTAGTATGTTAATCTGGATGAGAGAATGTTAGTGTATTAGTATTTTAGTTGATTAGTTTACTAGGCATGAAACTGTGGGACTATGACATGAACACTTAGACGTGAATATGCAGACGTGAACTATGCGACATGAAACAACATGACGTGAATCACCACAGGTGAAACACAATCACGTGAAACAGCATGATGTGAATAGTGGGACGTGAACTACAATCGTGAAGCTATGCGACGTGAAACACATACACATGAAACACTGGGACGTAAATTAGCATGACGTGAATCTGCCAGACGTGAATTATGCGATGTGAAACAACACATGACGTGCATTTGCAGACGTGAAACAACACATGATGTGAATCACCAGACGTAAAACACATACACGTGAAACAGTGGGACGTGAATTAGCATGACATGAATCTGTAGACGTGAAACACAGCCACGTGAAAACGTGGGACGTGAATTAGCATGACATTATTTCCCACCACTGAGGAAATGGAATTGGACTTCCAATGAAGTGAGGTGGAACGACAACTTCGAGAATTGAGCTTAAGGAAACAAGAGCTTGATACTCGTAGCACAAGAGCTGAGAGAAAGGAGATAGATAATGTTAGCCATCATGACTGTGGATGAGCTCAGCAATGCCATATTGGAGAAATTAAAGGTAAGGGAAGGAAGAGAGATGTTGGGTCATGGGCATAGTCACCTTTACTCCTACCAGGAAGGTAAGGGAAGGAAGAGAGATGTTGGGTCATGGGCATAGTCACCTTTACTCCTGCCAGGGCACTGGTGTGGTGCTCCATGTGCAGACTAAACCATACCACTACTGAATGTCCGTAGAGTTAAGGGCAAGACCATTACTGTATTGTGCGCATTGTGTAAAATTCGGCAATCATGACACATCATCGTGTAGATTTCCAAGGTTTCAAAATACAGCACAACTGTAACCAAATAGAGCCCCACGGCACCACCTGTGCAAACCACTGCCACTATTATACAACCCAACCCTTCTTACTTACCTAGGGGGATGTTCCGAGTACAAGACACTTCACCCTTGCCACCACCAGTTATACCACCACAACCACCACAAGCCAAGATCAATCAAGTAGTGATTGAAGAGCCATCAGAAGATATTGAACTGCATGCGGGAACTAGAATTTAGTGGGGAACACTATGAGGATTTGGGTGATGTCACGCCAGAGTATTATGTCCTACAGAATAACAAGCCAGTACCTGTGTTTCAAACCACGGTATAGTGAAAGGGCAAGGAAATCAACTCAAATATGAGAAGAGGACCTTTACAATGCTATGGCTGTGGTGGGCCACATCGAGTAGCTGAATGCCCAAATAAGAATATGACTCATACACACTAGCTAAAACAAGTGGTGACCACACCCAATGATATGCCAATACTCACTTGCACTAAGTGTGGAATTGATCATCTGATCAAAGATTGTCCCTATCGAGCAAGTGGTTCAGCTTCTACTGCTAATCAGGCCCACCATTCATACCATTAGTGTATAGTTTGGGAAGATCACACTGCTCAATGTCCTAACACGAGCTTAAGCTCAGTTAGGTGACAAAGGAAGGAATCGGGTGGATGCTACTATTTCCAAATCTGGTTGTAGGAGAAGAGTGAAGAAATTAGGAAAGGGGGACACGCGGGTTACAATCCAAGACAGATCCAAAGAAGATACAATTGATACAAGATCCACACAATCGAAGGAAGAGGGGGGTCAAGGGATAAATATGGAAGGGTTAGACCTAGGAAAACAAGGAGAGCAACCCAGCAACCCCAAAGGGGTTGGTGAATATCCTAATGCTGTGACAAAGAAATATTGAAGTTAGAAGATGCCAAGGCCCTAGTTGAAAAGTACCAACAAATTCATGAAACTAAGCCTAGGGCAACCGAGTAAGGGATACCATCTATCCACTGTGGATGTACCACCCCACATAGGGCTTTGAATCTACCCACCCTGATTCCGGAAGCAACTAAAACAAACTCCCAAATAAACACAATGACTAGAATGTTCGAGGAAAATGAGTTGGGAGGTTCCATTCATTCCTTCCCCATGGAAGAATACGAGACACCTCGATGGGAAGAACACTCTATATCTAAAGAACCCAGGGATATAGGAAGCCTAGTAGGTGTGTTATCCACGCATGTCCAGATGTCCTTGGGTTTAGTTGTTATACAATTCACCCACCCTATGGACATATGTAAAAGAATGGGTCAAAGGAGGTCTAAGGCCAACCGGAGAATATGGACGAGGATTTGCCACCCTTGGTAGAAAGACCCTCGAGGCATACAAAGGAAACACGAGTGGTTAAGATACCAGTTAACCAACTGGGATGCTAACCAACTGGGATGCTACTATGAGAGTGACGACACACGAATGCTACCATTCCGATTCATCATAATGGATACCAGGCATTGGCTATCGTGGATGGTGGGGCAGGTGTTAGCATAATTACCAAAGATTGCTGGGAAAATTGGGGGAAGTCGGATCTAAAAAGAGCAGATCTAATCGTTAAGATGGCTGATGGAACATCTTCGTCGAGACCCATTGGGCTCTTGGAAAATGTGAAGTTTAGACTCTTTACGTTTCAATATCATCATACATTTGTGGTCATGGACTTCTTATGCCAACCTGATGTGTATGACTTAATATCAAGATGACCTTTCATGAGGGAATCCAAATTGGTGCATGATTGGTGGGCTTTGGATCATGTATATGTATGCAGGGACTCACAAACATTGAAGATTGATCTAAGAGCATGGAAGGCACACCCCATGGAAGGGCAATTCTTTAGTAACGACTCAGTCACAATGGAGCGAACCACATCCCTATAGATATGCCAGCCCACACAGGGGGAAACCAAGGATGAGGAGGATAGAAAGATATATGAATCACTACCTCCCTCGGATTTCTGTGAGAATTGGATGCATGTGTTGGCCACAATTGATATGATGTAACCTAAGGGAACCCAATATTTGGAATCTGGAAACATCCCTACGACTTCTATTTGTATGGTTGATGTATGGGGAGTCAGTGGAGGAGACATCAAGTACAAAAGGTACCGTAGTGTGAATTCAAACCAGTAGTCAGCGCATTAGGCGATGGCGGAGACAAAAATGGTACCTAGCCTAACGAAATGCATTGCTATGAAGCAAACCAACGGATGCCCACCAATGGTTGAGATACCTTGAGGCTACAAGGGTACATGATGAATTCTCCAAGGATTGGGGCAAAGAATTGAGTAAAATATCATTTGGGAAGGGAGGAATCTAGAGAAAATCACCCTTAAGGAAACCGATACACCCAAACTTACAAAAACAAGATGTCGAAAACGCAACAAAGCCTTGGCGGAGGCAGAATGTGAGGCCAAGAAAACACAACAAAGCCTTGGAGGAGGCAGAATGTGAGGCCAAGAAAATCATAGAAAAAACCAAAAAAGACAATGAGGACAAAACGGCTGTACTCTCAGTGCTTGACCATTTCAAGAACTATACAATTGATGATCGAAGAGTGGTCCGGTTAATAGCCACTAGGATAGAGGAGGGGCTGTCGACATCAGACGATGGCCGACAAGGAGGTTGATATTGCAGAATCAGGGGAAGAAGCAAGGCTTGTATATATTGCCAAAGATTTGACCTCTGCTCTACAGAAGATTTGACCTCTGCTCTACAGAAGAAGTAGAGCTTATTGCTCTTCTCAAGGAATACAAGGATTGTTTTGCCTGGAACTATAAGGAAATGAAAGGGGTACCGCCCGAGGTGGTACAACATACGATTCCAATTATGGAAGGATTGGCCATGGTCTACGCAGTAAAGAAATATCAACATTATCTCTTGGCTAACAAATTCATATTTTTTGTGGACCATCAAGCCTTGTTATATCTAGTGAATAAACCTTGCACCATAGGAAGAAGCACATGTTGGCTACTATTGTTGTTGGAATTCGACTTTACTGTCACGGTAAGGAAGGGAACACAACATGTGTTGGCTAACCACATGTCCAGAGTTCCAAACGGAGAACCAGTCGTCGTCGACGATGACGATGACCTCCCTGATGCTTGTCTATTCAAATTGGATATGGTACCAGAGTGGAGCAAAGATATTTCAGAGTATTTGGCTTATGGTTTCCCTCAGGACGTACCCTTAAATAAGGATAAGATGCGAAGGCTTATCAAGCTTGCAACACTATATCAATTGATTGCCGGAGAGTTGTATAGACTAGGCAAAGACAATGTGCTCAGACGATGAGTAAGGGAGGATGAATTCGTGACCATATTGGAAGAGTCCCATTCCGAGATAGCAGGCGGGCATTTTGTCAGAGAAATTACAGCCCAGAAGGTGCTCCAAGCTGGACTTTGGCGACCCACGTTATTCGGGGATGCCAATGAGTTTGTAAAAAGATGTGAGGAATGCCAACGTTCCACTATCCCGCAAAAAAGAGACAAGATGCCACTAACCCCCATCATTGTCAGGCAACTATTTGAGAAATGGGGAATAGATTTTGTGGGGCCTATAAGTCCAGTGGCTCATCCATCACAAGCTCGCTACATAATCGTAGCCATTGATTATTTCACAAAGTGGGCGAAGGCCAGAACTTCAAAGAAAGCGGATGCGTGAACAATTGCGAAATTTGTATATGAGCAAATCATATCACGGTTTGTTCGGTTGCCCATTGGAATTGGTGAGTGACCATGGCTCACATTTCATTAATGAGGTGATTAATCAATTTCTTGCAAGATTCTTGGTAATCCATCGTAAATCGTCACCATACTACCCCCAAGCAAATGGTCAAGTAGAAAGTACCAATAAGATTTTGTGTACCATCCTTACGAAAACTGTGGAAGCAAGTCATACAGATTGGGAGCATAAGCTTATAGTAGCTTTTTGGGCCTACTACACATCCTATAAGGTGGCAATAGGATATACTCCTTTCCGTCTAGCTTATGGTGTTGAAGAAATTATTGAAAAGATGCAGGGGAGAAGAGAGCTTGAGCTCTTGTAAGCACACACACACTCACAAAACCCTAAAAGAGAACACACAAGGTGAGAGGCTGAAAATCTTCTTATTCTTCACACAACACTCAACACACCATATACAAAGATAAGAGTACACCATATGAAAAGATACTCAACCAAATACATACTAGGGTTCTCTATAGTGTGAACCCAACTAAATGAGTTGGCACTATAACTATGCCAGTCTCTAGAATGGCTATCACACAGCCTGTCATCCCACTGGCCGCATATCACCCATGATCTCACCAACCATGCCAGTGGTGTAAGTGTGGGGCCTATCCCCCAAGCGGGTCATCAGTGTCCACCGCCTCACTAGATGAGCTCGATATCTCAACACTCCCCCTCGAGCTCAACTCCATCTCATGTACACCAAGCGAAGCCCTGAATCTGCGGAGCTTCTCTGTACCCAATGCTTTGGTGAAGATGTCAGCAACCTGATCTTGTGTGCTGATATAAACAAGGTCAATGTCTCTTGCCAAAACCTTCTCTCTGACAAAATGGTAGGACCTCTATATGCTTCGTGCGAGCATGAAAAAATGGATTCCTAGCCAACTGTATACTGCTAATGTTGTCATAGAAAATGACAACTTGTCTATCCACCTTGTCTATCCACCACTGATAGACCCAAATCTGTAAGTAGCTTTCTCAACCAAGCTACCTCACATGCTGCCATAGTAGCACCTCTGTACTCGGCCTCTGTACTAGATAGAGTAACCATAGGCTGCTTCTTGGTGCTCCAAGTTATAGCAGCACTCCCCAAAGAAAACATGAAGCCACTAGTAGATCTTCTATGTGAGATACTGCTAGCCCAATTAGCATCTGTGTACCCATGTACACATATCTCTATCCCACTAGATAGAGTAACCATAGGCTGCTTCTTGGTGCTCCAAGTTATAGCAGCACTCCCCAAAGAAAACATGAAGCCACTAGTAGATCTTCTATGTGAGATACTGCTAGCCCAATTAGCATCTGTGTACCCATGTACACATATCTCTATCCCAGTTTCATAAAATAGTCCACAATGCAAAGTAGACCTCGCATACCTCAGTATGCGTCTCAATGCATCCAAACGCGACTTCTGAGGAACCTGCATAAACACCAACCCAACAGCATAGCTCAAATATGGCCTGGTGATTGTCATGTAGATCAAGCTTCCTACTATGCGTCTATACATAGTAGGATCCTCCAAAATCTCTCCTGAATCTGCACTCAACTTGCCATTCTAATCCAATGGCACTGAGATAGGCTTACAGCCTGTCATACCATACTTGGACAACATGTCCAAGCCATACTGTCTCTGCAGTATTGGATTAGTGTCTCTGCAGTAATCCAATACCATGTGGTGACCTAATCACCTCAATGCCCAAGAAATATCTGAGCTCCCCCAGATCCTTCATCTCAAACTTCTGTCTATGCAAGATCTTTACATCGAAGGTCTCTGCATCATGGTTCCCCGTAATGATCAGGTCATCTACATAGATGACAACAAGCACAACCCCTCTATCACTGTGTCTCACATACAGCGAGAAATTTGCATTGGCTACATGAAAGCCAATAGTGACAAGATATTCAAAAATCTTGTCAGACCATGCTCTTGGTGCTTGTTTTAAGCCATACAAGGCTTTTTTCAACCTCCAAACATGCTCGGGGTGACTCACATCCTCATAACCAGGTGGCTGCAAACATATACACCTCTTTCTACAAATCCCCATGCAAGAATGCATTCTTTACATCCATCTGATGTAAAGACCATTGCTTTGACACAGCCACTGCTCTCTCACTGTTGCCATCTTGGCAAACAGGGTTGAAAGTTTCCTCATAATCAATGCCATATGTCTGTGCATATCCTTTGGCTACCAATCTAGCCTTGTACCTGCTTATGCTTCCATCTCTGTTATGTTTTACTTTGTACACCCACTTACATCCAATGGCTTTCTTGCCTTCAGGCAATTACACTAAATCCCAAGTCTCATTTCCATATAGTGCATCTATCTCCTCATCCATAGCTTTCTCCCAACACACATTTCCAACAGCCTCATCAATGCATGTGGGCTCTACAACCTATACAACTTTTGCCATGTATGCATAGTGATGTGCCACATAACCATCATAGGTAAACCTCTACACAGGATTCTTCACTCTCCCAGATCTTCGCAACTTTGCATTCATGGTTTCCATAGCCTTCTTTACACCAGGTGTTCTCAAGCTGGTATCCCAAGATCCTCATCAAGGCTCATCTCTGAGCCACTAGACTCTCCATCAACATGAGAATGCCTTGCAGAAATGTTAGGCATACTAAGGGGCTCAACCACTTTCTCTTTGCCTTTATGTGATGTACTATCACATTTGTAGGACCGGTATTATGATGCAGCCTCCCACTCCATGGTCTATCAACTGAACCACTAGATGAGGACTCTCCTCGTCCACTCAAAGACTGTGATTGCTGACTTGCATTCTGTGCAACCACATTTCCACTCACATTAGCCCTAAACAGCTTCTTTTTCAACAGCATACCAGGCAGCTGCTCATCTCATCAAAAACAACATCCTTGCTTACCCTCAACTCACGTGTAGCACGGTTATAACACCTGTATTTTTTATACATAAATAGATGCATACAGAATTTTTATATCAAAACAAGAGCTCTTTAACACTAGTTTGGTACCAAAAAAGAACACTTAAGTGTCCTTTTTCGGACGATGCAAATAAAATGCTACTTACGCTAGGAAAGACATTCAAAATCCCTCTTGAGGAGTTTGAATGTGTGACCTAGTGTGTCTTTAAAAAATGTAACCTTGCAATTTGGATGCTGGCACGATAAGGAATTACACCCATAAATAGGACTTGCATGAGACTGCAACTCAGGTTTGAGAAAATTGCCTTATAAGCTTAGAGAAAAAAATCACTAAGCCCCATGAAAAATTCCAAGTAATTATTTCATATTTGTGTCAAAGATTTTGCCAAGTTTCACATGAAATAAAATTCAATTGAGAGTGTCTAAAATAGTAGGAAGTTGTGTGTGTTTGATACACCACTTTTTAGCATCCATTTGTATCCAAACCAATGCATGGTTTTAATGTGTGTTTGATACACCACTTTTTAGCATCCATTTGTATCCAAACCAATGCATGGTTTTAATGTGTTTGCAAGTTTTTTAAGGTGATACAATGCTTACTCTATCCATTGAGATCTTAAAGTTATATGTAAAAGCCCCTTAGTAAGCTACAAATATTAATTGTTTCAAAATGTCAAAACTGCACACAACAAAAATTCTGGATTTAGATTCTTGAGTCATACGCATTACATTCCTTAGTAAACTTGCAACATTTTGTCTGTATAGAATAATTTCGCTAAGGTACATTGTACAAACATAATTTGGGCACCTAAAACCTTTGTTTCATGGTTGTTGAGAGAGAATTTAGAAATTTTGAAAAATGTAGCACGATTGAAAAACTAAGATAGCACTCAAGTAGCAAGATTTACTTGAGCTTGGGACCCCAAAAAATATGTATTAACTTGGTTTTGAACTATATAATCATTTTCGATTGCCAATTTGCACTAACATAACCCTAGTTTTATGGAAGTACCTTTGGAAGGCCAAAATTTTCCTCTTTTTCAGCATCTTTGTGAGATCCCCCTGTTCCCACCGAGCAACGGATTCGGGTACTAGCAGCGGAAGTAGCACTTCTCGCACGGGACAGGGGTCCCACATTCGGGGCCTTGTCCACGGATATCCGGACAAGAGACTAATCCGTCGGTTTTTCCAAAACCGAACCCGGAAAAAACTTCCCTTACCCGGAAAGCACGGGCGATTCCACCAGGATAATGTTTTACTCTAACGTAGTCAAGATCATTACTGATCACGCTGATCCAACTGCACCTATAAAGATATTCGGTCGGATCAAGAAGAAACTTGCACTTGGATCATTGGGATCAATGCTTTTTTCCCCATCAAGAGGCACAGCCGTTGATTCCTATCCATAGAACAATTACTATCCGGGACTTACTTCATCTATCGTAATAACAGAAATTGAGTCTCGGTTTACGGATCCATCAGTCCAGCCTAACCCCATCCGATCCCATGGGTTAGCCAACCGCCCAACCACTGTAGTGATGGGATCCAATTTGGAATTTGGTTAGGTTTTGTCCCGGGTACCAAGGAAAAGAGTTCCAAGGCCCCCTAGCCGGAATTTCATGCAAACATAAAACTAGCCACACCACTTACACACCCAATATGAAAATTGCCTTTTTCTTAGCATCAGCTAACTTTAAAACAATCCTTTAATGAAACCATAGTACCACTGATCACAATCTCCCAATTTATCCAGTTGATTCATAATTTCCCATCATTCCTTCATCAGAGTATCTATGGCATCATTGGCAACTAGAACGCTCACCACCTGTCCACACAGAGGCCGTTTCCATAGTTCCTAGCCCATAATACTCGGCAATATAATCACTTATCAAGATGGACTCTCGTTGAAGATCAGCAAGATCAACCAACAGATCCATATAAAAGAGCCATGGACTCATCCATTGAGGACCAGCAAGGTCAGTCAACCAGATCCATGCCCGGTTTCACAAAACAACTCTTACTCCTTGTTCCAATATCTTCCTCGACGCACGCGTGGGTATCCTAGGCGACCCAGAGCCCGAGCACCGTATGGTCAGCACCCTCTAGGATCCTTCGCAGGTAACCTAGCGCTTCACTCATAGGCCGCTTCCTTGGTCCCTCATCCACCGTACCGAAAGCTCACCATTTTAATCGAACCGAGGCTGGTCAAGACCTCGGTCGACCTTGCTACGCGAGACGTCCTCCATTGACTCTCCGTCATCAGCAGTTGTAACTTTATCAGTTAGGTCTCCACGACCTTAATCACAAGACGGTCAAAATGCTTCCCCAGCATTCTTGACATAAAACAGCCATTTACAAACAGCATTTACAAACAGTTTACAAATACAGTTTCTATATTAACTCTCATTTTTCCACATTATCCCTCATTAATCCACATTACTTATTCCACATTCCATGTATATGTGTACTCATCCAATCACCTCCTTTTTCATCTCTTCATTCAGATTCCTTCACATCACATATCATATATTCACATCCATATCCACATCCATACATCCACATCCACATCCACATTCACATCCATACATCCACATCTACATGCTTATCTCCATTTTCACATCCTCGTTTATACATCCACATCCCATATCCACATTCATACATACATATCCATATCCATATCCACATCCACATCCACATCCACATTCACATCCACGCATCCACATCTACATGCTTACCTCCATTTTCACATCCTCATTTATACATCCACATCCCATATCCACATTCATACATACACATCCATACATCCACATCTACATCCACATACATACATACATCCACATCCACATTCCACATTCACATCTATACATCCACATCTACATTCACATTCACATACATCCACATCCACATTCCCATACATCCACATCTATACATCCACATTCCACATTCACATCTACATTCACATTCACATACATGCGTCCACATCTACATGCTTACCTCCATTTTCACATCCTCATTTATACATCCACATCCCATATCCACATTCATACATACACATCCATACATCCACATCTACATCCACATACATACATACATCCACATCCACATTCCACATTCACATCTATACATCCACATCTACATTCACATTCACATACATCCACATCCACATTCCCATACATCCACATCTATACATCCACATTCCACATTCACATCTACATTCACATTCACATACATCCACATCCCCATTCCCATTCACATCTATACATCCACATCTACATCCACATACATACATACATCCACATCCACATTCCACATTCACATCTATACATCCACATCTACATCCACATTCACATACATCCACATCCACATTTCCATTCACATCTATACATCCACATCCATTCACATCTATACATCCACATCTACATCCACATTTACATCTATGCATATACATCTTCATGCATATATCCATTTTCATGTTCATACATCCACATCTACATCCACATACATACATACATCCACATCCACATTCCACATTCACATCTATACATCCACATCTACATTCACATTCACATACATCCACATCCACATTCCCATACATCCACATCTATACATCCACATTCCACATTCACATACATCCACATCCCCATTCCCATTCACATCTATACATCCACATCTACATCCACATACATACATACATCCACATCCACATTCCACATTCACATCTATACATCCACATCTACATCCACATTCACATACATCCACATCCACATTTCCATTCACATCTATACATCCACATCCATTCACATCTATACATCCACATTTACATCTATGCATATACATCTTCATGCATATATCCATTTTCATGTTCATACATCCACACTCCCATCTCCATATCCACACATCCACATACATACATCCATTTTCACATTCCCATTTATATAACCCCATATACCTTCACATCTAATCTTTTACATCACATCCATTCTCGCCCTATCACAACCCATATACATCTTATCCTATCACATACACTTCTTACCTCATCCCCCCATACACATCTTAATTCATCTTATCACATCCTAACTTATTTCATAAGCATCTTATCACCTCTTATCACACCTCTTATCACATCCTATCACTTTCCATACGCATCTTATCAATTCTTATCACATCTCATACACCTCTTATCACATCTTATCACATTTCATATCTTTTTTTTAAAAAAAGAGAATTCTTTTATTTGATATAAGATTTCTCTACACATTTATTTATACATAAATTCCATTTAAGGAGACTAACACTTTCGAATTTAAAATCAATCTTTTATGCATCTTCTTATGCATGATTTCAAGTTGGTAGGGAATTATACTTTTAGAATAAAAGAATTTCTCTTATGCATCTAAGTTAAGCATAAAATCCATTTATGAGGAAAATCATACTTTTAGTATAAAAAGAATATCTTTTATGCATACCTATATGCATGAAATCCAATATGATAAAAGTAACACTTTTGATATAAAAATTTTTCCTTTATGCATACTTCTATGCATGAAAATTAAAAATGATAAAAGTAACACTTTTGATATAAAAATTTATCCATTATGCATACTTCTATGCATGAAAATAAAAATGGTAAAAATAACACTTTTGATATAAAAATTTATCCTTTATGCATAATATTAAAATTCAATTTCTCCATGATTATAATGAAATTCTTTCAATTAATCTAGGATGATGATTCCTAGAATATGGTAGGAAGTCCTCTTTTTATGCTTTGAATGAAAATTTTTTATGCATAATTTTTATAAAAATTTTGCCATAGCTCCGCTGCTATGACTGATAAATCTCAATTTTTCTAAGGGATAAAGCTTATCATTAAGGAAATAATTAAAATGATTCTCTAATTGGATCCTTAATCCATAATGGATTGAATCATCAATATACATAAACTAAAAGCATAAGAAAAAGCCATTAATTTGGCCTCAAGCATAACTTAATCTTGGGTTAAGGAAAAGCTTTATGAAAAGCTTGATTTGGATTGAGAATGGGTCATGAGTATGACCATTTCTTGAGTGAGAGAGAGAATTTACATAAGAATTATTAGAATTTAAACATAAATGAAAATTAACTTCAATAGCATTTATTAAATTATGTAACTCTTCACTACTATTCAAACTTCAATAGCATTTAAAAAAAACCATACCAATTAAACTTCTCAAGCTTGAGAGGGGTTGAGAAGAGAGAAACATTGAGAAATTATAGAAAGATGAATATTCACTAATTACCTTACAACTTGCTTGATTCTTTGTTCACGGTAGAGGCCCCCAACCAATCAATTGGTTAAGTATGTTGATGGAGCCACTAATGGGGATTGAAGAAAGAGGGAAGCTCCAAAAACTAGTGAATTATTAAATGAATTCACAGTTCTTGACTTAGGTGGAGTAGAGTAACGATGCATAAACACTATATATTTTCAACAAGGGTGAGGCTTCTATTTATAGGAAAAATTGAGCTCCTAACCAAACAAACTGATTCTAGAATTTTCTAAATCAGTTTGGTCAATATTTGACCATTTTTAGGTCAGTTAAGCTAACTTTTTGGAACTAGACTTGAATGAGGAGAGAGGAGAGATGAAATATCTCAATTTTTATGAGTTTAAAACTCATTCAAGCATGTGAAATATGCACCTCCTTTAAAGAACTCCCCTTCCTTACATATGTCATATTTTTAATATTGCTCATAGTTTTTTACTAATAAACCTTGTACATTTTCAACTCTTCATCTTATGTGAAATATGCACCTCCTTTAAAGAACTCCCCTTCCTTACATATGTCATACTTTTAATATTGCTCATAATTTTTTACTAATAAACCTTGTACATTTTCAACTCTTCATCTTACGTGAAATATGCACCTCCTTTAAAGAACTCCTCTTCCTTACATATGTCATACTTTTAATATTGCTCATAATTTTTTACTAATAAACCTTGTACATTTTCAACTCTTCATCTTATGTGAGTATTTACTCACTTTTGGGTATCTTCTTTTTCAAATTGGATTTATCTCCTCCCTACACATGGATTGATGCTATTGGTCCATAGGAACCTTAATTGGACCATAATCCAAAAATTTCTGAAAATCTAGACCCTTAGACTAAGGTCCTTTATACACATTTCCAATTAATTCCAATTGCACATTGGAAAGTTCTTTTTGAATTTCTGTTTCAGGGAAACTTATTTTAATAAGATGAGATAATTTTCTATCCAAAAATATTAAAAATCTGAATATTCTCTCTCTAGAATATTTTCTCTCTCTAGGTTAAAACAGTTAGAAACAAGTCTTTTATATTTCTGAAGAGGGATTGATTATAGAAGAAGATACTAGACATCAAAAAGGGGTTTGGGGGAGGAATCTTACAATCTTGGTAATTATGAGATTTTTGTTATAGTTCACAAGTAGCTTAGGAACTAGGACCTAAAGGAGATTGTGTTGTTTTGAAACCCCAAGTTCTACCAATTGACTTTTACAAATATGAAAAACATGATTTATTCAAGAAATAGGCATTTTATGGGATTTTTGACAAAACAGCTTCAAATTTCAATAAAAATTTCAAGTTAGAGTTTTTTTTGTCAAATTTATAATATAGCTTGTGTTTTGACATCATGAAAAATCCCCTTGATTTTTTGACTTTTAACCGACCTATGGTTAAAACAAGGTGTAGAAATGTTGTTTCTAGGTTTTCCAAAAAATTCCAAAGTTTTGGTGAGAAACATGACACTTTAGTGTCCAATTACAGAACTAGTGTTAATCCTTTGTTTAAATCCCATGAATATTGATAAATGAATAAGTAAATACTCTGTGAAAGAAAATTCTACCATTTCCTATTCTCTAGGATGGTAATGAGAAAATTCAAAAAACCTATCGAAGTCAGAATTTTAGTTAAATGATTAATTTATCCCTCATAGGAATTCGTGATTAGTTTTGAATTCAGTTAAGCAAATACTCAATGAATGAAATTCAGTAAAGTAGTAATTAAAATATTACCCTTCGATAAAGATAGTTCAGGGAGAACCTTTCCAGACTCAATCCCCTGAATCAGACTATGACCAAGACATAACTCCTTCGTCAGTTTCAAGAGTACACGATGTGACCAGTTCAGTAATCTACACTCAAATCACCCACCGAATCTGAAACTAAGTTGAGACCTTTGATTTTGATCTAAGGATCAAGATTATAGAATTCGAGGAATTCTACTTGGGAATCCAGACCTGTGATCTAGAAGTATTCAAAACTTCATGCCAAGTTTTTAGGCTTCTTAGCCACTTTATCCCTAGAGATAGAATTACAGCACCTCTTTCTGTAATGAATCGTGTGTACCATGGCATGTCTCCTTCATAATTTTTCTTCTTTATGCGTATACGATTGAGACAGTGATTTTGGGGAGCCGTGATGCTCTATGTATATATCAAAAACTTTTGATAATAAATGATATTTTGTAAAAAAATTCCAAATTATTTTCACGATTGTGAATATGGTTAATCTTGTTTCATGAAGAATGATGAAATAATTATCTATTTAAAGAATAAATCGTAAAAATTAAATAATCATAAATCTGTTGTCAAAGTTAAGTTGATAAAAATCTCATTTTGTCAGAATCATGAGGCGCGCAGCCCGTGCAAGGCAGCTGGATCCTCTAACCGATGAACGAAGAGTTAGATCCGGATGTTCAAAAAGCCCTGCACAGATCGCAAGTGGAAAGATTCTTTTCACTCACCTTGAGACAGATTGTATTCAGTTCAATCTAGATGGGAATTTAACAAACTGTAAGTTCAGAGTTATACCACCTTTGGGAGTTCTCGACAGGATCCTTGGAATGGATTGGCTCCACAAAAATCAAGCTGACATTCACTGTCATAATGGAACCGTTTCCTTCCATGACCTTCACGAAAACAAGGTTCAAGGAACCGAAATTTTAGGATCCCCAAGTTTGCAGTTAGTAAAGGCTTCTAAGTTACTAAAAGGACTTAGAAAGAAGTAGCGCATTTATCTTGTCAAAATGAATTCAGTAGACTCAAAGTTAAAAGCTAATGAACCTGAATTGGTTAAGTGATTATGATGATTTATTCCCAGCAGAGCTAACAGAGATGCCTCCAATTGGGGAAGTAGATCATGTGATAGAATTGACCCTCGGAGCTCAGCCACTAGGAGCTCAGCCACTAGCCTTGTGCACGTACAAAATGCCAGTTCCTGGAGCCATCGAACTCAAGGAACAGCTTAGACAGTAGAATTGACCCTCGGAGCTCAGCCACTAGCCTTGTGCACGTACAAAATGCCAGTTCCTGGAGCCATCGAACTCAAGGAACAGCTTAGACAGCTGTTAGAATAAGGGTTTGAAAGACCCAGTGTTTCACCTTGGGGTGCGCCAATTCTCTTTGAGAAAAATAAACATGGAACGCTAAGACTCTGTGTGGACTATAGAGGTCTCAATCAGCACTGTTGACAATTAAGAATAAGTATCCTATTCCCAGAATTTATGAGCTTTTGGACAGGTTAAGTGGGGATAGATCTCAAATCAGGGTATTATCAGATCAGGATTAATGAGCAAGATATCCCAAAGACAGCCATCAATACTCGGTATGGGCATTATGAATTCACTATCATGCCGTTTGGATTAACAAATGCCCCAGCTACATTCAATTGATTAATGCAAGACATTCTCAGAGAATACTTGGATGATTTTATTCTTGTTTTCTTTGATGATATTTTGATTTACTCAAAGAATGCAGCTGACCATGAAGCTCATGTCAGAAAAGTTCTTGAGATCCTAAGAAAGCACTAACTCTTTGCAAAAAAGAGCAAATGCACTTTCTTTGCCGACCATGTTGAAACTTGGGCTTTCTGGTATCAAAAGATGGAATTTCTCTAGATTCTGCAAAAGTCCAGGCAGTCATCATAGATTGGCATGAACCCAAAGACAGTGAAAGAAGTCAGAGGATTCTTGGGATTGACTGGTTGGTATAGAATTTTTATACCAAAGTATGCTCTCATAGCTTCCCCTCTGACTAATCTTCTCAAGAAGAATATCCCATTTCAATGATCTACCAGGTGCCAGAGTGCTTTTGATAAGCTGAAGACCGCCTTGGTAAACCAATCCCGTTCTGAAGCTACCAGATTTCTCTCTACCCTTTGAGTAGTAATAACTGATGCCAGTGGTTTTGTTGCCCTGGGAGGTGCACTTATGCAAGAAGGTCATGCAATGGCCTATGAATCCCGAAAAATCAAAACGCATGAGAGTAACTATGCTGTCCACGACAGTAGTTTATGCCTTGAAGTTGTGGAGACATTACCTGCTCTGCTGGGTCAAAGATTCACTTTGATGGTGACAGATCATCAGAGCTTAAAGTGGATCTTCACTCAGAAGGATCTCAACATGCGCCAAAGAAGGTGGATGCAGACCCTGCAGGAGTTTGATTTTGAAATCAAGTACTGCCCAGGCAAAGAAAATGTGGTAGCAGATGCCCTCAACAGAAAAGCCTCCTTGCTTGCAATTACTGTAGTGTCAAATCCTTTGATTATTGAAGCAAGTGAGAAGATCATGCAGGATAGATTCTTTGGCCCTATTGCTACCCTACTTATGCAGGAAAGCAAAACTCCACAAGAGTTAAACCGAGTTCAAGGGTACAGCTTGGATAATAGAATTATGTATTATAATTGCATGCTATGCATTCCCAATGATGAGGAAACTAAGGGTCAAATTCTGAATGAAGCCCATGATGACAGCCTTATTGTAGGACATCCAGGTTTCATCAAAACCTACATGTCTATGAAGAAAAGCTTCTTTTGGCCTGGTCTAAAAAAGGATGTACTTAATCATGTACATCAATGTCTAACCTATCAGAAAGTCAAGGCCGAGAGAGTAAAAATGCCTGGGAAGTTACATCCATTAGACATCCCCTAGATGAAGTGGGAATGCATCAGTATGGATTTTATTACTGCTTTAGTGCAATCAGGTTACAACTCCATCCTTGTGGTAGTTGATAGACTAACCAAAGTTGCCCATCTTATTCCAGTAAAAGAAACCTACACTGCAGTGGATGTGGCCAAAGTGTTCCTCAAGGAAATCTTCAGATTGCATGGCCTACCTAGAAGAATAGTAAGTGATCGAGATCCCAAATTCACGTCAAGATTCTGGACTGCATTTTTTGAAGCAGTAGGAACTTTCTTGGATCTCAGCACAACTTACCACCCTGAGACCGATGGTCAAACAGAAAGGGTAAACCAAGTAATCAAAGATATACTTTGGTCATGCTATGGCAGGGAACCCAAGAAGTGGCTAAGCTATCTGCACCTAGTCGAGTTCGCCTACAATGCTTCTTATCACCGAAGTATTGGAATGACCCCTTTTAAAGCTCTGTACTATGGACAAGATTGCTTAACTCCATTAACTTGGTCCGACCCATTGATTAGGGTCGAGATGTCCAGACAGATTGCTTAACTCCATTAACTTGGTCCGACCCATTGATTAGGATCGAGATGTCCAGACAGATGCTTGATGACATGGAGCAGCAGATACAGTCAATTCGCAAAGATATAAAAGCTACCCAAGATAGACAGAAGCAGTATGCAGATAAGAAGAGGACAGATAGAGAATAAGTTCTCTATTTCTTGGGAAGTATAAGAAGTTATCCCCCAGATATTGTGGGCCATATCTTTACAAAGGAAGTAGGTGACTTGGCCTACGAGCTTCTTCTGCCTCCTCATCTCAAAGTACATAATGTATTTCATGTCAGCCTTCTTAAAAAGTATGTACCAAGCCCGAATCATGTGCTTGCTTAACTTCTTCAACCCAAGGGCAGATGGAACTCCAACCTCACGAAATCCTTGATGTTCGAGAAAAGATTCTTAGGAATAGAATTTTGAGAGAATTAGTGGTCAAATGGAAGTTCTATCCTTTTGAAGATGCCACCTGGGAGAAAGAAGTAGAAACTGTTGCGGGATTACCCCCAGTTTGCGAGATGAGGACATCTTGCGTTTTTCAAGTGGGAGAGAATGTAAGATTCCTCCCCATCCTCTCAAGATGTCCAGCATCTTCCCCTGTAATCAAATCCCTCTTCAGAAATATAAAAGATCTTGTTTCTACCTGTTTTGGCCTAGAGAGAGAAAATATTCTAGAGAGAGGTTATTCAGATTTTGAATATTTTTGGATGGAAAAATATCTCTTCTTATTAAAATAAGCTCTCTCGAAACAAAAGTTCGAAAAGATTTTCAGAAGGTGCATTAGAAATCAAGTATAATATGTTCAAGAGGCTATCAGATTCATCCAAATGTGTGGAGAAGATAAATAGAAGAAATAAAGAAAATCTCCCCCAAAAATGAGTAAATACTCACATAAGATGAAGAGTGGACTAAGGACCAAAGGAAATACTAAAAAAATGGATTTTTGACACCTCACAATGTGGTGGAGTTTTAAATTATCAAAAATTGAGATATTTCATCTCTCCTCTCCCTTAATTCAAGTCTAGTTCCAAAAAGCAAGCTAAACTGACCTAAATATGGTCAAAAATTGACCAAACTGATCTGAAAAATTCTAGAATCAGTTTGCTTGGTTAGGAGCTCACTTTTTCCTATAAATAGAAGCCTCCCCCTTTGTTGAAGCTTAATAGTGTTTTATGCACTGTTTACTCCACTCCTCCCAAGAGCCAAGAATGTGAATTTCTTAATAATTCACTAGTTTTTGACCATTCCCTCTTCTCAAGATTTGGTGGCCACTCTTGTTGCAAACAAGAGTAGATCCCCGGAAAGCTCCCAGAATTCATGTAAGTTAGAAATCTTATATTTTTCTTTACTCTTTTAATGGTTTTCTAATTTTTGTTTTGTTTGAAATGATAAATCGATGCTATGCCTTGTTGGAAAGGCTTTCCCCCTCTCTCTAATTTTTGTTTTGTTTGAAATGATAAATCGATGCTATGCCTTGTTGGAAAGGCTTTCCCCCTCTCTCTTTCTTAAAATCAGCCCTTCTCTATATCCTAGTTAAGTAATCTAATTGTTGGAATTAAACTTTTCATATTGTTTTCTTTTAAAAGTGAAATTTGATTAGTCTAGAATGCTTTAAACCAATTGGGGTTAATTTTTAAGTAAATTAAAATAGGAAAATTTGAAAAACAATCAGCCACCATACAAAGAAGGTTATGGTAAAATTTTATAAAATTTTGTGAAATAAGTTTCATCTTTTTATTATTCTAAAAAAATTATCCCTATCGTTTGTGTATTCTAAAAGTGTCATTTTCATTCTATGCATAGAAAAATGAATAGTAGAAATATATTTGTTCTAAAAGTGTTGTTTTTATTAGATTTAAATTCTATGCATAGAAAGATGCATACTGGTTATTTTTTTAATTATAAAAGAGCGATTCTCATTAGATATGAATTCTCTGCATAGAAAGATGCATATTGGTTATTTTTTATTATTATAAAAGAGTGATTTTCATTAGATATAAATTCTATGCATAGAAAGATGCATATTGGTTAATGTTTTTTATTACAAAAGTGTTTCTTTGATCAACATTGATTTTTATGCATAAATAGATGCATAAAAGAATATTTTTTATTATAAAAGTGTTACTTCCATCAAAATGGATTTTTATGCATAAATAGATGCATAAAAGAATATTTTTTATTATAAAAGTGTTACTTTCATCAAAATGAATTTTTATGCATAAATAGATGCATAAAAGAATATTTTTATTACAAAAGTGTTACTTTCATCAAAATGGATTTTTATGCATAAATAGATGCGTAAGAGAATAATTTTTTATTATAAAAGTGTTACTTTCATCAAAATGGATTTTTATGCATAAATAGATGCATAAAAGAATATTTTTATTATAAAAGTGTTACTTTCATGAATATTGATTTTTATGCATAAATAGATGCATAAAAGAATATGTTTTATTATAAAAGTGTTACTTTCATCAAAATGGATTTTTATGCATAAATAGATGCATAAAAGAATATTTTTATTATAAAAGTGTTACTTTCATCAAAATGGATTTTTATGCATAAATAGATGCATAAAAGAATATTTTTTATTATGAAAGTGTTATTTTCATCAAAATGGATTTTTATGCATAAATAGATGTATAAAATAATATTTTTATTATAAAAGTGTTACTTTCATCAAAATGGATTTTTATGCATAAATAGATGCATAAAAGAATATTTTTATTATAAAAGTGTTACTTTCATCAAAATGGATTTTTATGCATAAATAGATGCATAAAAGAATAATTTTTCAATATAAAAATGTTACTTTCATCAAAATGGATTTTTATGCATAAAAGAATATTTTTATTATAAAAGTGTTACTTTCATCAACATTGGTTTTTATGCATAAATAGATGCATAAAAGAATATTTTTTATTATAAAAGTGTTACTTTCATCAAAAAGGAATTTTATGCATAAAAGAATATTTTTATTATAAAAGTGTTACTTTCATCAAAATGGATTTTTATGCATAAATAAATGCATAAAAGAATATTTTTTTTAAAAAAGTGTTACTTTCATTAAAATGGATTTTTATGCATAAAATGATGCATAAAAGAAACCCCCAACTCGATGAAACCTGGATGTTCGTAAAACTCTTCATAGTTCACAGCCTGGTCCCTTCAAGGGTGAAGGGGAACAATTAGGTGAAGTTGTAGAAAAGTGGATTGAGGCCATGGAGGAATATTTTGATGTAATTGGCTACCCAAATCTGGACGGATCTCAAGGCTTATCTCAGAAAGAGGTTTTGTCCCCCAGGCTTTCTTGAAACTAAGATGAATGAGTTCTTGGAACTAAAGTAGGAAAATCGAACAATTGAAGAGTACCATCAGGCTTTTGCCCTTCTCCTTAAATATTCCCCTGAATTGGATGAAGAGCAACTGATGGCCAAGTTCATTCGGGGAATGAACGAGCCATTGGATACTTTAGTCAAGAATGCAAAACCTATCTCAATGACCGAAGCAGTAAGAATGACGAAGGATTTCGCCAAAGCCTTTGATGTCAAAGTCCCGCCAAAGCCAGCACCATCACCTTTCAAAAGGTTTTTATTCCCAGAAGGTAATTCCAACCTTCCTCTGCCTAAGAGATATCAGGGTCAAACCCAGGATATGAGAAGTTCCAGAATGGAAGAAATGTCCTTTTCCCGAAACTCAATTCCCTGGAATTCAACTTCAGAAGTTCCACCCTTGAACAAGAGAGTGAAATGCTATAACTATCAAGGATTTGGACATCGCAGCATGGATTGCCCAACTCCTTTTGGATCAAGGTTTTCAGTGCAGGGAAATCATGGATCAAGATTCCAGACTCCAGCCCCTTCCTTTGAGAGTAATCCCAGTTCTATCCGCCAAAATCAGGGAAATCCCAAAGGTAGACCCTCTATCCAACCTGCAGTTTCAATCCAAAGTAATGCAAGACCTCCACCTCAGAATAGGGGAAGTCAAAGAGAGTTGTTTCCAAATCGGCCGTCCACTTCCAAGGCAGCAACGCTGGAAGTGATTGAAGAAGAAGAAGAAGAAGATGAAAGAGATCATACTCCACTTCTCGCGTTTTTTAAATGGGGTAGAATGTAAGATTCCTCCCCAGCCTCTCACGATGTCCAGTATCTTCCCCTGTAGTCAAATCCTATAGTCAAATCCCTCTTCAAAAATATAAAAGATCTTGTTTCTACCAGTTTTGGCCTAGAGAGAGAAAATCTTCTAGAAAGTGGTAATTCAGTTTTTAAATACTTTTGAATAGAAAAATATCTCATCTTATTAAAATAAGTTCCCCTGAAACAGAAGTTCAGAAAGATTTTCATAAGGTGCATTTGAAATTAAGTATAATCTGTTCAAGAGGCATTATCCTGGGAGTGAAGATTTTTTTGAAATTTTAAATTAAGGTTCCTATGGACCAATAAGATTCATCCAAGTGTAGGGAGGAGATAAATAGAAAAATAAATGGAAAATCCCCCAAAAATGAGTAAATACTCACATAAGATGAAGAGTTGACTAAGGACAAGATTAATAGTTAAAAAAGAGAGATATTTAGATGAAATGATGCACTTTTGACACCTCAGTATGGGGGAATTCCCCTCATGAAGGAGGCACCTATTTCACATGCTTGAATGAGTTTTAAACTTCCAAATAATGAGATATTTTTATCTCTCCTCTCTCCTCTTTCAACTAGATCTAAAAAGTGAGCAAAACTGACCTAAAAATGGTCAAAAATTGACCAAAATCATTCTTTGAAGCAATTGGAACTTCTTTAGACCTTAGTACAACTTATCATCCGAAAACAGATGGCCAAACCAAAAAGATCCGAAAAATTCTAGAATCAGTTTGCTTGGTTAGAAGCTCACTTTTTCCTATAAATAGAAGCCTTTCCCTTTGTTGAGAGACTCAATAGTGTTTTTGCACTGTTACCCTGTCTCTCCCAAGTGCCAAAAACAATGAATTTTACTCATAATTCATTAGTTTTTGACCTTCCCTCTTCAAAAAGATTGGTGACCACTCTTGTTTTCAAAAACAATGAATTTTACTCATAATTCATGAATTTTTGACCTTCCCTCTTCAAAAAGATTGGTGGCCACTCTTGTTTTCAAACAAGAGTAGAACCCTCAAACCATCAAGCCAAAGGAAAGCTCTCAAATTATCTATGTAAGTTGGAGATTCTTCTCTTTTCTATTCCTTTTATGGTTTTTTTATGATTTTTGTCTTCTCTAAAATCAAATGATATTATGCCTTATTGAAAAAAGGCATTCCCCTCTCTTCTTTAATAAATCCAACCATTCTTTATCCTAGATGATTGATTATTGGATAAAATCAAGTTTTTCATAATGTTTCTCTTAAATAAGTAGAAAAAGTTTATACTAGAATGATTTAAATACTCTTGGTGAACTTCTAATTAATTTTAGTGAATTAAAATTTGAAAAATGGTTAGCCATACAAAGGAGGTTATGGTAAAATTCTTTGGAAATTTGTGAAATAAATTTTATCTTTTATTAATCAAAAAGAGTAATCCCCATCGTTAGAGTATTCTAAAAGTGTCATTTTCATTCATACATAGAAAGATGCATATTGATTAATTTTTATAGAAGCATGATTTTCAATAGAATTAAATTCTATGAAAGATACTTATTGATAATTTTTTTATTATGAAAGTGTTACTTTCTTCATTATGGATTTTTATGCATAAAATAATGCATAAAAGTATAATTTTTATTACAAAAAGAGTTACTTTCATCATATTGATTTTTATGCATAAAAGTATGCGTAAAAGAATATTTTTTTCAAATTATAAAGTGTTACTTTTATCATTATTGATTTCTATGCATAAAAGTATGCATAAAAGAATATTTTTTTTAATTAAAAGTGTGATTTTTATTATAAATAATTTTATGCATAAATTCGATGCATAAAAGAAATTCTTTTATATTAAAAGAGTGATTTTCATCATAAATGATTTGTATACATAAACATATGCATAAAAGATATATTTTCTATATTAAAAGTGTGATTTTCATCATGAATAATTTTATGCATAAATTAGATGCATAAGAGAAATTCTTTTATTCTAAAAGTGTAATTCCTACTAAATTGGATTTATGTATGAAAAGATGCATAAAGAATTTTTTTTAATCCAAAAGTGGTATTCTCATCAATTTTGATTTTATGCATAGAAAGATGCATAAAGAAATTTATTTTTATTTCAAAAGAGTTATTTTCATCAATTTTAATTTTATAGAAAGATGCATAAAGAAATCTATTTTAGTTCAAAAGCGTTATTTTCATCAATTTTGCTTTTATGCATAGGAAGATGCATAAAAGATTGATTTTAATTCAAAAGTGTCATTCTCATTTAAAATGAATTTATGCATAGGAAGATGCATAAAAGATTGATTTTTATTTCAAAAGTGTTATTCTCCTTAAAATGGAATTTATGCATAAAGAGATGCATAAAGAAATCTTTTATCAAAAATAAGAATTCTCTTGTATTCTATAAATAGATATGAGGATGTGAAACGAATCAGATAGATGAAAATGAACGAGGAATAGATGGAGATATATGTATGTGAAAGAATGGATGTAAGAATGTGGATGTATGTGAATGTGAATGTGGATGTGTGAATGTGGATATGGATGTAGATATGGAATGTGGATGTGGATGTCTGAATGTGAATGTGGATGTGTAAATGCGGATATAGATGTAAGAATGTGGATGTATGTGAATGTGAACGTGGATGTGTGAATGTGGATATATGGATGTGGATATGGATGTATGGATGTGGATATGGATGTATGGATGTGGATGTATGAATGTGAACGCGGATGTGAATGTATGATATAGATGTATGGATGTATGTGAATGTGAATGTGGATGTGTGAATGTGGATATGGATGTAGATATGGAATGTGAATGTGGATGTCTGAATGTGAATGTGGATGTGTAAATGTGGATATGGATGTAAGAATGTGGATGTATATGAATGTGAATGTGGATATGTAAATGTGGATATGGATGTAAGAATGTGGATGTATATGAATGTGAATGTGGATATGGATGTATGGATGTGATTGTATGAATGTGAACGCGAATGTGAATGTATGATATAGATGTATGGATGTGGATGTGGATGTGGATGTGGATGTATGGATGTAGATGCGGATGTGGATGAATGAATGAGGATGTGAAAATGGATGTATGAATGTGAATGTGGATGTGGATGTATGAATGTGGAATGTGGATATGGATGTATGAATGTGGAATGTGGATATGTGGATATGGATGTATGAATGTGGAATGTGGATATGGATGTGTGGATGTGAATGTGAATATGAATGTGAATTGATGTATGAATGTGAATGTGGATGTGGATGTATGAATGTGGAATGTGGATGTGGATGTATGAATGTGGAATGTGGATATGGATGTATGGATGTGAATGTGAATGTGGATGTATGAATGTAGATGTGGATGTGGATGTATGAATGTGGATGTGGATGTGGATGTAGATGTATAAATGTGGATGTGAAAATGGATGTATGAATGTAGATGTGAATGTGGATATACGAATGTGGATGTGTATGTGGAATAATGAATGCAAATATGAATGTGAATGGATATGAAGTCGATATGAGCGAATGGATCAGATGAGATGTCATGTGAATCAGAATGTGAATGAATAATATAAGATCCAAATGAATGAGATGTAATGAGAAATGGATGTGATGAGACGTAATGTAAATTAAGAAAGATAGGAATGGATGTTATGTGAAGTGAATGAATCTGATGTGATGGGATGGAGAATGATGTATCTGGTCAAGAATGGATACAAATATGATTTGGATTTAGATTAAATAACATGGATTGATGTGGAACAATCTGGAAAGATGAGAGTTCAATATAGAAACTATATTTGTGACCTGTTTGTAAATGACTGTTTTATGTCATGAATGCTAGGGAAGCATTTTGACTGTCTTAAGAATGTGGTCGTGGAGACCTACCTGATAAAGTTGCAACAGCTGACGAAGAGTCAACAGAGGACGTCTCGCATAGCAAGGTCGGTCGAGGTCTCGGTTCGATTTAAATGGTGAGCTTCCAGTACGGTGGATGAGGGACCAAGGAAGCGGCCTATGAGTGAAGCGCTAGGTGACCTGCGAAGGATCCTAGAGGGTGCTGACCATACAGTGCTCGGGCTCTAGGTCCCCGAAGATACCCACACATGCGTTGAGGAAGATATTTAGATCAAGGAGTAAGAGTTGTTTTCTGAAATCGGGCATGGATCTGGTTGATTGACCTTGCTGGTCCACAACGGATGAGTCCGTTGTGGACCTTGCTGGTCCACAACGGGATGAGTCCATGGCTCTTTTATATGGATCTATTGGTTGATCTTACTGATCTTCAACGAAGATTCCATCTTGATTTTTATAAGTGATTATATTGCCAGGTGCTATGAGGTAGGGACTATTGAAAAGACCCCTGAGTGAATAGGTGGTGAGCGTTCTGGTTGCCAATGATGCCATAAGTACACCGATGAAGGAATGATTGAAATAAGGATTCAACCAGAGATTTTGAGGATTGTGATCAGTGACACAATGGTTTCATTAAAGAATTATTTTAAAGATAGCTGATGTTGAGAAAAAGACAATTTCATATTGGGTTTGTAAGTGGTGTGACTAGTTTTATGTTTGCATGAACATCCGGCTAGGGGGCGTGGGAACTCTTTTCCCTGGTACCTGGGACAAAACCTAACCCAATTCCTAATTGGATCCCATCACTACAGTGGTTGGGCGGTTGGCTAACCCATGGGACTGGATGGGGTTAGGCTGGACTGATGGATCCGTAAATCGAGACTCAATTTTTGTTTAGTTTGATAGATGAAGTAAATCCCGGACAAAAATTGTTCTATGGAAAAAGAATCAACGGCTGTGCCTCTCGATAAGGAAAAAAGCATTGGTCTCTATGATCCAAGTGAAATCGGTCCCTTGATCTGATTATGGAACTTACGAGTTTGGTCAGATCAGTTAAGTTAGTTAAGGCTTTTGACTACGTTAGGGAAAAGTTATCCTAGTGGAATCGCTCGTGCTTTCCGGGCAAAGGAAGTTTTTTCGGGTTCGGTTTTGGAAAAACCGACGGATTAGTCTCTTGACCGGATATTCGTGGGCAAGGCACCGAGTGTGGGACCCTGCCCCGTACAAGAAGTGCTACTTCCACTGCTAGCACCCTAGAATTCGTTGCGCAGTGGGGTCAGGGATCTTACAGTTGGTATCAGAGCAAATTAACTAATGAGGATCAACCAAAAAGCCAAAAATGTCAAAAATTTATGAAGTAGCAGTATAAGATCAGGATTGTGTGATGAAATTCATACAAATTGTTATTTGAACTGAAATTCGTAAATTGGTAATTGGGTCTTCAGATAGAAGTACCGCAATTGTATAGAATCCCTGACTTGCATGAGGCCTAGACATGATGATATTTACCTTATAGTTCCAAGAACCATGACTACCCGTATATACCGAGGGTATAACTGCAGCTCTTTAACTGGCAGTATATACGAGTAAATCTAAGACTTGAAATTATAAGCATTAATACTATCCAAATGATAAACTCGAATGTGGTTGATATGATTTTTAAATTCTGGTTGAGTACTAATGAGTTGATTTGGATTCTGATTGAAAAATGATGATCCATCAAATTTGGTTGAAATGTAATAAGCTGAGCAAAACCGCAATGAGGATGAATGGGACGAGTCCCTGTGATGATGTTCTTAATTGGAATGATGTTAATGACTTCAGCCAATAACTATGAGATTAGTGGATTGTGCTTGCAGATTGCTACTGTTAACTTTTGTCCAGTGGATCAAGTTAAGGGTTGATAAATTAAAAATAAAAAAAAATTGAAACCCCCATAGAGGACTGTTCAGATGGAAAAAAAATTCAGACCAATGGACCATTATTGTGTTAAAGATATGAATGAGATATTCTGAATGAATTGTTAACTGATAATGCGTTCTATATGAGTATCTTTATCCCTTGATTCTGTGGGGAGCCGACCTATTTAGAGAACCCCAGAATCAGTTGAATCAA
This sequence comes from Cibotium barometz, assembly GCF_041138505.1. Lineage (NCBI taxonomy): Eukaryota > Viridiplantae > Streptophyta > Polypodiopsida > Cyatheales > Cibotiaceae > Cibotium > Cibotium barometz. The sequence goes on from NC_141067.1 coordinate 57,591,131, forward strand.
AAATCGGATTGAATCATAAATAAAGAGACTTAACAAGAATTCTTGTATTGATAGGAACATGGATCGAGGTCGTTCGTAAAACTCTTCATAGTTCATAGCCTGGTCCCTTCAAGGGTGAAGGGGAACAAAAGTGGATTGAGGCCATGGAGGAATATTTTGATGTAACTGGCTACAATGGGAGAAGCAAGATGGCTCTCGCCAAGTTAAAGATTGTGGAAACGGCAAAGGTTGTGTGGAGGAATCACTGCGAGACAAACCGTCTCGATCGAAATACCCAAACCTGGACGGATCTCAAGGCTTACCTCATAAAGAGGTTTTGTCTCCCAAGCTTTCTTGAAACTAAGATGAATGAGTTCTTGGAACGAAAGCAGGAAAATCAGACAATTGAAGAGTACCATTAGGCTTTTGCCCTTCTCCTTAAATATTCCCCTCAATTGGATGAAGAGCAGCTGATGGCCAGGTTCATTCGGGGAATGAACGAGCCATTGGATACTTTAGTCAAGATGCAAAACCTATCTCAATGGTCGAAGAATGGCGAAGGATTTTGCCAAAGCCTTTGATGTCAAAGTCCCGCCAAAGCCAGCACCAACACCTTTCAAAAGGTTTTTATTCCCAGAAGGTGATTCCAACCTTCCTCCGCCTAAGAGATATCAGGGTCACCCAAGATATGGGAAGTTCTAGAATGGAAGAAATGTCCTTTTCCCGTAACTCAATTCTCTGGAATTCAACATCAGAAGTTCCACCCTTGAGCAAGAGAGTGAAATGCTATAACTATCAAGGATTTGGACATCACAGCATGCATTGCCCAACTCCTTTTGGATCAAGGTTTTCAGTGTAGGGAAATCAGGGATCAAGATTCCAGACTCCAGTCCCTTTCTTCGAGAGTAATCACGGTTCTATCCGCCAAAATCAGGGAAATCCCAGAGGTAGACCCTCTATCCAACCTGCAGTTTCAATCCAAAGTAATGCAAGACCTCCACCTCAGAATAGGGGAAGTCAAAGAGAGTTGTTCCCAAATCGGCCGTCCACTTCCAAGGCAGCAACGCTGGAAGTGATTGAGGAAGAAGAAGATGATGAAAGAGATCATACTCCACCTGCGAGATGAAGACATCTCGCGTTTTAAAAAGTGGGGTAGAATGTAAGATTCCTCCCCAGCCTCTCAGGATGTCCAGTATCTTCCCTTGTAGTCAAATCCCTCTTCAAAAATATAAAAGATCTTGTTTCTACCAGTTTTGGCCTAGAGAGAGAAAATCTTCTAGAGAGTGGTAATTCAATTTTTTAAAAAAATTTGGATAGAAAAATATCTCATCTCATTAAAATAAGTTCCCCTGAAACAGAATTTCAAAAAGATTTTCAAAAGGTGCATTAGAAATTAAGTATAATCTGTTCAAGAGGCATTATCCTGGGGGTGAAGATTTTTTTGAAATTTTAAATTAAGGTTCCTATGGACCAATAAGATTCATCCAAATGTAGGGAGGAGATAAATAGAAGAATAAATGGAAAATCCCCCAAAAATGAATAATAAGATGAAGAGTTGACTAAGGACAAGATTAATAGTTAAAAAAGAGAGATATTTAGATGAAATGATGCAGTTTTGACACCTCAGTTGTTTGGGGGAATTTCCCTCATGAAGGAGGCGCCTATTTCACATGCTTGAATGAGTTTTAAACTCCCAAATAATGAGATATTTTTATCTCTCCTCTCTCCTTTTTCAACCAGATCCAAAAAGTGAGCAAAACTGACCTAAAAATGGTCAAAAATTGACCAAACTGATCCGAAAAATTCTAGAATCAGTTTGCTTGGTTAGAAGCTCACTTTTTCCTATAAATAGAAGCCTTCCCCTTTGTTGAGACTCAATAGTGTTTTTGCACTGTTACCCTGCCTCTCCCAAGTGCCAAAAACAATGAATTTTACTCATAATTCATTAGTTTTTGACCTTCCCTCTTCAAAAACCATCAAGCCAAAGGAAAGCTCTCAAATTATCTATGTAAGTTGGAGATTCTTCTTTTTTCTATTCCTTTTATGGTTTTTTATGATTTTTGTCTTCTCTAAAATCAAATGATGTTATGCCTCATTGAAAAAAGGCATTCCCCTCTCTTCTTTAGTAAATCCAACCATTCTTTATCCTAGATGATTGATTATTGGATAAAATCAAGTTTTTCATAATGTTTCTCTTAAATAAGTAGAAAATATTTATACTAGAATGATTTAAATACTCTTGGTTTACTTCTAATTAATTTTAGTGAATTAAAAATTAAAAAATGGTCATCCATACAAAGGAGGTTATGGTAAAATTTTTTGAAAATTTGTGAAATAAATTTTATCTTTTATTAATCAAGAAGAGTAATCCCCATCGTAAAGTGTCATTTTCATTCATACATAGAAAGATGCATATTGATTAATTTTTATAAAAGAATGATTTTCAATAGAATTAAATTCTATGAAAGATACTTATTGATAATTTTTTTATTATGAAAGTGTTACTTTCTTCATTATGGATTTTTATGCATAAAATAATGCATAAAGGTATAATTTTTATTACAAAAAGAGTTACTTTCATCATATTGATTTTTATGCATAAAAGTATGCATAAAAGAATATTTTTTTAAAATTATAAAAGTGTTACTTTTGTCAAAATATTTTTTTATTATTATAAAAGTGTTACTTTTATCATTATTGATTTCTATGCATAAAAGTATGCATAAAAGAATATTTGTTTTTATATTAAAAGTGTGATTTTCATCATAAATGATTTTATGCATAAATTAGATGCATAAAAGAAATTCTTTTATATTAAAAGAGTGATTTTCATCATAAATGATTTGTATGCATAAACATATGCACAAAAGATATTTTTTATATATTAAAAGTGTGATTTTCATCATAAATAATTTTATGCATAAATTAGATGCATGAGAGAAATTCTTTTATTCTAAAAGTGTAATTCCTACAAAATTGGATTTATCTATGGAAGATGCATAAAAATTTTATTTTAATCCAAAAGTGTTATTCTCATCAATTTTGATTTTATGCATAGAAATATGCATAAAGAAATTTATTTTTATTTCAGAAGAGTTATTTTCATCAATTTTAATTTTATATAAAGATGCATAAAGAAATCTATTTTAGTTCAAAAGCGTTATTTTCGTCAATTTTGATTTTATGCATAGGAAGATGCATAAAAGATTGATTTTAATTCAAAAGTGTCATTCTCATTTCAAATGAATTTATGCATAGGAAGATGCATAAAAGATTGATTTTTATTTCAAAAGTGTTATTCTCCTTAAAATGGAATTTATGCATAAAGAGATGCGTAAAGAAATCTTTTATCAAAAATAAGAATTCTCTTGTATTCTATAAATAGATATGAGGATGTGAAACGAATCAGATAGATGAAAATGAACGAGGAATAGATGGAGATGTATGTATGTGAAAGAATGGATGTAAGAATGTGGATGTATGTGAATGTAAGAATGTGGATGTATGTGAAAGAATGGATGTAAGAATGTGGATGTATGTGAATGTGAATGTGGATGTGTGAATGTGGATATGGATGTAGATATGGAATGTGGATGTGGATGTCTCAATGTGAATGTGGATGTGTAAATGTGGATATGGATGTGTATATGGATGTAAGAATGTGGATGTATGTGAATGTGAATGTGGATGTGTGAATGTGGATATGGATGTATGGATGTGGATGTATGAATGTGAACGCGGATGTGAATGTATGATATAGATGTATGGATGTATGTGAATGTGAATGTGGATGTGTGAATGTGGATATGGATGTAGATATGGAATGTGGGTGTGGATGTCTGAATGTGAATGTGGATGTGTAAATGTGGATATAAATGTAGATATGGATGTAAGAATGTGGACGTATGTGAATGTGAATGTGGATGTGTGAATGTGGATATGGATGTATGGATGTGGATGTATGAATGTGAACGCGGATGTGAATGTATGATATAGATGTATGGATGTGAATGTGGATGTGGATGTGGATGTATGGATGTAGATGCTGATGTGGATGAATGAATGAGGATGTGAAAATGGATGTATGAATGTGAATGTGGATGTGGATGAATGAATGTGGAATGTGGATATGGATGTATGAATGTGGAATGTGGATATGGATGTGTGGATGTGAAATGTGGATATGGATGTGTGGATGTGAATGTGAATGGATGTATGAATGTGAATGTGAATGTGAATGTGAATGTGAATGTACGAATGTGGAATGTGGATATGGATGTATGAATGTGGAATGTGGATATGGATGTATGGATGTGAATGTGAATGTGGATGTATGAATGTAGATGTGGATGTGGATGTATGGATGTAGATGTATAAATGTGGATGTGAAAATGGATGTATGGATGTAGAGGTGAATGTGGATGTGTATGTGGAATAATGAATGCAAATATGAATGTGAATGGATATGAAGTCGATATATGAGCGAATGGATGAGATGAGATGTCATATGAATCAGAATGTGAATGAATAATATAAGATCTGAACGAATGAGATGTAATGAGAAGTGGATGTGATGATACGTAATGAGATGTAATGAGAAGTGGATGTGATGAGACGTAATGTAAATTAAGAAAGATAGGAATGGATGTTATGTGAAGTGAATGAATCTGATGTGATGGGATGGAAAATGATGTATCTGGTCAAGAATGGATACAAATATGATTTGGATTTAGATTAAGTAATATGGATTGATGTGGAACAATCTGGAAAGATGAGAGTTCAATGTAGAAACTATATTTGTGACCTGTTTGTAAAAATGACTGTTTTATGTCATGAATGCTGGGGAAGCATTTTGACTATCTTAAGAATGTGGTCATGGACCTGATAAAGTTGCAATAGTTGACGAGAGTCAACGGAGGACGTCTCACGGTCGGTCGAGGTCTTGACCAGCCTCGGTTCGATTTAAATGGTGAGCTTTCGGTATGGTGGATGAGGGACCAAGGCTTGCGAAGGATCCTAGAGGGTGCTGACCATACGGTGCTCGGGCTCTGGGTCGCCGAAGATACCCACACGTGCGTCGCGAGGAAGATATTTAGATCAAGGAGTAAATATTATTTTCTGAAACCGGGCATGGATCTGGTTGATTGACCTTGCTGGTCCTCAACGGATGAGTCTATTGCTCTTTTATATGGATCTATTGGTTGATCTTGTTGATCTTCAATGCAGATTCCATCTTGATTTTTATAAGTGATTATATTGCCGGGTGCTATGAGCTAGGGACTTTTGAAAAGACCCCTGAGTGAACAGGTGGTGAGCGTTCTGGTTGCCACCAATAATGCCATAAGTACACCGATGAAGGAATGATTGAAATAAGGATTCAACCAGAGATTTTGAAGATTGTGATCAGTGACACAATGGTTTCATTAAGGGATTGTTTTATAGATAGCTGATGCTAAGAAAAAGGCAATTTCATATTGGGTGTGTAAGTGGTGTGACTAGTTTTATGTTTGCATGAACATCCGGCTAGGGAGCGTGGGAACTCTTTTCCCTGGTACCCGGGACAAAACCTAACCAAATTCCTAATTGGATCCCATCACTACAGTGGTTGGGCGGTTGGATGGGTTAGGCTGCATTGATGGATCCGTAAATCGAGACTTTCTGTTTAGTTCGATAGATGAAGTAAATCTCGGACAAAAAATGTTCTATGGAAAAAGAATCAACGGCTGTGCCTCTCGATGAGGAAAAAAGCGTTGGTCTCTATGATCCAAGTGCAATCTATCCCTTGATCTGACTATGGAACTTACGAGTTCGGTCAGATCAGTTAAGTTAGTTAAGGCTTTTGACTACATTAGGGAAAAGTTATCCTGGTGGAATCGCCCGTGCTTTTCGGGTAAAGAAAGTTTTTCTGGGTTTGGTTTTGGAAAAACCGACGGATTTGTCTCTTGACCGGATATCCGTGGGCAAGGCCCCAAGTGTGGGACCCTGCCCCACACAAGAAGTGCTACTTCCGCTGCTAGCACCCCAGAATTCGTTGCGCAGTGGGGTCAGGGATCTTATACCGAGGGATTAGTCTCTTGTCCGGATATCCGTGGGGGGCGAGGCCCCAAGTGAGAGGCTCTGCCCCGCATAAGAAGTGCTACTTCTACTGCTAGCACCCTCGAATTCGTCGTTGCGTGGATGGGGCAGGGATCTTTCAGCTAGTATCAGAGTGAATTGGCTAAAGTGGATCAACCGAGAAGCCAGAAATGCCAAAAATTTATGTAGTAGTAAAAGGTTGGAATTGTGTAATGACATTCATACAAATCGATATTCAGAATGAAGATTCATAAACACGTAATTGGGTCTTCAGATAGAAGTACTGCAATCGTATGGAATCCTTGACTTGCTTGAGGCCTAGACATGATGGCATTTACCTTATAATTCCAAGGACCGTGACTACCTGTATATACCAAGGGTATAATTGCAGCTCCTTTACTGGCAGTATATACGAGTAAATCTAAGATAAGTAATCTAAGATAAGTAAAAATACTATCTAGATGATGAATTTGAATGCTGGTTGATATGATTTTAGAATTTTGGTTGCGAAATGATGAGTTATTTTGGATTCTGATTGAAAGATGATGAATTTGAATGCTGGTTGATATGATTTTAGAATTCTGGTTGTTGCAAAATGATGAAATTGAATGCTGGTTGATATGATTTTAGAATTCTAGTTGCGAAATGATGAGTTGATTTGGATTCTGATTGAAAGATAATGATTCCTGAATTCTAGTTGAAAGAAGATAAGTCTAACAAAGCCACGATGAGGATGAATGGGACAAATCCCAGTGATGATGATAATAACTGGAATGATGATTGTGACTTCAACAAATCACTATGAGATTAGTGGATTGTGCTGACAAATTGCTACTGTTAACACTTGACCCAGTGGATCAAGTTAAGGGTGATAGCCTCCAATTTTGACATCAAATAGGCTAAGAAGATGCAGCTTTTCTCAAATAAGAATGATGTTATCCCATGTTTATTTTGTATCCAAGCCTAGACATACACTTGTTGCCGTATAATTTGTATGCATGTCCACAACTTTGTAAATGCTTGGCAATTTAGCGGGTCCGCATATATCAAGCCAAAGCAAATAAACTCTCTCTTGTGTTGACAAGTCAAGCCATAATCCTTGTACACATTTGAAGCCATAGCCTAAAGTCTAAAAGTATGTAATGTTTTTCAAATTTGAATAAAGAAAAGAGGAAAGAGGAAAGAGGGAGGACGTGTGATCTTGGGAGGTGTGGGAAGTTGCAACCAACTTTTCCTTTATCAACCCATGCACGACTTCTTTTCAACTCTCTTGAATTTGGCACAAACTCTCTTTCTTGGTTCTTGCTTCTCTGTGTGCTAATTCTTTCTAGCTATGGAGGGAGAAGGTGAGGATGAAGAAGAGGATGATTTCATGCCTATCTTATGTGTGCCCTAATATAACCTAGGTTTAGGGTTTCTTTGTGTGTGTAAGGCTATGGTTTCTTAGAGAGAGAGAGAGAGAGAGAATGTGTCTACCATTCTTGAGTGTATGAGCGATTCTTGCAGCTTTTATGGCAATGGGCTGAGCCCAATGCATATACTTTGCATGCTCGAGCCCGGATTTTCTATCTTTTGTGTGCTTGGAAGGCTACATTCATTTGGTGCATTCGCCGGGAGGGGCTAGCCATGGAACTTGCAAGAAGCAGCTTCAAATGAGGAGGGAGGCGGCCTTGAAGGAAAGAAAGGAGCAAGATGGACATGAAAGTTGTAAAGAGTAGAGCGAGGGGACCACATTCTTGTCAGATTTTTGAAGACAGAGGCTTGCAAAGGAAGGGACAATGAGGGTCTGGGTGCAGCGAAGGAGAAAGAGAATTTGAGGTTTTCTAGCCGCCAGTAGAAAAAGGAGGATTGGTAGTCTGGACAATGGGCAACAAGGAGAGTGCAAGAGAAAAAGGGGGCTTCTGATGCATAAATTTTACAGAGCAATTGCAAGATCAGGACGAAGGGCAGAAGCAGCACAGAGCGATCACCATGGATTCATCTGTGTCCTTGGCAGCGGCAGCAGGTGCAGGAAAACCTTCATCAGAGCAGAAACCTTACAACCCTAACCTTAATTCTAACCCCAACACTAGGGCCTCGCGATGGAGCGATGCATCCCCTGGTAGCGATGTCAGTTTGGGCGCAGAACCCCCCCAGAAGAAGGTAAGAAACGATGTATCTAGCCTTAGAAACGCAGGTGAATCCACGGTCAGCTATGGTGCCGATGTGAGTGGCTACGGAGAAGGCCCTCCAGGTTTGGTCTATACACCATCTGCAGAACCAACGACGGCTGCACCGAGCTATGGAGTGTCTGGATATGGCGGCATAGGGTATGGAGCACAACAGAAAACTACGCGCTATCAGAATTATGGACCTCAGTATCAAGCCCCTCCTCCTACACTTGGAGGATAATGATATATCAGATGAGGAAGGTGGTGATATCACTGAAGAACCACATGCCGGGCACATGTTTTCACCCGGATGGGTAGTGGAAGTTATGGCTAGTTTTGCTGAGATGTTTCTCGCTGCAAGTTTTGTGCCTCCTAAATATAGACATCCAAATAATAGAGCTGGTCTAGGTTTCAGTTTTGTCCCAGATGAGATGCTGCTTGGCAGTCAACCTTCAAGTTTTCAATATACAACTTTTGTGAAGCATGATACCCAAGTTGTGGCCAGCCAGGAGAGGGAGGGTAGCTCTGGAAAGTCTCCAACAGTCCATGACAGAGTTGTTTTATGATCTTGAAGATGAATATCTTGCTGCATACTCCAGTAGTGTAAATGGGTTAGCTGTTAATGAGTTGATCAATCATGTAGTAGGTTGTTCTCAAGCTGATGATGTGGGCCATTTAGAGTGGAATGTAAAAGAGACTGTAAAAGAGTTTCATGCATTACAAACAACAGCTCTAGGGGTTAATGATGAGATGCAGAGTGTGCAGGTTGCGAGTACATGGAAGGGAGAGTCAGACACAGATGTCTCGGAGGATTCCCTAAGTATGCATGACCTAATACCCCAAGTTTTTCATGGGTTGGTACAGGGCCAGTATAGTGATGATTTGGTGGAGGCTTGGGAAAATCAGCTTGCAAGAAAATGCAAACTCCAACAGTCCACGAGCTGCATCGCGAGGAATTGGAGCGGAAGCAAGCTCGCAAACAAGAGGCTATTGACATCCTGCATGAGCAGTTGTCCATGGTGCAGAGGCTGCGGGAAGAAGAGAGGGCGGCAGTCAAAGAGGACATGGTAAATATGAACAGAAGATGGCTAGAAGAGGAAGAAGACGCCAGCAGAGGCTGCTGGATAGCCAGAAGGCCAAAGAGATGCTGCTATACAATGAGCACAATAGGGCCAGGAGGGGCTAGCCACAAAGCTTACAGGAGAGAAGATGGGACTTTTGCGCTGTTGCAGCACCAATGTGTTGAAAGGAGGAATGGAAGGAGGTATGGCCAAAGATTCCAAAAACGTTCAGCTTCCTTCATTGCAATTTTCCGGCTCTGATGCAGGCAGCAACAACAGGGGAGCTTACTGGCAGCAAACTGTGAAGAGGAAATACGGTGATGCATTACATGACTGGCTTCAAGGAAGTACCCTTGGAAAGACAGAAGCTCAGGAAGGCAGCCTCTCTTGTGAAATGTCACGAGGTACCATGCCAGGTAGTAGCCATGGCCTGGCCAGAAAGCATCTTGCAGCTCAACAATGATGCCATTGAAGAGTGTCAGTACTATACTTGAAGAAGAAAAACTTGATAAAGGTTGCCCTCCTCGACTGTTTGATTCTTCAGATTTGCATGTGTTTCCACAGGATCCATGCTTAATGGCAGAGAATGAACGTTTTAGGTTACAGGGTTTTATGGATGATGCATCACTACCTGATTCTGCATGGTCTTGCAACGTTCAAACTGGTAATAGGAATGCTTTCTCCAAAAAGAGGATTCATGTGGGAATGAGTTCAGAAACATCCGTTGGAGTAGATCGAGTGGAGGGTGGTGCTACTCAGATTGAGGTAAAAATGTTGAAGGAAGCACTGAAGTCCGAGAGAGTCACTCTTCATAAGCTTTACATGGAATTGGAAGAAGAGAGGTGTGCATCCACAACAGCTACGAATGAAGCCATGGCTATGATCACACGGCTTCAGGAAGAAAAGGCAGCAGTTTTGATGGAAGCCGCCGGTATAGACGTGCAGCAGAAGAGAGAGAGACTCATAACCAGGAAGCCATTACTATTCTAAAAGAGGCACTTTTGAATAAGGAGGATGACTTGCTGGCTTTACAGGATCACATAGAGGCTTACAGGGAGATGTTTATGAGGATAGAATCTGGACAGGGAAGTGGTCAAAGTAGCTATCTGGAAGAAGACAGAGAGAAAGAACAGGTACTATTTTTGGAAGGCCAGGAAACAACCTCCTCTCCATATAAGGGTTTGAAGCATATAGGATATCATTGGCAGAATCAAATCGTCAAAACTGGGACCAGCATGCTGGATACAGATGATGGGCATCAGCAGTTGGAGTGTCGGGATAAATTGCTGGGTTTAAAGTGCAGCAATCAGCCTGCACATGATGGTGTAAGGATGAACTTAGCAGGCTATTTTGATGATTTTCAAGGTGTCTATGATGGAAAGCATTATGAAGGGGCATCAGAAGAGGACTATGATTGGCGTAGCAAGGGTATGTAAATGCGGGTGGCAGATTTTCATGCAGATTTTGAGTGAGGGCAAGCTATGAAATTATGATCTTTTGATGGGGATTATTTTGGTGTTTGAAGTTAGGAGTTATTATTATTTCCATAGGATGTTTGTGGGTTTTTTGTGGGGGATGTGTTGATGATTTTTCACCTCATTCTATGTTTGGTGGAGTATGGAGTAAGTGTGGGAGAGTAAGTTAGGAGTTTGAAGAAGTGTGATGAAGTTTGAGGAGTTTTTTGAAGGAGTGATTAAGTATGTGAAAAGGGAGAAATTTCATTGATATTTTGTTCGCGGGAGCTCACAAGCTAAGTGTGGGAGGAATGATAGCCTCCAATTTTGACATCAAATAGGCTAAGAAGATGCAGCTTTTCTCAAATAAGAATGATGTTATCCCATGTTTATTTTGTATCCAAGCCTAGACATACACTTGTTGCCGTACAACTTTGTAAATGCTTGGCAATTTAGCAGGTCCGCATATATCAAGCCAAAGCATATAAACTCTCTCTTGTGTTGACAAGTCAAGCCATAATCCTTGTACACATTTGAAGCCATAGCCTAAAGTCTAAAAGTATGTAATGTTTTTCAAATTTGAATAAAGAAAAGAGGAAAGAGGGAGGATGTGTGATCTTGGGAGGTGTGGGAAGTTGCAACCAACTTTTCCTTTATCAACCCATGCACGACTTCTTTTCAACTCTCTTGAATTTGGCACAAACTCTCTTTCTTGGTTCTTGCTTCTCTGTGTGCTAATTCTTTCTAGCTATGGAGGGAGAAGGTGAGGATGAAGAAGAGGATGATTTCATGCCTATCTTATGTGTGCCCTAATATAACCTAGGTTTAGGGTTTCTTTGTGTGTGTAAGGCTATGGTTTCTTAGAGAGAGAGAGAGAGAATGTGTCTGCCATTCTTGAGTGTATGAGCGATTCTTGCAGCTTTTATGGCAATGGGCTGAGCCCAATGCATATACTTTGCATGCTCGAGCCCGGATTTTCTGTCTTTTTGTGTGCTTGGAAGGCTACATTCAAAGGGATGACAAATTAAAAACCTGCATAATTAAAATTCCCATGGAGGAATGTTCAGATGGAATTTTCGGTCTAATGGACCATTATTGTGTTAAGGATATGAATGAAATGTTCTAAATGAATTGTTATTTGATAATGAGTTCTATATGAAGGGATATTTATCCCAGGATTCTGTTGGGTTGACCAGACTATAAGGAACCCCAGAATCAGTTCGATCTTAAGGGAAAGAGTTGTCCTCCTCCAGCTGCGAGATGAGGACATCTCGCGTTTTTTAAGTGGGATAGGATATAAGATTCCTCCCTCCAGCTTTTGAGGTGTAAATGTGTAAGAACCTCCCCTTCTGATCTTGTAAGTATTCCCCTCTCTGATATAGAAGAAAAATCCTATTTTATCCTGTTTTGGCCTAGAGAGAAAAAATGTCTAGAGGGAGGTAGTCCAGAATTGAGATATTTTTTTGGATATAAAAATCCTCCTAGTGTCTAAAATGGTTTCCCTTAAAACAGAAATTCAGTTTAAGAACTTTCCAATGTACAATTGGAATTAATTGAAAATGTGTATAAAGGACCTTAGCCTAAGGGTCTAGATTTTTAAAAAAAATTGGATTATGGTCCAATTAAGGTTCCTATGGGCCAATAGGATCAATCCAATTATGGTCCAATTAAGGTTCCTATGGGCCAATAGGATCAATCCAAGTGTGGGGAGGAGATAAATCCAATGAATAAAATAAAATACCCACAAATGAGTAAATGCCCACATAAGATGAAGAGTTGACTGAGTACAAGGTTTATTAGTTAAAAGTTATGAGATATTACTAAAAAATGAGATATTTTGGTATAATAATACATTTTTGACACCTTGGTAAGGAGAAGAGGGGACTTCAAGGAGGTGCCTATTTCACACGTGGTGCCTATTTCACACGTGGTGGAGTTTTTAACTCAAAAAAATTGTGATATTTTTATCTCTCCTCTCTCCTAGATCAAACTAAATCAAAAGGGAGCCAAATCTTATCCAAATTCAGCAAAATTGAACCTGGAAAATTCTAGAACCTAGTTGGACTTGGTTAGAGGCCTCCCTCACGTATAAATAGATCCTTAGTCTTTTGTAAAAAAATGTGTGAACTATACCATGCCAATATTATACTAAAATAATGATATTTTTTATTATCCCTTAAAAATCATCTACTTTTGGAGAGAGTGGAGCCTCTCTCTCTCTCTCTTCAACCATCCTTGGAGCTTTCCTTTCAACCATCCTTGGAGCTTTCCTTGGAGCCTCTCTCTCTCTTTCTCTTCAACCATCCTTGGAGCTTTCCTTTCAACACACAAACCAATTGATTGGTTGGGGGCTTCTTTTATGATAGAGAAGCAAGTAAAAACAAGAGGTAAAGTGTGATTTTATGGTTTTTTCTATACTATTCTCAATGTTTTCACTTCTCAACCCCTCTCAAGCTTGAGAAATTTCTTAATTAAGTGTTTATAATGCAAATCAAGCTTTTCTTAAGTGTTGTAATGAATAATTAAGAAAAGTTTACATTTATGATTAAATTAGAATGCTTGTATGTTTATCTCTCTCTCCCCCAAAGAATTGGTCATTTCTATGACCAATTCTCTATTCAATTCATGCTTCTCATGGAGAAGTTATTCACAAATCAAACTCTAGGCTTGTGAAGCTAGAGGTTAAGAAAATGGTTTTTTACACTTATATGCTTGAAAATTATGGTAATATTATGAGATAAATCCATAAATTAGATTTAAGGTTAAAAGATAGTTATAATATCATAATTACTATGTCTTATTCTTTTCAAGAATAAGACATAGTTATACTATCATAATTACATTACTATGTCTTATTCTTTTCAAGAATATTAAAATTTGCCAGTAATAGCAACGGAGCTATGGCAAAATTTTTAAGAAATTGATACATAATTCATTCTTATGCATAACATGAAAAGAGGACTTCCTACCATATTCTAGGATTGAATATTCAGGCTAAAAGAATGATTTTTGTCACATTCAATGGAAAACTAATTTTTAAGATTTATGTATAATTAAATAATTAAGAAAAGAGAAAGTTATGGTAATTTTATTTAAATGATAAAAGAGGAGTTCCTAATGACATTTGGCATTCAATCATTTAAATAAGAAAAGTGAAATTCTTAGCATATTGGAATTAATGGATATTTTATTTAAATTCAAAGATGAATTTTAGATAAATTTATTTTACGCATGAGAAATATTTAAATGATAAAAGAGAAATTCCCATGACATTTGCAATTCAATCATTTAAATAAGAAGAGTGAAATTCCTAGCATATTGGAATTAATGGATATTTTATTTAAATTCAAAGATAAATTTTAGATAAATTTATTTTATGCATGATAAATATTTAAATGATAAAAGAGGAATTCCTATGACATTTGGAATTCAATCATTTAAATGAAAAAAGTGAAATTCCTAGCATATTGGATTTAATGGGTATTTTATTTAAATTCAAAGATAAATTTTAGATAAATTTATTTTATGTATGAGAAATATTTAAATGATAAAAGAGGAATTCCCATGACATTTGGAATTCAATCATTTAAGTAGTAAAAGTGAAATTGTTGGCATATTGAATTAATGGATATTTTATTAAAGAAAAGAGAAATTTTAGATAGATTTATTTTATGATGAGAGAGGAATTCCCTTGGCATTGTTGGAATTAGGGTTGCAGGAATGCACACACAACTTCAAGAAGATGAGGAAGCTTGAGCACAACACAGTAGTGTATTATGAGTGCCAAAATAGAAAGATAACAAGCCCTAGAAGATAATGGGCGTATATACAATGCACGGGGGAAAAAACCTCCTAGTGAGGGAAAAAGTGCCCCGGCGGTCCTAAGTGTGTTCACACACATCACTACTATAATATGGTAACAAATCCCCCCTGAAGTGATGCGGTGAACAAGAGCTAGCACTCATGTATAGGGAAGTGTCTAGCTATGTGGACGAATCCACAAAAGGGAGTAAGCCCAAAGCTTTGCGAAAAGCTTCGAACTTCTCACGAGGCAGAGCCTTTGTGAAAAGGTCTGCAAGGTTATCCTGTGTTGGCACATAAGCCAAACTGATCTCTCCTGCAGAGAGTCTCTCCCTGACATAATGGTAGTGCACCTCAATGTGCTTCGTACGAGCATGGAACACTGGGTTCCGCGCAACTGCCAATGCGCTCTGACTGTCAGTGAAGATGGTGGTGGCAGATGGCTGCCCAACACCCAAATCAGCCATAAGGCGTCTGAGCCACACACACTCAACCGTAGCTGTGAAAGCTGCCCTGTACTCAGCTTCACAACTAGAAGTGGCCACAGTAGGCTGCTTCTTGCTCAACCATGATATGCATGAGCTTCCAAGCATGAAGCAAAAACCACTCGTGGACACGCGTGTGTCATAACAACCAGCCCAGTCAGAATCTGAAAAAGCATGTAAATCTGGCGGCAATCAAATAGCGAAAAATACGCTTCACTGCCTGCCAATGCTTAATGCCTGGGCTATGCATAAATCTGCTCACCTGTGAGACTGCAAACTGAATGTCTGGCCTCGTAATGCATACATAAATGAGGCAACCAACAGCTGTCTGATAGAGTGTGACATCAAAGTGATCTCCAGCATCATGAAGACTCAACTTCAAACCTGTCTCCATTGGAGTAGCAATAGGCTTGCAGTCTTCAAGGCCAAATCTCCGCAACAATGTTTCAATATACTTTGTTTGACACAAAGCAATACCTCCATCACACTGCTTAAATTGTATCCCCAAATAATGATGCAAATGCCCCAAATCTGACATCTCAAAAGAGGCATTCAAATCAGCCTTAAAATCAGCAATATGACTCTCATTTGGTCCTGTGAGCAGCATGTCATCGACATAGAGAGCAATGATTAGATGTACACCATCCACACGTTTAGCATACAAAGTGCTTTCTGTTGGACTATTCTGAAACCCATGTGCAGTCAAATATGCATGTATTTTTTCATACCAAGCTCGTGGAGCTTGCTTTAAACCATATAAAGCCTTTTTTAACCTGCACACTTTGTTTTCCTGCCCTCTTTGAACAAAACCACGAGGCTGCGATACATACACCTCCTCATGCAAATCTCCATTTAAGAACGCAGTCTTTATGTCCAGCTGATGTACATTCCAACCATTATGAGCTGCTAATGCACAGATGCTACGAACAGTGGTCATACGACATGTGGGAGCAAAAGTCTCATCAAAATCAATGCCCTTCTCTTGAGCATAACCTTTTGCAACAAGCCTAGCCTTATGGCGATCCACTGTGCCATCAGGCTTACGCTTCAATTTGTATACCCACTTAGTGCCAATGGCCTTCTTGCCAGGGGGCAAGTCACATAAAGACCATGTACCATTCTTCATAATAGCATCGTATTCTGCTTGCATAGCAGCCATCCAATTTTCTGAACTTTGTGCCTCATCAAATGAAACAGGCTCACTTTCATCGCACATACTAGAAACAGCCAATGCATAACAATCTGACGCATAAGAGGCACCATGAGAGCCAGAACGAGTGCGACTAGACAAAGGGGCATCCAACTTGCTGTCACGCAAAGTCTGCACCAGCCATCTAGGCATATTCCTAGAGCCCTCAATCTCTTGTCTCTCATCCTCAAGTGCATCATGCACATCTGCATCAGATATAGGCTGATCTGTGCCATCATTTAAAACCTGCATAGGCTGAAAAACTGCCTCATGAGGTATTGCACTTGACTGTGCACCACTGAAAAGAGGCAACAATGTATCATAGACATCACGTGAGCTGATATCTGTCTCTTTAGTACATGAAACCAAGGGCTGAACTGCATCTTCCACAAATACAACATCACGGCTAACCAAAATGCGCTTTGTCTGTGGATGATACAAACGATAGCCTTTGCTCTCAGCACTATATCCAACAAAAATACATTTGACAGCTTTGTCATCCAATTTTCTGCGATGTTGCACAGGCACTAATGCATATGCCAGGCAACCAAAAACACGTAAATGGCCAACAGATGGCTTGCGGCTATGCCAAGCCTCATATGGAGTGACAACCTGTAATGCTTTGGTGGGACACCTGTTTAGTACATAAGTGGCACACATGACAGCCTCAAGCCAAAAACCATGTGGTAGACTTTGACTCTTAACCATACATCTTGCCATTTCCATGAGAGACCTGTTTTTTCTCTCAGCCACACCATTTTGCTGTGGTGTATACGGCACTGTACATTGGTGTTTTATCCCACGCTCAGCCAGAAATGCATTAAATTCTGAAGACATATACTCCCCCCCTCGATCTGAACGGAGGGTGCCCATCTTACTTTCTGACACATTTTCAGCCATAACCAAAAACTGTTTGAAGCACAAAAACACTTCGGACTTTGCCTTCAAAGGATATACCCATGCATGCCTGGTAAAATCATCAATGAAAGTCACGAAGTAAAGGTAGTTTCCAAATGATGGAGTTTGCATGGGACCACAAACATCACTGTGAACAAGCTGCAATCTGCGTTCAGCTCTCACTGATCCATCTTTGGGAAAGGAAGCACACTGCATTTTACCCAATATGCAGCCCTCACAAACATGCTTGACAGGTGCCTCAAGCTTAGGCAAAGAAGACACCATTTCAGATTTCTGCAGGCGCAGCAAACTTGCAAAATTCAGATGACCAAAACGTGCATGCCACAGTTTTGCATTTGAAATAGCCTGCGTATCCATAATAGCACATGCTGAATCCTCTACACATTTGCCATCCATATTGAGCTTATACAGCCCTCGACATAGTGAACCAGATGCTACAATGATGTCACCACAAGAGAGATCATGAACAGTACATCTGTCATCCACAAATTTTACAACCAAACCTGTTTTGGCAAATGCGGAGACTGACAGCAGATTCTTTTTGATCCCTGGCACATACAATGCATCAAAAAGTGTAAAGGTGTTGCCATTTGCAACATTCAGCACAATCTGTCCAACTCCTTCAACGGGATAAGAGGAGTTATTGGCACAAGTGACAGTATTCCCTGTGGGAGCAGACTCAAGGAAAGTGAATAAACTGCGCTGCGAGGTGATATGCTTAGTGGCACCACTGTCAAAGTACCATACATCTGAATCTACTGCAGACATACATGTGTCATGCAAAGATGGGTCATAACTGCACTGCGCATTGAATGCCCATTCTGTATCTAGCACAACATTAGCAGATTCATTGTTAGAAGGAGAGGCATCTGCAACAGCCATACCAGCCTCTTTCTTCTTAGCCTCTTTCGCAGCCAGCTTAGGACACGCTTTGATGACATGATCATTTCCCTTACAGTACTTGCAAAATGTCTTCTGTTTGTCACCCTTCTTCTCATCTTTGTCTTCCTTCTTTGGTTGCGCAGCATTTGCAGATTTCTGCTTACTAGAAGAAAAGCCAGCTTTACCTTTCCCGCTTCTCTGACTAGCAACGAAAGCTTGATCTGCGACACGCATAATATTCCTGTTTTGCCTTGACTGGTCTTCTTGCAGCAAAACAGAAACTAACTCCTCAAATGATAAGGCATTGGGATTGCCTTTCATCATCAAGCGAAGAGTGGAAGCAAAACCCTGATAAGAATCTGGTAGACCATTCAAAACAGTCTGCACAAGTGAACTGTCAGACAGGATTTCATCTGCAGAAATGAGCTGCTCTTTGAAATCCTTGATCTTTGTCAAAAAGCTATCCATAGAATCACCTTCGTTCATATGCTCACTCTCCAACTGTTTTCGGAGGTAAGCAACACGAGCCTCATTTCTTGCCTGATACAATGTGGCAAGTACATCCCAAGCATCCTTAGAAGTCCTGCAGGAGCGAATATGTGGGATAATGGTACGTTTGACAGACAGCGCAATCAAGGCATGAGCCTGCGCATCTCTACCATCCCAACGAATCTGCTCTGCTGAAAGTGGTGGTTCTCGAACAGCTGCTACAGCACTTGTGCCTGCACCATCATCAACAGTACCTGTTTCTGATGTGTTTGCAGCATTCCCAGCCACAATAGGACGTGCATCAATTCCCTGCACAATGTTCCATAACCCCTTTGCTACCAATACATGTCGCATCATATATGCCCACAATGGATAGTTGGTGCCATCCAACTTATCCTCAGCAGCCAACATGCGGAATACATCATTGTTGTCAGCCATGGCCAATGACTGTACTACTAGATGTAAATGCTGTCTGCAAGAGGAAAACCTGTATAAAATCGACCTGTGCTATGTAGCACAGCCCAAAACAGACGAATGGGCACCTGTCCTGCAGATTTCAATCTTGACAGAAAATCTGCACAGTAGGACGATTTTGCCTGCGCAGTACTTGGAATGCAAAAACGGAGGGCGAAATGACTTCAGATCAAAATTCTGAAATGACCAAGCCCTACGGGCTTTCCCACGGCATATACTAACCTGCAGACGCTCGTGAAACCTCGTCGCAATCGGAGGAGATGAAGCGGCAGGTGCCGGTGATGCTGCCCGGGAGGAGGAAGCCTGCTCTGATACCAATTGTTGGAATTAGGGTTGCAGGAATGCACACACAACTTCAAGAAGATGAGGAAGCTTGAGCACAACACAGTAGTGTATTATGAGTGCCAAAATAGAAAGATAACAAGCCCTAGAAGATAATGGGCGTATATACAATGCACGGGGGAAAAAACCTCCTAGTGAGGGAAAAAGTGCCCCGGCGGTCCTAAGTGTGTTCACACACATCACTACTATAATATGGTAACAGGCATTGGAATGCAAATAATTAAATATAAAAAGAGAAATTCCCATGATATTTAAGGTCCAAGACGTTAAATGGAAAAAAGAAATTTTTTTAGTATAATTCAATTTATGATTATTTATCAAAAGTGGAAATATGGGTAGAATTGATTTTTGTAAATCCCATGAATTCTTTTATTCAAAAGAGGAATATTGAATATTATTCATTTGAGAAATTTAGAAAGAATATGGAAATAGTCGATCGGTCGAGAAAAAGAATCTTTATCTAGGCCAAGAGATTGGCAGAAATTAAGAAAAAGTCCCATTATCAGTATCGAAGTAGATAAAGCTATGTAATGGGAATAGGATGTGAAATGGATGTGATAAGATGTAAATGGGATGTGAATGGATGTGATAAGATGTAAATGGGATGTGATAGGATGTGAATGGATGTGATAAGATGTAAATGGGATGTGATAGGATGTGAATGGATGTGATAAGATGTAAATAGGATACAATAAGATGTGAATGGGAAGTGATAGGATGTGGTGTAATGAAAATGAATGAGGATGAGATGTGAAGTAAATGGATGTGGATGCGATAGGATATGAATGGATGTGATAAGATGTAAATGGGATGCAATAAGATGTGAATGGGAAGTGATAGGATGTGATAAGATGTAAATGGGATGCAATAAGATGTGAATGGGAAGTGATAGGATGTGGTGTAATGAAAATGAATGAGGATGAGATGTGAAGTAAATGGATGTGGATGTGAATGATGAGATGATGAGAATGAGATGAGAGGATATGTGAAGTAAATGGATGTGGATATGAATGATGATATGTGAATGATGAGATGAGAGGATATGTGAAGTAAACGGATGTGGATGTGAATGATGAGATGAGAGGATATGTGAAGTAAATGGATGTGGATGTGAATGATGAGATGAGAATGAGATGAGAGGATATGTGAATGAATGAGGATGAGATGTGAAGTAAATGGATGTGGATGTCAATGATGAGATGATGAGAATGAGATGAGAGGATATGTGAAGTAAATGGATGTGGCTGTGAATGATGAGATGAGAATGAGATGAGAGGATATGTGAAAGGATGAGATGGGAAGTAAATGCATGTGGATGTGTATGTGAAAGAATATGATGTAAATGGATGTGGATGCGTATGTGAAAGATTATAATGTAAAGGGATGTGGATGTGAAAGTAATATGCATGTGGATGAGATGTGATGTGATGAAAAGAGATGTGGATGTGAATGTGATGTGAATGTGAATGTGATTTAGATTTGGATGAGATGTGGTGTAATGTAAAGAGATGTGGATCTGAATGTGATGTGGATGGAAATGAGATGTGATGTGATGTGAATATATGTAGATGTGAAGTGATAGATGTGAATGTATGGATAGATGTGGATAGTCGTGCATGTGAATGATTGGATGGATGTGGATGAATGAGATATGATGTGGATGTGATATAATGTGGATAGAATGTATGTGATGGAATGGGGATACAATGAATGTGATGAATGTGTATGGATGATATGGGATGTGAATGGACGAGATGTGCTGTGATGAGAATCGGGATGTGAATGAATGAGATGTGATGTGAAATGGATGTGATGAGATGTGATGTAAATTGGAATAAATGTGAATGGATGATATGTGATGTGAATGGATGTGATGTGAATCAGGATAGATGTGATGTGAAATGGATGTGATGTAAATTGGGATAGATGTGAATGGATGATATGTGATGTGAATGGATGTGAATCGGGATAGATGTAAATGAATGAGATGTGATGTGAAATGGATGTGATGTAAATTGGGATAGATGTGAATGGATGATATGTGATGTGAATGGATGTGAATCGGGATAGATGTAAATGAATGAGATGTGATGTGAAATGGATGTGATGTAAATTGGGATAGATGTGAATGGATGTGATGTGAATCGAGAAAGATGTGATGAGATGAAAAATTATGTGATTGGATGAGAATGGATGAAGGACAATGGGAATGCATATGATTGGACTTGGATTAAGTAATGTGGATTGATGTGGAACAATGTTTGATGCATTTCTGGCTAGTCGTGAGAGGCTCTGCCCCATGTAAGAAGTGCTACTTTTGCTACTTTCGTTGCGTGGACAGGGCAGGGATCTTTCAGAATCCCTCACGAAATAGACAGTGAAACCTCCCACAGATCTCATAGTATATTGGGCAGCAACATATGTAATGCTCCTCTATCTCAACCTCTGTGTGGCATAGTTAGTAGATCCCCTCCTCTCTGGGTCTCAGTGTGGCATAGTTAGTAGATCCCCTCCTCTCTGGGTCTCTGTATGAGCTTATCAGCTCTGAAGATCTGCTCACCTGTCTCCACTCTCAGAGGCGGTGGGATGAAACCCGTATCTGGCCAATCATAATCCGCATGGCATGGGACATGTTACCATGCCAAGCTTCGTATGGAGTAATAGACTGCAAGGCCTTAGTGGGACACTTGTTGAGTACATATGCAGCACACATGACAGCCTCAAGCCAAAACGCATGTGGCAAAGCTTGGCTCTTGACCATACATCGTGCCATCTCCATAAGTGACCTGTTCTTCCTCTCACCAACACCATTTTGCTGAGGGTATACGGCACTGTACATTGGTGTTTTATCCCACGACTAGCCAGAAATGCATCAAACTCTTTAGACATATACTCCCCCCCTCGATCAGTACGGAGGGTGCCCACAGTACAATTGGATATATTTTCAACCATAAGAAAAAATTGTTTGAAGCACAAAAACACTTCGGACTTTGCCTTTAGTGGATATACCCATGCATGCCTTGAGCAATCATCAATGAAAGTCACGAAGTACAAGTGTTTACCAAATGACGGAGTTTGCATAGGCCCACATACATCACTATGTACAAGTTGCAATTTGCGAGTGGCCCGCATAGAACCATCCTTTGGAAATGCAGAACGCTGCATTTTGCCCAAAATACAGCCTTCACAAACATGTTTCAATGGTGCCTCAAGAGGGGGCAATGAAGCAACCATATCAAATTTCTGCAAACGCAGCAAACTAGCAAAGTTCAGATGACCAAAAGGAGCATGCCATAGTTTTGCATCTGAAACTGCCTTTTCATCACAAACTGCATTTGCTGAATCTTCCACACACTTGTCATAAGATGAGCCTATACAGCCCACGAAACAAGGTGCCAGATACAATAATCGTTTAATCCCTG